>NC_091863.1:9722237-10025268 GCF_037783145.1 Equus przewalskii
CCACAGCCATTGTAGAAAATCCAACCTGAGTTCAAGAATATTGTAGAAATACTCTTTATGAGTGTGGGTTGTTGTACGTGAAAGTCAAAAAGAATGAAGTTATGTATGTATGTGTGTACTGGTCACTATATACATGCACATACATATGTATGCATATGTGGTATAAATTTATCTCTACAAACGCCAAGGTGATGAAAGCGAGAGGGATAGTTTAAAGCGTTAAACACAAACTGGGGCTGAGACACTGATCAGAGAAAAATGATCCGTAATACTGAGAAAGCCATCTGTCATGGCTGGAGGCTCAAGCAGAGAAGAGATAAGTGGGGAGGCCCCAGGAACAGATGGGGAGGCTTGAAGCCCCACACAGAGCAGAGGGTCCAACAGCTGGGGCCGATTAAGCCAGACGCTGACTCTTACGTCATGTGTCAGATCACACCAAGTGAGCAGCTAAACGTTCCAAGCCCGTTCAGGCCAACATGGAGGCGCTTCCCAGACGCTGTTCACCTTGGAATTCCCTGAGGGATGAAAACACGGCTCAACTCTGCCTTGTTGTCCTCTATGGAAAGAGCAGGGGGAAGCGGTATAAGCCCTCCCAACCTCTCCTTACTTCTTCTTTATTCTCGGTGTAAATGGGAGTAGAGAGGGAGAGAAATCGAGCTTTTAAAGAAGCTTGTTGACCTCTGTTTTTGTTCTGTTTTCTCTCTGTTACATTAGAGAGGGAAAGATAAGGAAGTTTAATGTATGAAATTCAACCCAACAAAGTGATCCCATAGTCCAAGATGTGGAAAAAAAAGTTTCTGAGGACGAACTTGATCCACTCCCACAGCACTTAAAACAACATATCACAAGCTGAACTTGACATCTATCCCCTCTCCAGCAGTCCCTTCAAGCCCGAAAACAAACTCTCAGTGTCCAGCTATACCGACAATCAATTATCGGGTCTTGCAGAATCTATCTCCTTAGCATCTCTGGAAGCTATCTTGACTTCTCCATCCCCATTACAATCAACCTTAATTCCGGCCTTTGTTAAGTCCTGCCTGGACTGTTATATTTGTTTCTTCTAGCTGGTCTCTTTACTCCAATGCATTCTTTCCATGGTTGCTAGAAAAATCTTTTAAAAACTCAAACCTGTTCATATTGTTGTCCTGCTTACAACTCTTCTATGGCTGCCCATTCTCAAAGGTTTTTAAACCTTTTTTTTGTCCTGACAGACACAATACAGATGAAATTCATCAGAGTAACAGAATCCTACAGGCATAGTCGGTTTTTAACCAAACCCTTTTTTTCCACAGAGAAATAAAGCTCAGCACAATGGGTCATCATGCTTCATTACAAAGTATGGTGTAGATTACACAGACGAGGCAATGTGCACAGTTGCCTTTGTGCTAGGTAAAACACATCACTTCCCTCTCACAAAAGGATATGTGTTGGGGGCTGGCCCCGGTGGCTGAGTGGTTGGGTTCACATGCTCCGATTTGGAGGCCCAGGGTTTTGATGGTTCAGATCCTGGGCGTGGACATGGCACTGCTCGTCAGGCCACACTGAGGCGGCATCCCACATGCCACAGCTAGAAGGACCCACAACTAGGATGTGCAACTATGTACTGGGGGGATTTGGGGAGGAAAAGCAGAAAAAAAAAAGAAGATTGGCAACTGTTGTTAACTCAGTTGCCAATCTTTAAAAAAAAGGATATGTGTTGGTCCCAATGTTAATTTCTTAGTTGTGATCAATGTACCATGGTTACAGAAGATGTTAACATTAGGGGAGGCTGGGTGAAAGGTATGTGGGAACTCTGCACTATCTTTGCAACTCTTCTGTAAATCTAAGCTCATTTCAAAATGTTGCTATTACCTATCTTCTTGATGTTATTTATGTCTATTATATTTGAATAGTGGCAATACCATGTAACGGTGTGCTACTATGCATCTCTCCCTAACTCCACATTCAGAGATATCTAGTTGATGGTTTGATAGCAGACAACGTGGGGTATCTACATCCTGGCAACTGTAAATGTTATAAACATTTATTGGCGTACCAAAGCAGCCAGATGTTATTCTCTGTGCCTGAAAATGGAAAAATATTGATAAATATGGGTTGCTGAAAGTACAAGAGAGAAGAGAAAATGGCAACTGTGAAAGCCAGCTCCCCCTTTGTCTGCAAGAGCTGTCAGCCTCCTGCTTATGGGGGTTTCAGAGTTGCTGGAGAACCAGGTCACAGGCCTATGGCTGAGATCCCTGCGCACTCCAGGCACCTGGGAAGGTAGGGTGTAGAACCCACCATTTGAGACTCTGAAGAATTGAGCAATGGGGATGGGAGTGGACACAGTAAGCCAAACAGGAAGATCCCCATAATTTTAGCCTTGTGGGTAAATTGAGAAACACTCAAAATACTTAAAATTTGGCATCGGGGCAGGGCTCATCGGTTCTACGTAGCATCTCCCAATGTAACATTTTCCAGCATGGTTTTCTGCCTGTTAAACATCCATTAAACGTCTGTTAAAAAATATTCTTCTGTGCCAAAATCATTAGAAAGATCTAGTGTATGGAGAGAAAAGGAGCACTTCCAGGGACCACACATCCTGATACCAGCTCAATACAAAGTTGACATAAGGGAAGTCATATTATAGAAAAGAAGCCATATTGTGACTTTGAATGACCTCTGATTAATTAACCTTGCTGGATATGTACCCTCTAGGAGAAATACAGGCTTTGTAGATTTTGTGGCCCCTGCTTGTGTATGTACCTCCCAGCTGCAATAAGGTGATAATTTTGTTCTTTTGAGTTCCTTAGGAATGTGATGACCCTTGGACAGAGATTCTATGCTGATAGCCATCATCAATGACAACTGAAAGATCTGGTGTGGTGACTCCTAGTCTGTGACATCAGAGGGTCAACATTCCTAACCCCCTCCCCTGTAACCCATGGCCTATGTAACTGCTTCAAGATTCTGTGCCCCATTTAAGATGGTTCTTTAGGACACTTGTCCACCACCTTCCGATCAGCTAGCTCATTGCTTAATAAAACGCCCTTTCTCTGCCATCATCTTGCCTCTTGAGGGATTGGCTTTTGTCTTTCAGTGAGCAGATCGTGTCCAGAGTAGGATCTTGAAAAGGTCCACCATCCAGATCTTTCATGGCAGAAATGATCAGCACTGAGGGTACATTTTGGTAATTTCTAAGGCACAAACTCTATTCAACTTTCCATATACATGGGGTTTTATCCTTGAAGGAGGAAAAGGAGGGATCAGAGATGGGGTTAAGTACTAAAATCAGCATATAAGGCAAAAATGTTCATAAGCAAAATGGCTCTCTAAAATCCCTTGAGTCAGTGGTTTTGCAGAGATGGTACACCCTAAGGTGGGATTTAGGATATCTTGTTGTGTGCTTTTGGTTATCACCCCAATAGGGAGGGGGAGTTGCCTTAGACATGAATGAACCACAGGTGGGATTTTAGGCATCCTTCATCGCTCATAATGCCTAGACAATGAAGGATGCTCCTGAGGGCCGTGGGACTTCTGAATGTCCTGCTAGATAGCCACGTGTGCGAAAACTGCTCAAGATTGTCTGAGGCTAGACGTCACATCATTTCACAAATAAACAAAAAGTATTTTTAGCACAGTTTTAATAAACATGGAATTTTTCTGGAAATAAATTGCTGTGTAATTCAGAAGATTATGTTTTGCTTTCCATGGAACTTTAGCACTTTACTGTTCCAGAAAACCACACCCCACCAGCCTTCAGTAGAGCACGCCTGTATCTATTGGCACGTGGAGCTGTTGCATCCTTGGTGATCCTACAAATAGGCACAGGCGTCTGATGCCTTTATCTTCTAGTGCAGCTTTATACAAATGAAAATGCGTATGATTTTATTATAGGTTATCTTTTTATTTTTCCCTGCTATATTACAATCATAACATTGTATTGATATTTTAAAATTATTTGTATAGATAGGGTTTACTATCTTTGAACTTCATTTCAGGATGGAAAAGGAGCTGTTAGAAAATATTTGTTATAAAAAAGACACACTGGGTCTGACAAAGTTGAGAATCATTGCCTTAAATTTCTGTAAATCACCGGAACCGGGGCTGCTTGAAACAAAGTCAGGAATGAAATTTGTGATTCTTTTCATTTTGCATTCGGGCTGTGGGCTCCCTTCGCAGGGGCAATGGAGGCCCCGGCTTTGCCTTTTTAAGGCAAGGTTTCCCAACCTCAGAACTAGCGACACTTGGGGCCGAATAATTCCTTGGTGGGGGGAGGGGGTACTGTCCTGGGCATCGTAGGATGTTTAGCAGCGCCCCTGGCCTCTACCCACCAGATGCCAGGAGCAACCTCCCCCTAAGTTATGACAGCCAGAAATGTCCCCAGACATTGCCAAATGTCCCCTAGAGGGCAAAGTCACCCCTAGCTGAGAACTTCCGGTTTTAGGCAGCTCCACTCTGGAGTTCTTTTCAGAGTGAGGGGTATTTGGGTCTTGTTTCTGAAAACATAATCTGCAAATTGAATCAAAAAAGTAGGATCCACCAGGATGCTGACAAAAAGTGCAAATCAGAATCTGGGATGGGGACAGAGCACTGCATTTTAACGTGTGCATCACGGGGTGGGAAAGTGCGCAGAAACAGAGCCACGGAGATCCTGGCTCGTTCCCAGTGCAACCTGTTAGTACCAGGCGACTTTGGCAAGTGAACCTCAGTGAACTTCGGACTCCTCGGGGGCAAACAGAATGAAAGCCACGCCGCCTCTCAGGGTTGTTGCGAGGATTAAATGAGATACTGTGTTTGCGAGTGCCCACGATAGTGCGGCCTTATTTGTCTTTGGAATGCCTTGTTATCCTCACCCAAGCCAGGGACACACAGAGGTACAAAGCCAGAGACCCTGGAGCCCGGACTGAGGAGCCAGCCTGGCTTCAAAGGGACGAACGCTTTGAACTGTTCCTGGTGATGGGCTGCAGGCTCATCAGCTGCCAGCCCCGCCCTGGGAGGACAGCTGCTACTCCAGCCCCTTGGGTCAAGAAGCCCTGCCTGGTACCTTCCTTTCAACCATAGCCCCAGGGAACAAAGATTAAGAAGCAATCACGGAGCTTCTGGGGTGCTAACCTTAGCTACTAGGTGCCCGGCTGTGACATCCTGTGCCCTTTCACCCAGTAAAGACTGTGGGAACAGGAATGAGCTAGGCTCACCCATCCCATTCCATCCCATCTCCATGTGCAGTGGTTACTGTTATGAGGCTCAGAAAGGTTAAGTCTCTCGGCCAAAGCCACACAGCTAGCAAGGGGAGGAAGCAAGGATCTGGACCTCATCAGTCTGACCAGAGTACATGCTTCAAAAAATATGAGTGAGAAACACGTCAAAGCAGCGATGACATAGCAACGCTTTGGATCAGCACTGTGCAGTACAGCAGTCCCGAGCCACGTGTGGCTATCTAAATGGAAACGCATATTAATTAAAGTTAAATAAAATAAAGAGTCAGTTCTTTGGGCACACTAGCCACATTTCAAGTCCTCAATAGCCACACGTGGCTAGGGACTACTGGATTGGACAGCACACATATGGAACACTTCCATCATTGCAGAAAGCCCTAATGGACAGCACCGTGCATTTTAAATAACCACGGAAGCCTAGCTCAGTGAGCACAAGATCTTCCGCAACATTAACCAGAAGGGAATGATTCATAAACAGCCATACATCATTTCTCTCGTTATTTCCAGGAGGAGCAAAGGAAAACAAGGTGTATTCGATCTTTCACAGCCGAAGAGTTTGTATTCACAAACCCAGTGCTAATCAAGAAAAACTGTAGACGCCGACCAAGGAGAACACTTAACTTGTGGAAGTGCCCAAATTGAACCAGTTGGAGTCATTCACTTCATGGAATTGGAGCTTCGCAGAACTTACTAGAGGAACCATGGAATCATAAAGTGTCAGAGCTGGAAAAGACCTGGGAAGACATTTTATCTGCATTTGCAGATAAAGAGACCAAGATTCAGAGTGAAGGAACACAGCCAGTTAGTAGCAGAACCAGGAGTAAGGGGGAACAAGGATCTGTTTGGCTTCAGATTGCTGGTGCTTTTCTTCTAGAAGCCTGGCCAGAACAGCGAGTGCCGTTTGGCTGAGGTACTGAGAACAGACCGTGATGTCTGAGGTGTCTGTTACAGCCCCTATCAGGTTCAGCCACATCATGTAACTTCCCCAGATGGTGACTGTCAAATTGCCGATGCGACATAAAGCTACAAACAGCCCTGTCCCTTCACCAGCTCCCAGTGTCTTTGAAAACATAGAGATCAGCCCCTTTTGCCCTTCAAGACCCTCAGCTGCTTCCTTCAAAGGAGGCAGAAGTTCAAAGGAAAGCAGCAATGTGGAGGCCCATTGTTTAGGCTCAAGCTGACTGGGTTTCCAAGGCCTCAAGGGAATTGGGGGTTGAGGACCATGTCCACTTGATTAGGCCTTCAAACAGCCTGTCATGAAGTAATCCTTGAGAAGGTCTCACTCGGGAGCAAGGACAGTACCTTTCTCCCTGCGCTCAGGGCCTGCTATCTGTTCCCTGCTTCATGCCTGGCTTCCTTTGTCTCTTCGACAATGCAGGAGTCATTGGATATTTATGAGAAACATCCCCAAGACTTTAATATTCCCCCAAATTTGTGTATAACTCTAGGGCATGATATTTTAATTCTATCAGCTTTGAGCTCGGGCAACTAGTATTGACATCACAGGATTGCTGCCAGATTAAACGCAGTCCTTTAAGTGGGTTGGAGACTCTAGGTTTATGAATTTCCTAAGGGACTTTCTGCCACTAGAAAACATATTAGCCAAGCAGTGCTCCTCCCTCAAATGGAAAATTACTTCAGCAAAAACTCTTTAGACTCAGCAGAGAAGAAGTAAAGAGTCAAACGTTATGGGGCCAGCCAGTGGCTTAGCGATTAAGTTCGTGCGCTCTGCTTCGGCGGCCTGGGGTTCACTGGTTGGGATCCTGGGTGCAAACCTAGGCACTGCTTATCCAGCCAAGTGTGGCAGGCATTCCACAGATAAAGTAGAGGAAGATGGGCACAGATGTCAGCTCAGGGTCAGTCTTCCTCAGCAAAAAGAGGAGGGTTGGCAGGGGATGTTAGCTCAGGGCTAATCATCCTCAAAAAAACAGAGTCACATGTTACATCCACTAATACCAAGAGTCCAGGGAAGTCTCTTTAGTGCCTTTTTCTTGTATGAAGTCTTATATTGCTGTTGAATAGGTGGATAAGAGGAGGAAAAGTCCCAGACCCTGAAGCATGACGACTGGACCCAAATAATAGCACCATGCGGTCTTGTATTAGCTGTCTATTGCCTTGTAATAAATGACCCAAAAACATTGTGGCTCAAAATAATAAACATCTATTAGCTCAGTTTCTGGAGGTCAGGAATCTGGGTGGTTCTGGCTCAGAGTGTCTCATGACGTTGCAGTCAAGATGTTGGCTGGGACTGCAGTCATCTGAAGGCTCGACTCGGGCTGGTAGACCCACTTCCAAGATGTGCACTCACATGGCTGTTGGCAGGAGTCCTCCATTCCTCACCACTGGACCCTCCACTTGAGTGTCCTGATGACACAGCAGCTAAGCCATAAGACAGCGAGCAAGGAGGAAGCCACCATGCTGAGACCATCTAGTCTCAGAAGTCACATATCACTTCTGTTGTATTCTTTATTTAGAAGTGTTGTTAAGTCTAGCTCATACTCAAGGAGGAAAGAATTAGGCTCCATCTTTCCAAGGGAAGGAATTTCAAAGAATTTGTGGATATACTTTAAAACTACCACAGGGCTCCTGCCTGGGTGGCTTACCACTCAGCTTTCTTGCACACCCCATACCAGATCCCTACCTGCCAAACCTCAATGATTATAAATGCATAAGCCTGCTCATAGGTAAAAGGCTCCGAAAAATTGGATAGGAAAAAACCTTCAAATAGTATACTAAGCTTTGCATTGCTTTTTCATTCTACTTTGGTTAAGTTTTCATTGGAATGCACGTTCCCACAAACTCTACATATTAAAACTCATTTTATGGGCCATTGCTAATCTAAAAGTTATGGTGATTCAGACAAGGGTTGGATTATAAAATAATTTTGTCCATAAGAACAAATAAAATGTGTAAATGAAATCTGAGAAGCAGCGTTTACATACTTTAATGAGGACATTGCTTTCAGGCACTCTGCAGGCAAACTTTCCTTTTAATTGAATTGCAGAGGCCAGATTTAAGCTGACACATAGCAATGTTCATTAAAAAAACTAATCTTCTTGTACCCTGGACCCAGGGGAAAGGCAATGGAGCCCTAAGTGTATGCCATATATACAACCATAGATTGAGGAAAGCAGATCTGCAATTTTTTTTAAGTTATTTCTCTTTGTTTATGTTATTTTTCCCTAAAATTCTACTGTGAAAATTTTTAAGCATGCAGAAAACTTGAAAGAATAGCACAATAAATATTTATATATCCTCCACCTAGATATGATCATTTTGACATTTTGCCATATTTACTTGTCTCTCTCTCTCTATATATATATACACACACAAGAACCATGCAAAAATATTGCCTTTTTTTTTGCCGACTCATCTGAAAGTAGGTTGCAAACACTTCACCCCTAAATACATCTCCCAAGAAAAGAGGACATTCTCCTATATAACTGTAATAACACTATCATACCTGAAGAAATCAATAATTTCACTCTATGATCCTCAGATGCAAATTTTCCCCAGTGAGCGTGTCAAAAAGACACAGAAGCCAACTTCAAAGTGCTCCTAGTGACAAAAATCAGGAAAAATTTGAACATCAAAATAAATAATGAAGGGGCCAGCCCAGTGGTGTAGTGGTTAAGTTCACATGCTCCGCTTCAGTGGCCTGGGGTTCAAAGCTCAGATCCCGGGCACAGACCCAGCACCACTTGTCAAGCCATGCTGTGGTGGTGTCCCACATACAAAAAAATGGAGGAAGGCTGGCACAGATGTTAGCTCTAGGCCAATCTTCCTTGCACAAAAATAAATAAACAAAGAAAATAAAGGATTATAACCCATTGAACAAAATAAGAAAAGTGGGTCCCTATTGATATAAATAAATAGAGGGGGAGGGGAGAAAAAGTTGTCCTTATAATAGGAAATCAACTATTCAGTAGAAACAACAATGGAATAAGAAAAATCATCAAAATTATAATTGACTTAGGTGAGAACCATCCATGAATACTAACATTAGTGGGTGAAAGCTTGAGGAGTGTGTTCGTTTTCTGTTGCTGCTGTAGCAGATTACCACAAATTTTGTGGCTTCAAACTACACAAATTTATTATTCTATAGTTTTGCAAATCAGAAGTCCAACTGGATCTCACATCAAGGTGCCAGCAGAGCTGTGTTCCTTTCTGGAGGCCGTAGAGAAGTCCTTTCCTTGCTGTTTCCAGCTTCTGGAAGAGTCTTAATCAGGCCTTTTTATTTTCTGTATTTTTGGTGCTTTGATACGTACAGGCCTTGCTGACCCTGGAGGAACTGCCCCTCCCAGGACTAGCCAATTCCTAGACATAGGAAACCACTTGCCTGCAAAGGGCCTTTCATAAGCAAACCCACCAACCCAGAGCCCACACCCGCCATCATCTCCTCCATCAGATTCTTACACTCTCAGCCACTATTCCCCTGCCCGAATCACCCAGGGTCAGGTACTAGACAGCTAGAGACAGCCCTCCCCCTAGAGCCTGCCAAAATGATTCAGAGGAGCCATTCATCCTAAGCCTGCTTACTCTGCCTCTCCAGTTCCTTCCCACAGAAACCATGATACAGGCTCTTGCCCACGTTTTCCCCTCACTCCCTCTGCCTCCTGAACAACCCTGGTCCTTCCCTGTAGAGACTCCATGGTTTAGCGTCTGTGAAGATAACAAAACGTCTTTTCAATGGCAGTCATCTCCTGATCTATTGGCCTCATCATACCTGAATCATGATAAAACTTGCTTTCCTTGGCTCATGGTCCCCTTCTTCCATCTTCAAAGCCAGCAGTGGTAGGTCAAGTCCTTCCCACACTGCATCACTCTAACCCTGCTTCTGTTGTTGCATCCCCTTCTCTGCCTCTGATCGTTCTGCCCCTTGCTTCCACTTTCAAGGACTCTGTGGTTATATTGGGCCCACCAGGATAATTCACGACAGTCTCCCTATTTTAAGGTCAGCTGACTGGCAATCTTAATTTCATCCATTCCTTTAACCCCCACCTGTGCCATGTAACCTAACATGTTCACAGCTTCCAGGATTAGCATGGACATGTTTTGGAGGCCATTCTGCCTACTACAGGGAGTAACAGGATATTGACATAGTCTCAACGTTTCTCCCCACAAGATATTTATTAATTGTGAAGGGAAAAATAGTAGCTTTATGGCAGAGAAATCTGCCTGACAGCACCTTAATCAAATGATCAAATGTATCACTAGTCACGGGGCAAACTGACATCCCGTGACCCACGTTATGCTGCACAGAGGAGAGCTCAACATCACTTCTATGCCCTTCCTGCCAAAGATGTGCAACCTGAGTCAAATCGTGAAAAAATAGACAAACTCCGACTGAAGAACACTGCAAAATAGGGGGCCTGTATTCTTCACAGACGTCAATGTTGTGAAAGACTGAAAACACCTGAGGAGCTGTTGAGGCTCAACTGAGATTATAGACACGGGACAACTGAAAGCTGTATGATCTGAAATTTTCTTTTGCTATAAAGGACATTATTGGGACAATTGAATAAGGTCTATGGATTAGGTAATGGTACAGCATCCATGTAAACTGCTTGAGTTTAATGATTATAGTGTGGTTATATACGAGAATGTCCTTGATTTTAGAAATTTTTACTGTTCTATTTAAAGAAAGGAGCATCATGCCTGCAATGGACTTTGAAATGGTTCAGGAAGAAATTATGTATGTAAACAAACATATGTATGTGTTTATATACATGCAAGTATGTGTGTGTGTGAAGGAAAACAAATTAATGTGGTAAAATGTTAACACTTGGGGATTGTAAGTCAAGTATATATGGTAACTCTTTGTATTATTATTGCAACTTTTCAGTAAGTCTGAATTTATGCCAAACGGAAAAGTTTAAACATTTTTTTAATTTATTTGGATTGTACAGCTACTTCTTTTCAATCCAGAGTCCAATCATGGTTCACAGAAACATTTCGACACGATGTCGTTTTCATCTTTTTAAATCTATAACAGTTCTCTCCACTTTTCTTTTTCTTTCATGATATTGACTGTCTAAATCATCCATTTCAACTGGCTTGTTCTATATGATGGATTTATCTGCATATTTCCTAGTGGTGTCATTAGACTTACACCTGGCGGTTGAGCTATCAGCCTTCTCCCTCCCGTCTCACTACCCAGAGGCTTATTATGATGGCTGACCAACCTCTGTCAAATCCACAGGTGATTATTAGCAAACAGGCATGCAAAGCCACCACATATCCTGTTTAGAAGCGCAGGGATTGCCCTCGGTCCCCTGAACACACTGACCAGTACCTCGCATGAAAGGCTCACTCTGAAGTGGAGAGAAGGATGTTCGGGCAGCAGGACTGGGCAGACTCAAGTCATGTTGAGGAGCCTCTGAGGAGAGGAGGGCCATGGGGCCTTAAGAACTGCACGTATTGTTTCAAACTGTTGGACATAAAGGACGAGGAAGAAGTGAAGAACTCAGGGATGCCCCAGAGAACCATCCGGGATAGGGCCAAGAATGGCTTTGTGATAGAAAGTTCCTCAGATTCTCCTCCTACTTCAATTTCTAAGAGCACCTCCCAAGCCACCCAGTTATATAACACCCTTCAATATGCGCAATTGGTATTATTTTTTTAAAAAACCACAAATAATGTATTTTATCTTGAAAAAACACAAACTTACACTATTTGCAGAAGATATGATAATATATAGAGAAAATCCTAAAGACTCTGCCAAAAAACTGTTAGATATAATCAACAAATTCAGTAAAGTTGCAGGACACAAAATCAACATACAAAAATCAGGAGCATTTCTATACATTAACAGCGAATTAGCTGAAAAAAAAAATAAAGCAAACAATCCCATTTACAACAGCATCAAAACCAACAAAATACCTAAGAATAAATTTAACCAAGGAGGTTTAAGATATATACATTGAAAACTATGACATTAATGCAATAAATTGAAGAAGACACAAATAAATGGAAAGTTATCCCTTGTTCATGCATTGGAAGAAGTAATATTGTTAAAATGTCCATACGGCCCAAAGCCATCTACAGATTCAATGCAATTCTTATCAAGATCCCAATGGCATGTTTTACAGAAATAGGAAGAACAGTCCTAAAATTTGCATGAAACTGCGGAAGGGCCCCAAATAGCCAAAGCAATTCTGCAAAAGAAGAATAAAATGTAGGATTTACTATTATTCACATATGGTGAGGCCAACAGATCAGGAGAAAATCGCCACTGAAAAGATGGTTTGTTACTCACACTTCCCAAGAGGAGGAGGTATGTCACCCCACTCAGGGCCACATGGGGAAGCACTGAGGTTGGTCAGGAGGCAGAGAGAGCAAGGGGAAATCAAGAGCAAGAGCCTTTACCATGGTTTCCATGGGAAGGAAAGACGAGGCAGGGGAGGCAGGTCTAGGATTGGCTAATGTGAATCATTTCAAGGGGCTCTGGGTGTAGAGCTGCCTCTAGTTGTCTAGCATCTGGCCCTGGGGTGTTTAGGGCAGAGGAATAGTGGTTCAGAGTGTAGGAGCTTGATAAAGGAGATGATTGGGAGGGTCAGCTCTGAATAGGTTGGCTTGCATATGAAAGGTATATTTGCAGGCAAGTCATTCACTATCTCTAGGAATTGACTAGTTCTGGGAGGGGCAGCCCCTCCAGAGTCATCAAGGCCCCAAGATGTCAAAGCATCAGAAAAACATGGTTAAGGGGCTGGCCCTGTGACCAAGTGGTTAAGTTCGTGTGCTCCACTTCAGTGGCCCAGGGTTTCACCAGTTCGGATCCTGGCTGAGGACACAGCACTGCTCATGAAGCAATGCTGAGACAGCATCCCACCATAGCACAACCAGAAGGACCTACAACTAGAATATACTACTATATACTGGGAGGTTTGGGGTAGAAGAAGGGAAAAAACAAAAAAGACTGGCAACAGATGTTAGCTCACATGCCTATCTTAGAAAAACAGAAAAACATGATTAATACACACACTCAGAGTAGGTAGCTACCTGTTTGGTCTTCCAAGATGGCTCACTCACATGGCTGGTTGCCTGAGGCCTCAGTTCCTCTCCATGTGGACTCCTCCATAGGTCTTAAAAATCTACCTTTTCCGTGTTCAAAATCACTAATCACCAGGAAAATGCAAATGAAAACTACAGTAAGATATCACCTTACACCTGTTACAATGGCTATAATCACCAAGACAAAAAATAACAAATGTTGGAGAGGATGTAGAGAAAAGGGAACCCTCATACACTACAGGTAGGAGTGCAAACTGGTGCAGCCACTATGGAAAACAATATGGAGATTTCCAAAAAAATTAAAAACAGAAATACCATATGATCAAGCTATCCCACTACTGGGTATTTATCCAAAGAACTTGAAATCAACGATTCAAAGAGACTTATGCACCCTTATGTTCATTGCAGCATTATTCACAATAGACAAGACATGGAAGCAACCCAAGTGCCCATTGACTGATGATTGGATAAAGAAGATGTGGGATATATATACAATGGAATACTACTCAGCCAGAAAAAAGACAAAAATCACCCCACCCACAACAAGATGGATGGACCCTGAGGGTGTTATGCTAAGCAAAAGAAGCCAGACATAGAAAGACAAACATCATATGATTTCACTCATATGTGGAAGATAAACTAACACACAGACAAAGAGAATAGTTTAGTGATTACCAGAGGGGAAGGGGGTTTAGGGGTGAAGGGGTACATTTATACGGCGACTGACAAATAATAATGTACAACTGAAAATTCACAATGTTGTAAACTATTATGACCTCAATAAAAAAATTTTTTTTGAAAATCTACCTTTTCCTAAGAAGAGAGACTTAAATGGACACAGCTAAGCAAGATGGAAGACCTTGAGTGAAGTACACACTGAGGTTTCAGCAAATGATGTCACACTCTGCCCTCAAAACAAGTTTTGATAAACTAGAGGTGACAAGGCCCATGTCCTTGAAGGGGAGAAAAGTCTGAAGACAATCAAAAAGGGAGATTGATTTCTGCTTCACCATTTTGCCCAGGGTTTGACTCATCATCCACTGAATATACTTGAACATCATAATAAATTGATTATTTTAAAATTGAAATTCCTATATATCATTATACAGCCTTTCTTCTCATTGGTCTGAATTGTCAAGACTTCTCCATATTAGCATCATGCTTCATGATGAAGCATTCGCTCATCCAATCAACAACTACTTACCGAGCACACATCATGTGCCATGCACTGTGATGGGCACTCGGGATAAAATGATGAAAAGACAAATACAAATACGGTCCCCTCCTCCAAGAAGCTTACTTTCTGCTCTAGTGAGGAAGCCAGAAAATCAGGTAACATACAAATAAATGTAAGACTGCAACAATAAACGCTGCAAGTCACAGTAACCAGAAGGACTGAGAGTCGGGGAAGAGGTAGTTTCTCCAAAGAAAGTTAGAAGAAGGCTGGATATCACATGGTGGTCTCCAAAACAGTATATCCGTTACCATGTTAGAGACGCCCAGGATGACAACACGTTTGAGGTGGAGATGAAGCCTGTGAGCAAGGGGCAAAGTGTTCCATGAATGATGGAGACCCACCAGGTGGTCCGTAGGAGAGACAGAAGGTGGTACAGGGATGAAATGGCATGAGCTGGAAAGAAGTTTCATTTTGTTTTTGATGAGGATATGGAGGAGAATGGCCAGGAAGAGATCGTGAAGGACAAGAGCAAATAGTAATTTTGAAAAAATGAATGCAAATTTTGCAATTTTCTCAAAATGTCCATGGGCCACCCCTCCCCCATTGGAAGGTTAAGACAATGTAAAATGGGTTTGTGAAAGGACTCGGTGTTGTTGAACATAGTGTTCAGAAGCTCTTTGTTAATTATTCTCCCCATCTCTGCCCTTCCTTCCTATGACTTCATGCTTTGTCTATCCTTCCAATAAGATGTTTCTGAATTACACGTTTTCATTGCAGACTGACGTTCATAATTCTAGTGCCTTCTAATGCACAATTTGTTCCCCATCTTAGTGTACTTCTCTCAGCAATCGATTTGCTTTCAGAACAGCAGCCTTAAGAAACAGTGAGCACAATACACGGTCCATCAACCAGAGAGTGTATTTCTCAACAGCCCACTCATATTTCATAAGTCACAGAGCAATTGTTATAACTGGTTTGCTCTGAAAGTTTCATTTTACTTTCAAACCAATTATTTTGATTAATAAAAGTAAGATGGTTAATGGTTTCTCTTCTCTAAACTTGTACAAAACAAGATGCATCCTAACTAGCCTATCAAAATAGTGAAATCCATTGTACATCACATCTGTGAGGTGAAAATCATCGTTTATGAAACTAAATTAGCCTCTCTACCTGGTGAGAGGAAGTACTCAAATTTAGGAGCCTGTGGTAGAAATCTTGGCTAGACTAAATTCAGCCCTTGGCTGAGAAGGAATTCTCCAGTAATTCTGGTATCTCTATCCAACTCAATACCTGCAATTCAAAACATGTACACAAAGATAGTTGGAATTTTCAAGGAAGCAAGTAACTTATTAATAACCGGTGAAGGGGATGAAGAATATTCCTCTTCACTCTGGGTCCTTCTGGCTGATCTAAGAATTAAATTGACATAAGACAGAATAACAGGAGAAAGTCAAACAAAGTTTAATAACATGTATACATGGGAGAAAGCCAGGAAATCTGAGTAACTCGCCAAAACGGTGGAAGCCACCACCTTAAATACCATCTTCAGCTAAAGACAAAGGAGGATGTTGGGGGTAGTGGTTTGGGACTTCAGAGGGGAGGAAGGCAATTCACCTGGAGAAAGAAAAGCAAATGTTTGGTAAACAAATGTTGCCCATGCCTTGCAAAGACAATGAGAGATGGAGAGCACTTTGATTAAATGGCCCTTGCTAGGCTCCTCCCTGTTTATCACACTCTAGTTTACATTATACTACTTATGATATTCTTATGGTATACTTATGGCATTCTTACTACTTATGGAATATCTTATCATATTCACTCCTTCCTGGCACAGGCCTTCTTTCTTAAGTTCTTTTAGGCAGTTAGGGGAAGGTCAAAGATTCTTCCTGAGTCTTTTGTTCTTAAAAATAACCAAACCAAAGAGACATATTGTGGGGTGGCCAATTCTGATCCCCCACACCAGAAATGCCTGCTTATACAATCTCTCACCTTTATGCCTTGCAAGAAATTCTTATTTTACCTTCTGAAAAATTTTATAATTATCTGTGAGAACAACTATTATATGAAACAAAGATCATAATAGATATGGAGTTTAAGTTGCAGAAAAAGGAGGCTGAATTTCTAAAGGGAACATCAGAAAATAAAATCCTTTCCTTTTATCTAGCATTTGGAGACAAAAAAAATAAATAACTGGGCAGAAACTTGCATAATCCTTCCTAGATCCCATGAGGTACAAATGTATTATTAGCACAGATTGATATGAAAGAATGGTTAGTTATGTTTATGGATATATGGGATATAAAATCTTGCAAAATTGTAGATGGAAACACTCACTGAATATTCCTAGAAGTGTGTTGAAATAAGTTAAGGGGTTAATGACACAGATATCGATGTGTCTTGTAAGGACATGACAGAGGGAGTAAACAGCCTAATAAAAAGAGAAAAGCAGATAGCGTATCACGTTAAGACTATTCTTATCAACCTCCTTCATTCATGTTAGAGATAATCTAAAAGGATCAAGTCAAGAATTTCCTATTGTGAAGGGAAGAGGTAAGCATTGATTTCTGCCTTGTGACTCAGGTTAATTGCCCAAGAACATTTTTAGCATCCAAGAGCGTGTAAATGAACACCTTGTGATACAAAAAATGTAATAATGGATTAAACAAGGCCATGAGAAGAAGCAAACTCCCATCGTGGCAGTGTCTCAAGCCTGCAAACTTGATAGCGCCAACCCCCTTCCAAAAGCAGAGTTCAGAGACCGCAAGTACTATAGGCATGGATGACAATATCTAAGTCTAGAAAGGATTAGCATGCGGCTCCCGAAGAAAGCTTATGCAAATGTATGCAGCTGTGTTGCGTTCTCACAATTGCTGCAAGGGACTCAGGATTCAAGTGTCGGTGGCCAGGCCGGCTCCACTTTCACAGGAATACTGAGTCATGTGTTAGTCGTCTGGGTGAGGAGGCCACACTGGCCTTGTGAACTCTTATGTTTCACACGATCCAGACACGGCAGCCACCTGACCAAAATTCCAACAACACTCACAAGTAGACAAGAAGAGGAAATTATTTAAATGTTCAACCAGAGAAGAGAAGGTTGAACCTTTCTAAACCTCCAAACCGAGAACTGAAAAATACAATTTTTCTACCACAGGACTTTTATAAGACCAGTGTCTTCTTTGTTCCCCCAAAGGTATTTAAGAGACTATTTGAGTAGTGTTAAATCTTGATTATCTCCCCATTTAAGTACTGTCTTTAAAAGACCTGCCTGGGTACTTGTCTAGAGTAGAAACAGCAAAAGTCAGATATCTTGAATACTTCACAGTTCCAGCTCTAGAAGTCCAAACTATGTGACTGTGTCGGTTATGATTAAGTCAGTTGCTATAAGATAGCACCCAGGGTTTATCACCTCAGATTGAAAAGTCCAGAGGGGGTCAGTCCAGGTTGGTGCGGTGGCTGAACAAAGTCTCTGGGCAATCAGAGTCCTCTCTGCTTCACCATTCTCATACACACATGACTGTCACCCTCACTGTTACCAGAACGCTGCTCCAGCTGCAGCCGTCATGTCCACATCCCAGGGGACAAGAAGGTAAAAGGAGGAAGGCAAAAAGAGGCACATCTCATTCCTTTTTATGGAGCCTTTCTGAAAATGCCACGCTACAGTTTTCAGATTGGCCAGAACTCAGTCATATGGCCACATCTAGCTGGGAAATACACTCTTTTAGTTGAGTTGCCACCCTGAAAAATATCAGGACTCTTTAACTAAAGAAGCAGGGAAGGATGGACATTAGGTAGGCAATAAGAAGTCTCAGTTAGAGTGACATTTAAAGCTACTAACTTCTCTGAGTCCCTGGCCTCGTTTATAAGATGGGTAGACAATGCTACTTCACATGGTTGGTGAGGTGACAAACAGCATACAAATATTAGCTGTTAATAGCCTTCCAAAACCTAGCTTAGAATCACTGCCATCCGAGTGTATGTCCAGCATTACTCCAGTTCCTGGAGGAATCAAGCCCCTAGTCAGAGAGAGAGCAGAGACTCTGCTTTGCTTTCCTGCCTCATTCTAGTTCTGGTAACTGACATCTGCTCTTTTCCTGTGATTTCACTCCTTTCTTATGGAATAATTTTAGGCAATATCTCTCTGTCTTCATTCTGTCTTCCCAGTTCTCTGGTTCCTCCATGACTGGGCCCAGCCATGCTCTTCCCACTACACTGGGAGCTTTCTTTAAAACCTGATGATCTCTCACATGTGATGCAAATCCTTTCAGTGGTTTTTCAAACACCTCAAGTCTCCATAGGACTACTTTCTCATCTTACTCACGGCTTGGTGAATTGCCTAGGAAACTAGACACAAGAGCACAGTAAGCGTGTCAATGCAATGTAGATTTTTAAGTAGGGACCATTCCATTGCTCCCACCCAGAAATGTGTTAATGACAACCAGTGTGCTTTGTGCACACCATTCTTTTCAGCTGGTGTTCTAAGAAAGATCAATCTGAAAAGTTTTAAAGACATTTCTCATTTAAATTCTTTAATGTTCTATGAAGTACGCTCCTCAGGCATTCTATGCAGTGTTAAGAATAAGTTAATATTTTACAGACATTAAAATTTTCGTTCAAGGGATTAAGTGAACGGTTTTTTAATTTAAGTAGCTCGTCCAAGACCTTCTGGGCTATAAGCAGTAGGGCTAAGACATATCCACTGTCTGTTTCCAAGCCCTTGCGCTTTTTACCAGAACAAAAAATGCCCAATTCCTGTTAAAGTCAATGTGAATCACACTGCTCTATTTTATGATGCATTGAGAAAACTCAAGGTTTAAAACTTAAGGATATAACATCTGCTTCTATCAAGATAAACTATACTACCAGCACTCATTATTTCAAACACTGAAATAAAGGGGTGGGGCTGAGGAAGAAATCCATGTGAGTTATTAATTTATAAGGCTTTACCTTACACTAGTCTCTTTGATACATAGACAGGCCAATCAATCTTGACTATGATGAAAAATCTTACTTGTCTAAGAATAGGTATATTGCCCAGACTACGTTTTCCTAAAAACTTATTTTTCTATAAGTAGCTTTATAAGAATAGAGAGACATTTGAAATGTTAGAAGATTTGAGAACTATTGGTGAAATTTCAAGGCACCAAGGTTAAAGTAATTGTTTCATATAACCATGCCTTGTAGGTTGGCGTGTAAGGTTGACATAACGAATGAGGGAAGGAAGGTTTTAACATAATACAGCCAGACATTTTATAGACGAGGATGCTGAAGAGTAGGCATAGGGAATCGACTACACGAATGCCTGGAGCTAAATATATTGATTGAAAAGGTCAGCATATTAGCAGGAGCCTCAAGACTTCTCATCCATTAACCCAAAATATTGAGTGTAACCAGGGAAATGAAAGGGAAAATGGAAAGCTCTTAAACAATGAAACGGCTTTTGCCTTCCTGAGATGAGACCTAAATATCTCTGTCTCCAGCCCTGTAACGTTTCTGCCGGAGCCCTAGGATTCTTGACCAGGGTGGCTCTCACTGCATGAAAAATGAGAAGTCCGTTATTGAGCACAGCTAGAAACGTAAAAGCCTGCTGAAGACTCAGAGCATGCATTATCGAATGAATCACTTGGTCACAACAAGATCGAATAGTCTTTAGAGCGAAGAGCATGAGAATTTACAGATAATGACCACCAAACAAAGTTAATATTATATATAACACATATTTGTTGTTAGTGCCACCGAGTGGATTCTGACTCCTAGCGACCCTGTGTACAGCAGAGGGAACCCTGCCCGATCTTTTTGCGCCATCCTTGCACCTTCTGGCACTCATCAGACAATGCTCTGCTACATTCATAGGGTTTTCATGGCCAGTTTTTTTGAAAGTGAGTAGCCTCGTCCTTCTTCTTAGTCTATTCACTCTGGGAGCTCTGCTAAAACCTGTCCACTGTGGGTGACCTTGCTGGTATTTGAAATGCCAGTGGCATAGCTTTCAGCATCACAGCAACACACAGCCACCGCAGTATGACAACCTACAGACAAGTGGTGTTGTTCCCTGACCAGGACACGAACCCGAGCCACAGTGGTAAGAGCACCAAATCTTAACCACTGGACCACATAATATATATTGTGCCTCACAAATTAACCATACTCATCCAGGTGTACGACAGGATACAAGAGCTGCCTGTGGGAAGAAATTTACGGCCAAGCAATCCCGGCCAGGAGAACTCTATTGAACTGGCAAAGGGTATGGCCCTTGGCCTCCCTGGTCTGTGTGACCTCATCCAGACAAGAGTGACTAATAAGACACTGCTGGAACCAAGACATGACTCTACTAGTTTAAGGTCAGGGAGGGCCTCTCTGCCTTGCCCCTACTTCCCTTGGGCGCTGAATACCTCATTTTGAAGGAGTGAACAGACCGGAACATTGTTTCACCATGACTCCCCAGGCCTTCTTGTCTTTCATTTCCGCTGGATTCCTCTGTCCTCTGCTCCTCCTTAATTGGGAAGTTTCATGTGGATGAATCCAAGCACACATGTTCAGGGGTCCCTAAGTTCTCTATGGGAATCATTAAATTTTGTTCATTTTTAAGTTTGTCTGGAAAATATAATAACACAAGCATATTCTGGGTTATCTGGTCAACCAACTTACAACAACATGCTGCCATACAATTTCAAGGTCCCTATTTGCACTTCTCAATGATTGCATTGATGCCACGTGAACTGCTTATGTGACATGCTTGATTTTTAATGCAGGGTTTCTCAGACTAGGGTTAGCACAGACATCTGTAGATGTGATCCTGGGATCTGAAAATCCTCAAAATTCCGCCCTCCCTCGTTCACCCTCTCAGCTCTTGAGTGTTTTGTCCTAGGCAGCTATTTGAATTAACACAATCTCCATGGAAAATTTTTAATGTCTAATTAATGCCTGTCAACTTCATCACTCACACAAAGATGCTCATTTTCTTGACTGACGCTGTGTCTTCAGTGTTTTTTTTTTTCCTTTCTTTCTTTCACTGTACTGTATTTAATACGCTATAAATTTTGAAAGATCCTCATGGCCAGATTTAGAAAATTGGTAATGGGAGTTGGGAATGCCATATGGGAGAGAGAAAAGAACCAATGAGACAGTGGAGGGCTATGTTATTCTTGTCTGCTTAGCAGGAGGGGGACAGCATGAGAGGAGCTGGTGATGTTCTGTCATATTTACCATTGTTATAGAAAACGCTTTGATGGGAGAGAAAGGACACAGATTTTGGAGTCACCCGGGCAGTCATATGACTGCGGCAAAATGCTTGGTTTTTTCAAGTCTTGATTTTTCAATCTAAATAATAGGAATAAAAATACTAATACTTCTTCAGTCAATGGCACTAAAACAACTAGATGCACATATTCTAAAAAATAAGAACTTTGACTCTTATATCACGTGCAAAAAATTAATTCAAGATGAATCATAGACCTAAATGTAAGTGCTAAAATTAGAAAGCTTCTAAACCAAACACAGAAGAATATCTTTGTAATTTTGAGATGGGTAAAGACCTCTTAGAGAGGGCATAAAAAGCCTTAACTATAAGCGGAAACGTTGATAAATTGGACTTCCTCAAAATGAAAGACTTCTGCTTTTCCAAGGACACTGCTTACATCTCAGGAAAGTTACATCTCAATACAAGTCTCCCTTTAGCAGCGCAGATACCAGTATCACTACAAAGATTTCTCCAAAGGGCAAACCCAGCGATGAATGATGCTAATGACCCAGAAGTTTTCCCTTTGAGATGTTGATGAAAGGAAGGACAATTAGGCTGGGGAAGCAGGGATTGGGGGGATGGAGTTCCTTCACATTGTAATGAAAAACGAGTATTTTCAGTTTTACAAAACCATTTTCATGGCACCTTTTCTCAAGATGCTATGTGTGTTATTGCTATGGCAAATGGGGTGAATAAAGCATTTGTGAGAACAAAGTGAAAGACCTGTGGGCAGCTCAGAAGCAGCCAGTTGAATACTGCAAAAGGCAGGGTGAGTGTTAAGCTTGGGTCAAAGTTCCAAAACTAAATTACTGAAATATGCATAATTATACCCATAAAATAGCACTCTCAAAGAAGCCTCAACAGTTGCAACAGACAGATTTGCATACTAAAAATTCCATAATGCTTCCTGAAATATTGATGATTTTGTATTGATATCTCTCTTTTTTCAAGGCTCCAAATAATTAAAGTGTTTCTATACTATTAGGGAACACAGAGTGACAACAATAATTGTTTAGCCCATGCTCTCTTGTTTGCAAAACATCTTGACCGTATTAGTAAAACCGTCTCATGGGTTTGATTGCATATTTGACAAAGTGTCAAGGTCAATGCCAAGTTTCAACAAATGTTCTTCTTTTTATAATTGTTTTCCATATTCCCATTCAGTAAAGGCATCCAAAGGCACAGTTTAAGGTTGGATTATAGCAGGGGTTGGCCAACTTTTTTTGTTACAGGTCAGATAGTAAATATTTTAGGCTTTGAGGCCCATATGGTCTCTGTCACACTGCTCAACTCTGCCATTGTAGCACAAAAGCAGATATAGATAATACATAAACAAAGGGGCCTACTGTGTTCCACTAAAACTTTATTTATGGACACGAAAATGGAATTTCACACAATTTTCATGTGTCATGGAATATTATTCTATTTTTTTTTAACCATTTAATCATGTTAAAACCATTCTTAGCTCAAGAGTCAGA
This sequence comes from Equus przewalskii, assembly GCF_037783145.1. Lineage (NCBI taxonomy): Eukaryota > Metazoa > Chordata > Mammalia > Perissodactyla > Equidae > Equus > Equus przewalskii. The sequence goes on from NC_091863.1 coordinate 9,745,335, forward strand.
CATAGACAAGTGATGGCCCGGATTTGGCCCAAAGTGGGTAGTTTACTGATCCCCGGATTATGGTACTGATATTTTCTAGCTGAGGGAGTTTCACGAAGTCATGTAACTCTCCTGAGACTTAGTCTCTTTATGTATGCGATTTGAGTTGTCAGTGTGGGGACCTGGAATTGGCCACCCCAAGATATGTCTCTTTGGCATCAGGATTATTTGAGGCTGATTGCTTTTGATAAACTGGGACAGGGAAGGAGGCTCTGAGGAACGGAACTTGCCCTTTGTTAGGACACGTTTACATTTGTAAGGTAAATCTCTATCTGTAAAGGGGCCTCCCTCTCTGTACCAGGAAGAAGAAAGGAGATGACCTTCTCTCTAGAAACTCTTCATCAATACCAAAGGCAAGGACTTAAATCTGCATTTTATTGTGCTAGTCTGGTAACCTCCTGTAACTGACTTCCCTCCCCCTCCCAACGTTGGCATTTCTTTAAGGATTAAGCATCTTTCCTTAGGCTAGGAACTGATTGCTGCACTCACCTGTGACTGCCCAGCTCCAGACAATCGACTTGCCTCTGGCTACGCCCTCTGAGGCAGCAGACCATTACCTGCTGTGTCCATCAAGCACTGTGCCGACAGGGCAAACTTGTGACTATTGTGGGAGGGACATTTCAATCACATGTGAAACACCCTGTTTGGGGTATATAACTACTATGTGCACCCCACTTCTTCGGTGCCCTTTCTTCCTTCGGGAAGAAAGGCCCCGGGCCATGGTTCCTCATAAAGCTTTGTTTAATTTTCTCTTGCTATTCTGTCTCATGTGAATTTAATTCGTTCTCCGGCCAGACGAACCGACATTTGGGAAGAGGAAATGTCTTCCTCCCTTACATCAGATACACCTTAGAAGGTGACTGAGGGTTAAATGAATAAAATATGGAGAGCTTCTGTATATACTGGAAAGCACTTTAAAAATTAAAAATTAATACATTTAAATATTATTAAATAATATATTTCTTGTTATAGTTATACATTGGATATTATACAAATGATCAGCCATATTGATGCGGGGCCGGTGAGCCAAGGAGTCGAAAGAAAGATTTCTTAGACTCTTAAGATCTGGCAGTAGTGCTCTTTTATTTAGAGAATAGGATAGAATAGCATGGGGACAGGACCCATGGGCAGTCAGAGCTTCTGCGTGGGGACAGGGCCCGTGGGCAGTCAGAGCTGCTCCTGGCATGGGGAGCTGCTGCTGCCGCCACTGGCATGGAGACAGGACCCATGGGCAGGCAGAGCTGCTGACGGCATGTGTTGCTGCTGCCGCTTCTGCTGCAAAATGGGTGGAGAGTAAGGCTAAATTTAAGGCATAGGTATGTGAGTTATCTCTTTACAAGACACAGGAAAGAATATGTAAAAAAGTTAAAATGGTACCAGTGCTGGTAGGGTCCGGCCATTTGGCGGTCCCACAACTTTTAGATAAGAATCAAACCGGATTGAGTAAACGGCAGAAGTCACCGCTTAAATATTATCCTCAGCTAAAGACAAAGGAGGATTTGGGGGGGTGGGGGGTCAGTTACATGAGGTTGCCAGATAGTAAACAACTTAAGTTCTTGCCTCTGGCATTAAGAGTTTCTAGAGATAAGGCCATCCCCCTTCTTCCTGGCACAGAGAGGGAGGCAGCTTCACAGATAGAGGTTTCCCTTAGAAATGCAAATGTTTCCCAACAAAGGGGCAAACAAATTCCACTACTCGGAGCCTGCTTCTCATCTGTTGTTTTAAAATTAACCAGCCTAAAAATCCTCATCAATATTACCGTTATCACATCATTTAAGAGAAACATAGTAACAAAAATTGGCAGTGGAGAGCCTGATGCAAAACTATCCTAAATAAAACAGAATTTATTTTTTTTATTGTTTCTTTTAAAATAAATTCTACATGTAACATTGCGTCATTTTGGAATTTCATTTTTAACAAAAGAAAGCTTGAACTTTGACTCTCCATGTTCTTGTTTTCTCTCTCTTTGCTGGGTGGGTAATGTGATAAAATCGGGGTCATTTTGGGAATCAGGCAAAAGTGAAGGATGGGTAAAGATTGAGTTAAATTCCTGTTGGAAACCTTTTATTTAAGCTGTGTTTTCCTCCCTGAGGCCTTTTAGGGGAGAAAGGACAACGGTTCTGGACAATTCAGACCTTCATTGGCCTCAAGGCAGAGTGACATGGTCTCTTCATGCCTTTCTCCTGTCAGTGGTAGACATGACCAGTTACTAACTAAAATTAAACTTAAATTGCTGACCACTGATGATAGCACCGCCAATATTGCTGCTCCTTATATAATTTCGGTTTGGGGAAGATCTTTCACGTCTTAATTTTTGAAAAGCTAGTTTTGAAGTTATTAGAATTTGTATAGATGGAAACTTACCCACCTCCTCCTTTACCTTCTGTTCTCTTAATCCTGTAGCTATACAATGCCAACACAACCAATTAGGAGAAGAATGCGTTTAATCCACACGCTTATCTACTTACCCTGGAGCACCTAGGGCCTTGAACATTGTAGGAACTTAATAATGTTAAGTTTGAAGGGTTGCTTTTAATGAAGTAATTATTTCATACTGAATAAATAGTTTTAGATCATGTGGACTGACAATTAGTGTCATTACTCTTTTGTCTCTTTGTTTCCTCCTGTCTTCAGCTATTGAAGCCACTTAAGCCAGAATCACTAGAACAGTTTTGTCATTTAAAATGGGTCTACAGGCCTTGGTCTCCCGCCAACGGTCTAGACAGAGATGGATATGGAAGCCTCCAGCAAGAACTTCTTCAGTTGGTCATTGTACAGTCGTGTGCCACATCACAATGTTTCAATGACAGACCGCATATATGACAGTGGTCCCATAAGATTAGTACCATATAACCTAGGTGTGTAGCAGGCTATTCCATCTACGTTTATGTAAGTGCACTCTATGATGTTAGCACAACGAAGACATCGTCTAATGACACATTTTTCAGAACGTGTCCCCCTCGTTAAGTGACACAAGACTGTACTAGGTTGAGAAAACCACATGGAAATAAAACCTTGAGTTCAATGATTTTTCTTATTTGTATATTGCTGTTGCTTTTCACAAGACTTGCTCATATTATTTTACAACTAGAAAGTGAATTAAAGCTTTTTAAATGGCATAAATTCACTCTAGCCTTAGAGTTGGCATTTTTTATACGTTGGCTCTAAAGTGGGAGCTTTGATCATGTGCATTCTACTTCAGCTAATGCCTTTTGAGAGAAGATACAGATGGTCCTCAACTTAGATGGTTTGACTTAAAAATTTTTCAACTTTACGATGGTGTGAAAGGGATATACGTTCAGTAGAAACCGTACGTGGAATTTTGAATTGCGCTCTTTTCCTGGGGCAAACAACATGCAGTACAATCCTCTCCGGTGATGCTGGGCAGTGGCAGTGAACCGCAGCTCCCAGTCGGCCCTGCAATCACGACGGCGAACAACCGATACACTGACAACCATTCTGCACCCGTCCAACCATTCTGTTTGTCACTTTCAGTACAGTATTCAATCAATAACATGAGATATTCAACACTTTATTATAAAATAGGCTTTGTGTTAGATGATTTGGTTCAACCGTAGGCTAATGTAAGTGTTCTGAGCACGTTTAAGGTAAGGTAGGCTAGCAATAGACACATGAAAAGATGTTCATCATCGCTGATCATCAGGGAAATGCAAATCAAAACTACACTAAGATATCACCTTACACCCGTTAGAATGACAAAAATATCTAAAACTAATAGTAACAAATGTTGGAGAGGTTGTGGAGAAAAAGGAAGCCTCATACACTGCTGGTGGGAATGCAAACTGGTGCAGCCGCTATGGAAAACAGTACGGAGATTTCTCAAAAAATTAAAAATAGAACTACCACACGACCCAGCTATCCCACTAATGGGTATCTCTCCAAAGAGCTTTAAGTCAGCAATTCCAAAAGTCCTATGCACTCCACTGTTTATTGCACCATTATTTACAATAGCCAAGACATGGAAGCAACCTAAGTGCCCGTCAACAGATGATTGGATAAAGAAGATGTGGTATATATATACAATGGAATACTACTCAGCCGTAAAAAAGAACAAAATCATCCCATTTGCAACAACATGGATGGACTTTGAGGGAATTATGTTAAGTGAAATAAGCCAGATAGAGAAGGACAATCTCTGTATGACTCCACTCGTATGAGGAATTTAAAAATGTAGACAAAGAGGGGCTGGCCCCATGGCCGAGTGGTTAAGTTCGCGCGCTCCGCTGCAGGCGGCCCAGTGTTTCATTGGTTCGAATCCTGGGTGCGGACATGGCACTGCTCATCAAACCACGCTGAGGCAGCGCCCCACATGCCACAACCAGAAGGACCCACAACGAAGAATATACAACTATGTACTGGGGGGCTTTGGGGAGAAAAAGGAAAAATAAAATCTTTAAAAAAAAAAAAAAATGTAGACAAAGAGAACAGATTAGTGGCTACCAGGGGAAAGGTGGGATGGGGGGGTGGGCACAAAGGGTGAAGTGGTGCACCTACAACACGACTGACAAACAATAATGTACAATTGAAATTTCACAAGATTGTAACTTATCAGTAACTCATTAAAAATTTTTTAAAAAAAGGTAGGCTAGGCTAGACTATGATGTTCAGCAGGTCAGGCGTATTAAATGCATTTTCAACTTACGGTATTTTCAACTTATGATGAGTTTATTGGGACGTAACCCCATCGTAAATCGAGGAAGATCTGTAATTAATCCTATAAGGAGTAACTAGTTAGTACACGACTGATAAGAACTGTGGGAAACACTTTAAGGACATATATTTGAGACTGAGGTAAATAAAGGAGGAAACTGTTTCAGACTTGTGGCAGACCCAGGTCTGACCTTTAACAATATCAACATTAGACTGTTTATTGTAGTGCCTCTCAACCTACCCTTACACTTCACAGGGGAGCCCCTGGGCTGAGCTGGGGACAGGAAAACCCTCAAAAAGTGTTAAAATCTATTTCAATCCACCTTAATTTAAAAATATATGAAAAATGGGATAGATTAGACCTTGCTAGTTTGGGATTCTCTTTCATAGAAGGTTGAGCCCATCTATGACAACCACGGAGAATTCCCATCCAAGGGGACAAAAGTTCTTGACTCCTACTGACCTGACTTCTTGGAGCCAGGCTCTGTGCTAGGTGCTTTTCATTCAGTATCTACCATTTACTCTTCACAGAAACCACTGCAAAAACAGAGGCTCATATACGGTTATTTGTTACATCATTCTCTATATTTTTTAATTTGCATAATAGCCAAGGTGTTCATCAACTGATGAATAACTAAACAAAATGTGGTATACCCATATAATGGAGTATTATTTAGCAATAAAAAGGAAAGAAGTGCTGATGTGAACTATAATATGAATGAACTTGAGAACATTATGCTAAGTGAAAGAAGCCAGACACAAAAGGTCACATATTGGTTGTCAGGGGGTAGAAGGGAAGGAGTTGGGGGGAATAGGCTGTGACTGCTAATGGGTACAGGGTTTCTTTGGGGGTGATGAAAATGTTCTAACATTGCTTGTGGTAATCGTTGCATAAACCTGTGAATTTTCTAAAATACATCAAACTGTATACTTTTTTTTTCTTTTTTAGGAAGATTAGCCTTGAGCCAACATCTGCTGCCAATCCTCCTCTTTTTGCTGAGGAAGACTGGCCCTGAGCTAACATCCGTGCCCATCTTCCTCTGCTTTATATGTGGGATGCCTACCACAGCATGGCTTGCCAAGCAGTGCCATGTTCGCACCAGGGATCCAAACTGGCGAATTCCGGGCTGCCAAAGTAGAACGTGTGCACTTAACCACTGCACCACTGGGTCGGCCCCACAAACTGGATACTTTAAGTGGGTGAATAGTTTGGTGTAAGTATTATACCCCAATAAAGCTGTCATTAACAAGTAAATGGACTGGGAGTGAGTGGTGGAGTTAGATGAGGAAGGCCTTGCACGCCATGGTAGGGTATTGGACTCTACTGTCGTCCATGGGCACCATCAATATTTTCAAGGAGTAGAGTCAATCAGATTTTTGTTTTAGAAAAACCACTATTTTAGCGGCATACATGATGGATGGAAGCAAGGAAAGCTTGACACAGAGACAACAATGAGAATCTGTCATATTTATGGAGATTTTATGAAAATGTTGGCTTGTGTTTTGTTCTCATGGCATTTTTTCCTCCACATCAGGAAGGTAAACTCTCATCACTTCATTCGCCCAGAGAAGGATCTGTTTCAGGGCAAAGAGCAGAATTTGTTTGGAAACAGCTCTCCAAACAGTTCTACCTCCTTGCCAACACTTGGTGTTGTCTGTCTCTTTGATACTAGCCCTCTGAATGGGCGTGAAGTGGCATCTCATTGTCGTTTTGATTTGTACTTTTCTAATGATAGGGATGCTGAGCATCAATCCATGTGCTTACTGGCCATTTTATATCTTTGCCCTCCCTCCTGCTGCAGTGGCAGTTTTACAATTAGAGACGGATTCTGAAACCAGAGGCCAACTTGCTTTAACTATACTCAGTTGTCTGTTTGCAAAAGTAGTTGGGTAATGCATTACTAAAGCCCACCCTGTGGATAACATCTCTGATGCTTGGGTCACCACGATAATGGGTAGAGTGCTTACGCTTTGCAGGAACTGAGAGTCAACTCCTTGTCCAGTTCAGGCTGGCTAAGACCACCAATTCCTCAGCTGGGCCTGCGTGGATGACCAATAGGTGACCCTTTGACGTCAAAGAGCCAAAAGCTCCACCCTCGGATCATGGTAATAGCACCATTTTGTGAACATGCATCCTATGAAGAGTCGTGAAGCTTGACTACACTTGCACAGATCAGCAATTACCTGACTTTTCCTCTCCTCCAATCATCCATTCCCACACTTCAGACCACCCCACCCCTTTATCGCACAAATATCCCTAGTCCTTATTTTTCAGGGAGGCAGATTTGAGGTTTGTTCTCTCACCTCCTCACTTGGCTGCCTTGTGAATAAACCTTTTCTCTGCTGCAAATTTGTCATCTCAGTAATTGGGCAAAACCAACCTGCTCTCTCAAAATAAACCTAATGGTTCTCAAGCCAGGCAATTTTGCTCCCCAAGAAGGGTTGCCAGACAAAATACAGATGCCCACTTAAATTTGAATTTCAAATAAATGGCAAATAATTTTTCAGTATGCAAATGCCCCAGATATTGCTTGGGACATGTGTATACTAAAAAATTATTAGTTGTTTATCTGACATTCAAATTGAACTGTGCATCTGTATTTTTATTTGCTAAATCTGGCAACTTTAACCCAAGAAGGCATTTAACAATGTCTAGAGACGTTTTTGGTTGTCACAACTCAGAGAGAGCCGGGGGCGGGGATGGAGTGATAGGGAGTAGAGGCCAGGTTTGTTGCTAAACATCCCACAGTGCACAGAAAGTTGCTTACAACAAAGAATGATTTGGCCCTAAATGTCAGTAGCTCAGGTTGTATAACCCTGCCTCAACTATTTAATGAGAACTGCCTGACTGAGATGAAGGGGGAAAGGGAGGCCCTCTGGAAAAAAGAATCAGAGGGGAAGTCTAGGGTGAATAGGTGGGGGATTCAACTGAATTGACTCCCTTTTCAATGAGGATTGAGATCCGCCTTGGCTGCTCTGCCCAAGAGTCATTAATGACAGGAGCCCTCTGCAGCCTGCAGGGCGGGCAGAGCAGGAGCCATTCGACCTCCAGAGAAGCTATTATCAAGCAGGCAGAGCCCCAAATGGCATCCTGTTCCACGTCTGGCTGCTGCTGCAGCAAACCAGAGCAGAGCCTCGCTTCCAGAGCCAAGAAGAACCTGAGCCCACAACTGTGGGCACCATCAGCACAGCCACACACCCTTGCCCCCAAACCCTGCCCACAGGGACAACAGAGCCCCCAAGTGGCTCTGTTCACATGGAATGAGCAAGTTTGATTTGAACAGCAGACAAGCTCACTGAAAGATTGCTTCCCCCTCCCAGTCAGAACTGCGAACACTGTACATTTTGCCATTGTCCCTCAATTTTCTCTCCTCTTACCCCAAACATACATTAGAGTGGGTGCCGAGCAAGCATTTATCAAATTCCTGTGTTTGTGGATCATTTCCAGTAATGTGATCATGAATGTCAGCTTCTAGTCCCTCATAGAGCAAAGATGAGAAGTTAATAGACTTGATTAACCCAAAACCCCAGCACACAAGTTCCTAGAATACTCCTTCTTAAACACTGCCTCTGCTTGATGCTTTATCTTTATTCACCATTATTATGCAGTATCTACACAGTAAACGGGTCCATGTGAGGAATTCTGGGTGCAGGGAAATGAGCAACTCAACAATTCACAGGCTCCTCCTCAACCGTATGAAATTGCCTCAAGCAGTTCTGTCAGAAATAGTTTAATTGCTCAGAGCCATCTTCAAACTCCAAAGATGTCAGACAGTTGTTTCCTTCCAGCAACACAAACAAGCACAAGGCTCATCCATCTAGAAAGTGCTCGCTCCACTCACGCTATAGAAATTCTTCCGGCTGATCTTGTATTTTTATTGTCCCTGTGTTTGTGGCCATGTTTCATTAGGATGTTTGGTTTTTGTTTCATGAATCTGTCCTAGAAAGCGAAGAAGATATCCAAGATGATAACTGTGTTTTAAAAAATGAATATCAGGTTGCTACCAATGGATCGAAGAATAATTGGCGCAGCAAATATAACTTTTTTCAGAAAATAATTCATAATTTCTCTCTTTCAAGTTTGCTTTTATTTTTCCTTCTACTAAACATTTTTTCTCCTGGCTGCCTTAGAGATTCCATGTTTCTGTGCTATTTGGATAAGTTGAGGGTCCAAGACAAATCTGAAAAGGCAAAAGTTAAAAATAAATAATATCGTGCTAAGCAGAGAAGTGGAGCTCTGCTCTGTAGAGCTGCTCTTGAGAAGGAGGTGATTTTTGTCTAGAGAATGGAACTTTCAATGGGCCATGAAAGTTGTTACATCAATCAACTGTCTCTGCTCCCACGGGCTGTCTCTTCATGACAGCCACACCCACTCTGGGGATAGGTGATGCTCATCAACTTGTAGGGAGACTGTATTACAGAGCCACGTGTGCACGGTGGGCTCGTGGTCCCACACCATCACTCACCTTGGCAATAACTTTCTATTCCACATGTTCTCTTCATCCCCTATACCACAGCTTTAGGGTTTGCCAAAACTAGGACTACTCCTCATTTGCCAAGATGGCACCTTCCTTTTATTGCAATGAGATGGAAAATACCAGACACCTGGAGACAGTTTATACCCCATCACAGGAAGAGCAGCTAGTACAAAGGGATTACCAAGGCTGCTCCTGCCTCTCCCTGGAGGTGGGATTCTTCTCTGCTTGAATGATCCTAGGCCCTGGAGGGGGTGGCCCCCTCCACACAGGAGCTGAGGACAGGGCTGGCCAACATCCACAAGTAGGTCTGTGGTCCCAACCAGGCTCACATTCCAAAGGCCAGCGCTGGAGGCTGTCCTTCTATTACTCCTAGGGTCCATAGGTAGACAGATTATTTTGGTTAGGTTGTTTGCCTTTCCATAGACCTTAGGTCAGTAACCACACAAATCAATCCTAGTGCAGCAGGGGAGGAAGACAATTCCTCTACTCTCTGGGTTCTTCTGGCTGATCTAAAAATTAAATTGACTCGAGACAGAATAACAGGAGAAAATCAAACAACATTTAATAACATGTATGCATGGGAGAAACCCAGGAAAACTGACTAACTCACTAAAATGGCTGAAGCCACCACCTTAAATACCATCTTCAGTTAAAGACAAAAGAGGATGTTGGAGGCAGTGGTTTGGGACTTCAAAGGAGAGGAAGGAGATTCACTGGAGATGGAAAAGCAAATGTTTGGTAAACAAATGTTTGCCATACCTTGCAAGGACAGTGGGACACGGGGAAGACTTCAATTAAATGAGCCTTGTTAGGTTCCTCCCTCCCTGTCTCCCATTATAGTTCTCTATGGTGATCGCCCCTTTCTGAAAGAGGCCTTTTATCTTAAATTCTTTTAGGCAATTAGCGGGAAGGTCAAAGGTTTTTTTCTGAGTCTTTTGTTTTTAAAAATAATCAAGTCAAAGAGACTCACTTTGAGGTGGCCAGTTCTGATCCATCACAGTGCACGCTGGAATGTACTGTGCCGGGAAAGCAATTCTTGACCCTCTCTGTCCCAGGAAGCCAGGCATATCTGTGTTTCGTAATTTTAATCTGAGTACCACCTCCAAGTTTCCAACTCCTTCCCTGAGCACAAAACCACCTGCTTGGGTTGGAATCTGTTTTCTCCCTTTTATTCCCCTTCCACCTGCAGAGAGCAGAAATAAACATCTCTCATCTGTAAAAGATTCTGCCTTGACTGGACCTAAACTTGCCACCTTTGTATGATAAAAGGAGGGGAAAGGAAAACTGATGGTGAATTTGAAAAGCCTGGTGGACTGGAGGCGCTCCAGGGAGAAGGGGCCGGCCTGCGTCAGCCCCCAGCGCCAGCCCCAGCCCCAGCCCCACCCACTCCTGGAGAGCGGCTGTCTGACAGCAAGCAGGGCGGGTAGAAAATGAGAGGGACAAGACTGTGGAGGAGGCAACTGGGGAGATCAGTTCCGCTGAGACAGGCTCTAAAGTGAACCCCCCGGAGCGCCGCTGCCCTTATCTGCAGGATGGACCCCCGAGTCCATTCTGACGGAACGTGGTGGCCGTGGATCGGCACCCTGCTCTGTGTCCTTGTGCATAAAGCACCTTACTCATCACAACAGGCAGCGATCAGACAAGGGCTGCTGTGTGTGCATTTGAAGAAGGCCAGACTTCAAAGGCAGCCTCAACAATGCATCATTTTTAGAACATGATTAGGAATCTTCTTCAACTGCCCAATTTCCTATTTCCTTCCAATCAGCCCCTTAAAAGGCAGGACTGCATTCTTAAGACAGAGTGGTAGAAGCACACAGAATTCCAGGAGACACAGCACAAACGTTGTCCGGAAGGGTTAAGAAAGAGAAAGAAAGAGCAGGGGATCGCCTCCATTTTGACAGGTGCCAGGGGTCAGGGGTCATTTAGGACTAAGTTCACCAGTTGGAGATCTTTCTTTGGTGCTTGAAGGCCATCACAGGATGACTGGAAACTTCACATGCATTGGAGTAAATGTACTGAGCATATAGGAAACAAAAGCCACCACCAAGCATTTGCCTGTAAGGACCGTACTTGCCCAGTTTGTCATAACATTACATAACATAAGGAAATTAAAATTTAATACACACTCAGTAGGGACATGGATCTGAAGCCGTGTGTGCTCTGAATAGAAAAAGAAAAGATACGATGAGCCAAAAGTAATATTCTAGCCGAGGAGGCAAGATTAAAAGAAGTAAGCACACACAGTAACCATACACATAAATAAGTTCGTGATCATTTGCTGTTGGCAAGGTCCTTGGGACTCAACATACAAAGATCCACTTCTTGAAGAAGAAACTGGGACACTTTTGGTTCTCCTCTACCCTGAAGGTGTAACAGGATACACGCAGCTAGTAAGGGAAAACGCTGGAAGGTGATAGAGAGTGGCCTCTTCGTTGTAAGGAGTCCGTGTGCCCTTCCTGGCCCATGTGTGGAAGAGGGACTGGAGGCTGGATGGTCTCTGGAGTTGGTTAGACAAAGTGTCTTACCACAGCTTCAGTAGCTCTCAAAGCAGGGCCGGCTTTGGGGCAAGTTGTGAAGAAATTTGCTCAGATGATTTTGCGGCCCCAATTCTTGCAGCATTTTCTCCCTGTTCACAGATAGTCTCAGGGCTCAGCTTCCCAGGCCTCCACCAAGTTGCCGCACCCAGGACTGTACTCATCGCCCCAATGCTTCTAGACTCCATTCCAGTGGACAGCATTTTAAGACCCAGCGTTCAGAATTTTAAAAAATAATGAAATAATGTAAGTGAAGAAGTATGAGCATCCAGAATGGACTTCCTTGAAATGTACTGGCTTTTAATCAATCGCTATTGATTATTCAGTAAATAGAGAGCCAAGTCCTTCCACGACGAACAGCTACAGCAAGAGAAAAGGAAACTATTCTTGCCTTTGGCAGCTTACATCCTAAGCAAATTCGAAATGCATGTGTGCTATCTAATTCACCTTCAGGAGGAACAACAAATCAGGAAGCAAGCAAGAGGAAAATGGCCATTTCGAACTGCTCTTTGCTGCCAACCAGCCTCTGACTAGTTGGAAATTTCTAGAATTACTGAGGTTTACCTTGCAAGAATGGGGACATCAAAATCATCTGAGCAAATTTCTTCATAACTTGCCCCCAAGCCAGCCCTGCTTTGAGTGCCGTTGAAGCTCTAGGAAGACACTTTGCCTAACCAACTCCAGAGACCATCCAGCCTCCATCTCCCCTTCCACACACGGGTGGGAATATGGAATCCTTACAACGAAGAGGCCACGCTCTGTCACCTTCGAGCATTTTCCCTCACCAGTTGGACTGCATGCTTAGCTCACATCAGTTGTATTTGTTCCCAAACCTCTTTATGCCAGTTGTGCTTGGAATCATAATTCTGTAATTTTTTCCAGCTTTTTTGAGATATGATTGACAAATAAAAATTGTATATGTGTAGGTTGTACAATGTGATTTTTTTCCAAAGGTGTACCATGTGATGAGTTAATAGATATACACATTGTGAAATGATCACAATCGAACTAATTAACACGTCCATCACCCTACATAGTTACTTTTTTGTGTGTTTTGTGGTGGGAATGTTACAGAAACTAAAGTGGGTTCCCTCCTGGGGAGTTCAGTCAGACTCTCCACCAGAAGTCGTTGTCTCATAAAGTAAAGTATATTTGCAGCAAACAGGAGACCATGAGGAATCATTTCCGAAGTCATGGCCTCCCCGAACAAAGAGAAGTAAGGACATTTATTTTGGACTGGGAATGAATATTCAAAAGGGAGAGGTGGGCTTTTGCTTGCGCAGGCTCAGTTAGAAACACGCTTCCACATGTGCTGTAGGTTATAGTAATAAGGCCTAAGCTCCTCCTGGAGAGATCCTAGCATTAAAAATACGGCAAAGGTCATAGGCAGAGCTCTTGTGGTGAGGCCTGGTCTGGTTCCGGGTGCTTGGTGATTGCATCGCCTTAACACAGCAAAAGGAAAAAGAACAATTTGGAACAACAGTTAAAATCTCCAAACCCACCCTTGAGTTTCTCCGGGTAACTAGGCGGTGGCAGGAACACTTAAGATCTACTCTCAGCAAATTGCAACTATACAATACTATCATTCTGTGATTTTATGAAAAGTGAGATGAATGTGGTTGTTTTCACATCACGCAGAAGAGGACTCTGAAATTGAGGCAAGATGTTCAAAGGTTCGGAAGAGCCAATAATCTCACCACTCACATTCCCGTGGATTCTGGTGCTCCAAGGGGAGGTGGAGACGGAACACACAGTCGGGGTTGCTCCTGAGCTCCCCGTGGCCCTGCGCCTCTTCTGAGCATCTCTGGGCACCACCAGGAAGGAGCTGTCACATTCCCCGGAACCAGAAATTGAGAATCCAATTCCAAGCTCCAAATTTCCAAAACTGCATGAGGTCATGGGGTCCATGGGAACTTGCAACAACAACAACAACAAAAGTAACTTTTCTTTGGCTTACAAATTAAAGAACATTTGTGTTTATTGAAATGACTCTAATTAATTCAGAGCTATCACTTGGAAATACTCAAAGGGGAATGGTCTGTGTTTTTATTTAAAATTTCAAAACAGTAAACTATTTAGGATGCCAATCCAAAGCTCCAGCAAATCAATATAGTGAATATTTCAGCAAGACTGCGTGATGTTTCTTAAAGAAATTGGCATCAGGGTTTTTTCCCCTACACTCAGTATGAAACGTAAAAATTGTATATCTAAGCAGTAAATAGTAGAAAATCATTCTAGGTTTAATTTGAAATGTGGGTTTAAATGTGAAATAAATGAAGCATGATGTGGCAATCCAGTGCTACTTATTGTGGAAAAAGAAAAATTGACCTTGGTAGAAAGACTCTTTGGTATTTAAAATGATTGTTAAAATATGAATATGTCATAGACATTGTAATTGAGTTTTAAATGCTCCGAGGTTAGCTACTTACATCCCTTCCCTTGTTAAAGTACCCTTGAAATTAGAAATGGAAATATTTTTTAGGATGGTCATCCATTCCTGGGAGGCATCGCAGAATAGTTACTTCCAAAATGTTCCCTTGTCCCTGGTACACTATAGAGTCTTTTAAGAATAAAGAGTTATTGGGGCTGGCCCCGTGGCAGAGTGGTTAAGTTCGCTCGCTCCACTGCAGGCGGCCCAGTGTTTCGTTGGTTCGAATCCTGGGTGTGGACATGGCACTGCTCATCAAACCACGCTGAGGCAGCGTCCCACATGCCACACCTAGAAGGACCCACGACGAAGAATATACAACTATGTACTGGGGGGCTTTGGGGAGAAAAAGGAAAAAATAAAATCTTTAAAAAAAGAACAAAGAGTTATTCTCAGTTCAAGCTGGACTGAGCTGCACCAAGTGTACTCCAGCATCATTTCAGAAATTCGGTATTCACTGGGAAAGATGGAACATGATCAGAAGATGGGGCCCAAAGACCCTCAGGGAAGACAATGCTGGGGAATAAGAATATTGTATGCTCACCAGTTAATTTACTTGGGGTTGATATCCAGGCACCACAAATCTGACCATTCAGGGGTTTCCGTTGAATTTTTTGCAGCCTGCTAAGAATAGTTGCCCGTAAGAACTACTGATTCTGCTTCGTTTACACCCCACACATGATAGGGCGTAATGCACCGCGTCTTGTTTCCACTTTAGCTGCTCTGTATTGAATCAGAGAACGTTACTCGCTTTCAAGTTCTGATTTCCGTCCCTTGCACATGGGGATTTAGGCTTATATAGCTCAATTCAGATGCTCCCTTCCTATGCAGATCAGCCTAAGGGGGCACTACATGCAGTGTTACCAGAATATAGCAATATGATGCTGGCTCTCTTTCTTTTTTATTTTTTTTCTAAGATTTTATTTTTCCTTTTTCTCCCCAAAGCCCCCGGGTACATAGTTGTATATTTTCACTTGCGGGTCCTTCTAGTTGCAGCTGTGGGACACCGCCTCAGCATGGCTTGATGAGCGGTGCCGTGTCCGCGCCCAGGATCTGAACCAGTGAAACCCTGGGCTGCTGAAGCGGAGTGCGCGAACTTAACCACTGGGCCACCAGCCGGCCCCGGTTCTCTTTCTTAATGATTGGTTTGAAATCGAGGTGATTCATTAATTCAACATTTATTGAATGCCTACTATGCAACAGGCCATGAGCTAAGCTCTGGGGATTTTTAAAAAGGAACCCCTCGTAGCTGCAGCATTGTAACACAGCTCACATTTTGTGCTTTATGCAAATTCATAACCCAGCTGGGAAATAGACGCCCAAGCAAGTAAGAGTGTTGGTGATGGTGGTTTGAAAGAAGTGCCCATAAGGAACCCTGAGGAGGGAGGGACACTGAGCCTGGGCTTTTGTAGTCTTCATACATGAATCTTTTTGTGGATTTTTGTTTTCATTTCTTTTGGGTAATACCTAGGAGTGAAATAGCTAGGTCAAGGAGTAATTTTATTAGAAACTGCCGAACTATTTTCCATGAGGCTATACCATGTTGCATCCCCACCAGCAGTATATGAGTTCCATCTGCTCTACAAACGCAACAACACTTGATATTGTCAGAGTTTAAAATTTTACCCATTCTCCTTGTGTGCAGTGGTATCTCATCATGGTTTTAACTTACATCTTCCTAATAACTAGTTATTAGTCATATGTTATTATATGATATATATAATTATAGATCTATTATATCTATATATTATTGTATCTATAATATATATTATTATATCTATAATTATAGATAATATTATATATTAGAGGTATATATATGTTAGTTATATAGTATTATATGTTGAGCAACTTTTCATGTGCTCATCAGCCACTTGGAGATCCTGTTTTGTAAAGTATCTGTTCATATCTTTCGTCCATTTTAAATTGGGTTTTTGTCCTCTTGTATCGATCTGGAGAAATTCTTTATGTATCCTGGTAATAAATCCTTTGTTGGATATATGTATTGCAAATCTCTTCTCCCTGAAATGAATCTTCTTTGGTACTTGGGAAGGAAAGGTCGGGGTTGCCTTTGGGCAGGCATTGTTCGTAAGGATAGAATAAATTCTACAGATCTTGCTTCACTATCTGACTGCCCCAACGCGCCTGTGTAGGCCATACATGAAACGAAAGTCTGATGTGTGATAAGATATTGAGTTTTAGTCATGTGCTTCGCGGCTATTCAGTCAGGTACCTAATAAGTGTTGAACATCTATTTGTGGAAAAAACTAATAATTGGGAAGAAAGGTAATTTTTTAAGATGAAATTTACTTTAAGCCCCCTAAGTGGAAAGTGCCATCAGAGCAGACACATACTTGAAATTATTTTTCAATTAAATTACTCGTTTGTTTGTTCAATAAATAACAGAGGGCCAGCTAAGTGTAGGGTACTTTTGTTAAACTCAGTCCGGGATATTAAAAAAAAACAAAAAAACGCTTTTCTTTGAATGGCAACTCATGATTCATAACATGCCCTCAGAAATTGTATTTGAACTTGAAAGCTAGTTTCTCAAATCCTGTATTGCTTAATCATTAATTCAACAAATATCATGTACCTACTATGTGTTGGAGCAAAAGTTTTGGAACACGATGGACAGTAAATAATAAATATGTGAACAGTGGAATTGCACTAAAACCATAATCTCCCCGTCCCACCAACAGCATTAACCACCTGCCTCTGTGATACTTGTGAACTTTGGACAACCTTCTTTGTTTGCTTTAATTTTACTTGTTTTCAAAAAATAAGCAATCCCTGAGCTGGCCCCGTGGCCGAGTGGTTAAGTTCGCGTGTTCTGCTGCAGGCGGCCCAGTGTTTCGTCGGTTCGAATCCTGGGCGCGGACATGGCGCTGCTCATTGAGCCACGCTGAGGCGGCGTCCCACATGCCACAACTGGAAGGACCCACAACTAAGAATATACAACTATGTACTGGGGGGCTTTGGGGAGAAAAAGGAAAAAAAATAAAATCTTAAAAAAAAATAAGCAATACCTTCACATGGTTCAAAAATCAAAATGGTATAAAAAAGTATACATTGAGAAGTCTTACTCGCATCCAGGGGTTGGTCTGCCCCATCGCCCATCCCACTGTCTCACCCCTTTTATTAGTTTCTTGTGTATCCGTCCAACGTTTCTTTATGGAAATAGGCACAAATATAAATGAACGGCCTTATTTCTCCCTCACTCTTACATAGAGTTGGCATGTTACATACTGTTATATAAATGGGTGAAAGGTAGCTCTTGCTTATTGGCCCCCGTGTTGTTTACTTCTTTGTAGCAGGCTAGGAAAGCCCACCAATGCCAAACTCAAATTCTTACACAACCAATGCTTTAAGTATAGCCCAAATCAGCATATTTTTAGCCACTTAGAAACTTCCTGCTTTGCATACCTGGTGAAGCTGCGCCCAACATTTGCTAGCCACAGGCAAGACAAACCTTAGGGACACAAAGACCCCAATCTGCTGCTGCCCGTTAGAAGTTTGTGACCCAGAGACTCCCCACCTCGCTGCTCTATGACACCACGAGCCCTCTCTCCAATCCGCCTCTCTCCCAGAGCTCCCTTTCCCTCCTTCCCTTCTGGGTGGTGGCCCCATGCTGCTACCTCTGGCAGCTCTCCTGCTCTCAGGGACTTCCCCTCTCATGCAACCTGTCCGCATGCTGCCCAAACAAAGCTTGTTATGTGCAATTTACTGCCATTTCACGGTCATGTCCTTTCCCTGATCAGCCCCGGTATCCTCAACCTCACCCCACATACTCTGCCTTTTCCTCTTGCTTCTTTTTTCTTTAACTTAATATATTCTGGGCAAAACACCCTCGTTCTTTTCTACAGTTCCATAGTACTCCATTGTGTAGATGTGCCGAAGTGCGTTTAACCACTCCCTGCTGAAGGGCACTTAGATTCTTTCCCGTCTTTTGCCATTACAATAATGCTGCAATGACTAACCTTGGACATCATTTTGTTCATGTGCAGGCAGGTCTGTAGGATAAACTCCCAGAAACTGGATTGCTGGGTCATGGGTCAAAGGGGAAACACATCTGTATTTTTGAAAAACATGGCCAAATTGCTCCTCTGAGCAACCACACATGAGAGAGCCTGTTTCCCCACAGCCTCGCCCTTTACGAATCTGGTGGGTAAAAGAAAACAAACATCGAACCTTGCATTTCTCACACTTTAAATATTGGTAACATGATATTTGTTAACATGTCTGGCCCTGCCTCTAGATTGTGACACCCTTGAAGTCTGGGACCATTTCTTATTCATCTTTGTGTCCTGTTGCTTAGCTAGCAAAGTTCTTTGTACAGAATGCCTTCCTCCACCTCCCTACTCCTCCAAAAAACACATTTACTGAGTTAAATTATTCACCACTTCAGTCGAGCGAGGCCCCACCCTCAGGCCTTTCCATTGTGGTATGTGCTGCTTTACTTTCATATTCTTACCAATATTCTCTGGAAGCTGGGCCTGCTTGGCCCACCCACAGGGGTGGGCCAGAATTCCTTGAGAATGAACATACCAATCACCACCCGGTGGCCCTCACCCAGTGCCTGAAGAGAGATGGTGTTGAAATAGCCCAGCAAGCTCATCCCTTGGGGGCATACCTCTGAGGCACGTGGTGGTCTACACTGAGAGATCCTCGTGGGATGAAGCTCCTGTTGCCCACAGTGGGAAGTGGCTTGATCACACACACTTTATGGGCTTCCCAGCCTCTCCTTCCCTTCCCCTCTCCCTCACTTCCCCACTGCCTCAGTGGAGCTTCCTTGAATCACCTCCCAAATACACAACTTTCTCAGGATCTTTTCAAAGAGGAACTGAAACAAAGACAGTAGCCTTTTCCAAATGAAGAAACCAAGGTGCTGAGAAAATAAGAGCTCATGGCACAGCCGGTGAGTGATGAAGCTACATCCTCTGGCTTCTAGAAATGCGGCTTTTAGAACATCGAGTTTGCCTTCATGACAGGTAAAAACAATCATTGAGACATGGAAGAACAGCACAAGAGGAAAAAGAAGAAGAAAAATCTATCTATCTATCTATCTATCTACCTATCTAATCTCAGAGACGGCACAAGGCTATGTAAAATGACTGGCAAATAAACAAAAGTTTTCACCTACAGAGCTTACTATGTGCCAGGCATTGTTTCAGGTGCTTTTTGTGTGTTGATTCATTTAACACAAAACCCAGTAAAGCAGGTGCATTATTATCATCACCTCCTGTTCGCAGATGAAGAAAATAAGAGGCGAGAGTTTATGTAACTTGTCAAAGGTCACACTTGCCCAGGATTTGTGTTCATAAGCATCAAACTACGCTGCCTCTGGGGAAGTGCCCGAGAAACTCTAGAAGTGACAGATTACTGTTGGCTTTTGGCAGCAGGGGTCTTGAAAAGAGAACATGGGATTATGCCTAATTAAGGACTAATTCTTCCTAGGGCCATCAAAGAACTCATTGGTGTCAGCTAGGATATTTGCGCGGGCAGAAACTAAATACCCAAGGAAAAATGACTTAAACAACAGGGGGCAGGAGGTTCCAAATGCATTTAATTCAGAAGTTAAATGACACCGAAGCAGCAGTGACCCACATGTTCATTCCTTATTTTCCACCCAATCCCATCTTCTTTGTGGTTCTCTTGGTTCTCCATCATGGTCTTTTGAAGGTTACCTCAATTCCAAGTAGCAAGTATTACCAGAACGGGAGGGAGGAAATTTGCCCCAGAATCTCCCAGAAGACATCCCCTGTGGTTCCACTGGCCAGGATTGGGTCACATGATCTAGATGCAGGGGAAGCTGGGAAAGTAAGTCTCTGGCAATTTTCTGTCTCCATCATGGAAGGCAAGTCTGGCTGGGGAAAAAAAGTGAACCAAGACTGGCAGGAGAAGCAACTAATCATGATGCCATATCACTTACATCCCACCTTGAGTCCTTCTTTTCTGGCTATGCTGAAATTTGGAAAAGCCAGAACCCAGAGCTTTGCAAAGGCAGTCATGGGAAAACAATCTGAGACGGTGCTCAGCGTGAGGACCAGAATCCAAAATGGCTTCCAGAGATGCTGAGCGGCCTCAGCCTTTAGATCTATAGCTGCAGATGGGTTCAGAATGGAATCACCATCTTGACTCTCCCAGCAGCATTTAACCTTTTCCTCCAAATTTAGAGCGACCAGTTCTTCCCAGCTTGCCTGGATTTCTCCCTGTTTCGACACTGGAAGTTCCACACGCTAGGAAACCTCTCAGTCCTGGGCAAAGCCGAAAGGTTGGTCATCCTACAAATGATAGACACACCCACTCTAGGTTGCCCTAACAACCCAAGTGATGGATAATGGAGAAGGAGAAGTTAGATTTGAGAGAGGGAATTTGCTCCTCTCTGAATAATAAGTTCCCATAACAAAACCCACTGAAGTCAGAATAAAAGGGTTAATAAACTTGGGTTTCTTGGAACCGGGAGATTCTCAGCTCGCTGATGTTATTGCACTGAGCTGTCCAAAATGTAGCTACTAGCTATGCATGCGCACTGAGCATTTGAAATGTTCAAGGCCAAACTGAGATACGCTGGAAAAAAATAAAGTGGTAAACAACCACTTGATACAAAGACTTACTACAAAAAAAAAAAAAATAGAATGTAAAGTCTCTCGTTAATATGCTTTATATTGATTACATATTGAAATGATAATATTCTGGGTATATTGGGCTAAATAAAATATATTATCAAAATTAATTTCACCTATTTCTTTTTCCTTCTTTTAATGTGGCTATTAAAAATTTTTAACTACAGGCATGGCTCCCATTATTTTCCTGTTGGACAATGCTCTTCTAACAAGATAATTCTGGGGAGAATGTCTCTATTTAGAGAGATTCTCTTTGTCTATTTGCTATTGTTTGCAAAACCAAGCTAAATATTAATTAGTTCAAATTATGCAAATCATGCAAAGGCGTCAGAGGAGGTTTGCAATGGGAACTTCATTGCCTCGTGGGTGTTGCCTTGAAGCTGTTTAAGGCCCTAATGCTGCCCAGAACATGCTCATGGTTTCTTGTGACCAGCAACTGCACGCCAAGTTACCGCGCCTATGACTTCATTGTTCTGAACTTATGGCCAAATGGGCTGCTGGCTCTTTTCCTATAGTTTGAATGTTTTATGACCAGGAGATACAAAACACATTTTTAAAAACAGTAACTAATGCAATCCAAGTCTTTTTTTTTAAACTTTTGGGTATTGAGCAATTTTTGGCCCTCCAAAGCTGGTAACGATGATAATGCTTTTTATTTGTACAAATTTTTATATTTTCAAAGTTCTGTACAGTTTTTCTTTTGTTATTTCCATTTGAATGTGACTGTGTATCCCCACGAGGCAATCTGAGCTGTTGCTTTGTGCACATTTTATGGGTGAGAAGCTGTCCTAAATCTTCTTAATCCTGTTTAGCGCTCTTTTGGCTACACCCAGTGGTGTGATGGGGCCGGATCCTACCTACTCCTGCGAGCTAGTCAGGCACATCTCTTCACAACTCACTATTCATATCACGTTGGTAGATTGAATTTAGCCATGGAGTGAGTATTGGGACTGGCAAATGCTACAAGTCAGGTTTGTTTATTTTTTTTGTTTATTTTTTTTTTTTGAGGAAGATTAGCCCTGACATCCGTGCCCATCCTCCTCCACCTTATATGTGGGACGCCCACCACAGTATGGCCCACCAAGCAGTGCCATGTCCGCACCCGGGATCCGGGCCAGCAAACCCCCGGCCGCTGAAGCGGAATGTGCACACTTAACCGCTGCACCACCGGGCTGGCCCAGGGTTTGTTTATTTTGTTGTTTGTTTTGTCTTTTTCTGGAGAGCCAGTTATTAAACAGTTAATAGCACACCACTAAGTACACCTCTAGGAATGAGAGAACTTCAGGATTAGAAGACATGTTTTAGAAAACAGGAGCAGATACACAAATTGTCTGGGTTCAAGAACTGAACTTATAAGATTCTTTTAAAGTGAAAAGGGTCATGCTACCTTCGGTTTGGACGTTGTAAGAAAATGATGATGCTACTTCTTAACCCAGATAAGGCAAGGCCTAAATCATTTAAACCTGAGCCAGCACTCCTTCAGAAAAGGTGGGAATCAGCCCCCGCCAGGTCCAACACAATTGTGCGCTTCTGTCTGTCTGTCGTTTCTCTCTCCTTCTCCCTTTCTACCCCTCTCTCTGTCTATCTTTTTCTGCCTTTGTGTGTGTGTCTTGGAGGGGAAGAAAAATAATTTTCTGAGTTCTTAGCTGAGACATCTTTAATAAAAAACAGATTAACGAGTAAAACAAGTTTCTTACACATACACCTCATACGTGGGAGACGCTCAGAGAAAACTGAGTAACTCCCTGAGATGGCTTAGAATTCAGGATTAAATATCATCTTAATAAGGAGAGGGGAGGAGGGATGTAGGCCTCTTAGGGGAGAGGAAATGATTTTTAGGAAAGATGAAGGGGCCCTTCAAAGAATAAATAGATGGGAGGTGTGACAGTTTGTGACAATATTTGTCTGGGTATGGTATCAACGTCTAGTCTCCTCTCCTGTGACAAGAGTCCATCTTTCCTGGTCAGTAAAACTCCCGGGACGGCGATTGATGACAGTTGAGTTCCTTTCGGAGGATCTGTTTTTAGGCAGGTGAGAGGAGGTCAGAGAACGTCGCCCCCCGTGTTTGCTGTTTTTCAAGCGCCTGTAGCTCAAAGTAATCAATATACCAAAGAGGCATATTTTGGGGTGGCTTATCCTGAACCCCTCCAATTCCATTTTGAGGTGGCGTACTCTGCTACCTTTCAGTCTCTATCATACATACACATATACATATACACACACCATTTTTACTACATAGGTTACTATGGGCTAGAGCCAGAAATTCAAGAAACCAAATAACACCAGTGCAACACCTTCATCCAAAGAAAGCTGGGATGAAATGCTTCGTTTTCTTCAACGGGAAAACAATCAAGCATCAAATTCACTAGTGAGGGGGAAATCTCTGAAAGTGGAAGAGAAAGGAGATACTGGACGTAAAACTCTATATATACCTAAAATGAAGCCAGTTCAATCATCTGCGGTTGTCTCATATCAAATCAAGCTCAGTTTTTCTCAATTACTTCATCATTTCCCAACAAGAGAGCCAGATTAGATAATCACATATGAGTTTTAGCTTGTGCTTGCTAACTAAAGTTTGCCATTGGCACTCACTTGAAAAGAGCTGCTCTAAGAGAAACTTCTAAATGAGTGCCTTTGGGGAGTCATTTTCTTTTCACTCCTCCCTTCCCTCCCCACACATCAATGAACTAAGCAAAATGCTTACCAGATGGTTCTAACTGCGAACCATGGTAATTCTCAAGTTCACGTATTAGAGAGCCTGGAAATCAGTGGGTGCTGAAAAAATGAACCAAGAACCAGACATCTCAAACTGTATGCCATCAGTCCCTAAAAGGATGGCCAAATGTTGTGTTTTATTACAATGCCTTTATTAAAAAAAAAAAAGCTAACATTGAAAAATTAGGAAGCTTTCAATAAAAATACAGATTTAGGGAATTTCTTAAGAGTCTGGGCTGTCACAATGGCCAGGCATGCCCTCAAAGCAAGAGTAGGTAGAGATTCCCTCATTTCTGTTCCTTGCTCGCCCTGGAGACATTTGAGCTTGCCACCCGGTGATAGGACCAAAACTCATTTATCACCCTAAACTGGTAAGAGGTAAAGGAAGAAGTCACATCATGTGGCTTTTTGGATTCCCAAGACCGTCTATATTCGTATATATTTGTTCCCAACAGGTCACTCTAACCCGGCCATGGTCCACCGCCCATTCTGCCCTTCTGAAATCAAAGATCCTGCAAGACGAAAGCTTTCTCAGAACTCCTTTGGTAGCGACACTTGACGTGAACCAACAGGAGGCTGTTTATTGTTTTTATTTTTCCCTCTTCGTGTGAACATGCGTGCATACAGCTGCGGAAATATGAATGCATTTGACTCAATGGTGTTACCTCCGCATCTGCTGGTCGTGGTTGGTAATATACAGGCATCACATTACCTTTCAAAAATCCCCCAAATCCTGCAGTCTGAGCCCTGAGAGTTTCTAACAGGGGCCTTGGGATCCAAAGATATAAAGTACTTGGAACAGTGTCATCATTTAGAAAGCACTAGATAAGTGATCTCTATTAAACAATGAGAACCACACTGGTCCCAGTCCTTAAGAAGTTCATGAGTAGAAGATAGGAGTCAGAAATGTAAAAGTGACTATTGTGGCTGGAAGTAGAATACAAGTGGTGGCAAGAAGGGGGCGGGAGTTTTAAGCATAAGGTGGTCTAATATCCCATTTTATGTTGCTTGCTATACTGGCCTGTGATGTAATCAACACACACACACACATACACTGCCATTGCCCAAAGCACTCAGTAAAGTCTATTACAAACAGAGCCTTGAGTTGGGAGCACTACTTGGATGGAAAAGGGAGCAGGCCCACCAAACAGAGACTCCATGCTAATTGCTTATTGATCAAGGATGAGAAGGAAATAAAATGAACGCGTTATTAACATCTTTGCTAAGATAGTTTCATCATCAGGTTTTCCTGATGGGAAGGGAATTATAACAAGATGAGACATGAGTGTTTTATATATGTAGCATGACTATGGTACGGTTTAGTGAAAAGTATAACTGGAAAACGAACTAGCCCACATTCTCTGGTGACCTGCTCTGGGCGGGGGATGATCAAGCTGTGTCATTCAACCCTTCCACTTATAAAGACTTGTCAGGGAAGAAATCTTGGCTGAAAAGTTTGATCATGTTAAAGAACACTTTAATTTCATAGCTTCTGCTGACTCTTCGTGCTGCTGGGGTTAACGTTTGGCATTGGAGGCTATTTTATTTATGGCAATGTCCAGCTATGCAAAGCATGCCACTAGAGCTTGCATGTAGGGAGCAAAGCTGTTCTGATTAATAAAGTAAAAGTCTGTCACCGTCGAGGATAGGGAAAATCCTTGTGGATTGTATTGCCTTTAGGAAGATGTTTTTCTTCTTTAAAATGTGTCTGAAGTACATTGTCCATAAGAAACTTTGCTCATCCTTGGGAGACATGTTTTGTTCAAGAGCTATTTTTAGCTCATCCTAGTGGAGGGTGTCAAACGAATGCCAAAGTCCATCCAGTCCAGACCGTTCCACTAAGGCCCTGCACTTTCCCGTGGTGTTATTTAAACTGAGAAAGTCAGTCTTGAGGAAATTATTGTGAATTAGCGTATTTCATCTGGGGTTACTTAGGTGGGAAATGGCAACGGATCACCAGATTAAACCAAATCCTATGGGTTAGGGAAGGGATTGCCTTGGAAGTCGAGGTGTTTGAGATTCATACAATAGATAATTAAAGGAGGGCTCTCTGAGGATGGAAGGAGAGGGGAGTTCTCATCTAAATGTTCAAAGGAGAAGGATTTCTTTCCAAGCTCCCATAGTTGTTGGCAGCATTCAGTCTTGTGTGTGTTGCTGGACTGAGGGTCACAGTTTCTTCTGGGCTGTTGGCTGGAGGCTGCCCTCAGCTCCTCGCTGTGTGGTCCTCTCCCTGTGACGGCACTCAACATGGCAGCTTGCTTCTTCGAAGTCAGCAAGGGAGAGAGAGTCTCCTAGCAAGACACATGAAAATCTTCTGTAGCACAATCACATATGTGTAATCACATACATCCCGTCACCCTTGCCACACTCTATCGCTTAGAAACAAGCCACACATCCCACCCACACTCAAGGGGAGGGGATTGTGTAAGGGTGTGAACACCAGGAGGTGGGGGTCACGAGGGCCACCCTAGAATCTGTCTGCCGCAAGTAGAAAAGTTTGAGAAGCAAAATCTTAAGTTATTTCTGGCTATTAACATCCTAGCTGTAATAATTTATCAGTCAAGAAGCACAGATTAGTTGCTGGTTATATGTGCAGAATACAAAAAGGCAGAAGCAAAGACTGTTTTCTTATATGGATCAAGACACAACCTATTCACAGGGCAACAGTTAACACTATGCCAACTTAAATAATAATAACTGCGTATCTGAATTCTTTTTATTTGAAAAATAAGAGCACTGGAAAAGAAAGGCCTTGGCAATACAAAAATGAGGGAAGGACAGAAGCTGCGGGAAGAGTCTAGAATTGGTTGGAAAATGAATGAGAAAACAAGGAGGAGAGAGATCCCCAGACTCATCTCTGCTCTGGAAATATAAGCATCCTGTACCATCTCTGACCTTATTGACTCTTAGATCCAATTCATTCTCCTTGCCCAGATTTTGTCTGACTTCCAAGCTCTGATGGTATTGCGCATCCATGAGGTGATGTTGCATGGGAGTTACACGGACTCTGCTGCCCACTGCTTGATTCTGATCCCCGGTTCCACTCCTTATCAGTTGGGTAAACTATTCACACTCTCTGTGAATGCTCACTGATTGTAAAATAGGATCGTAATAACACCCACTTCAAAGAGTCGGTGGGGGCTGGCCCAGTGGCATAGTGGTTAAGTTCATGTTTTCTGTTTTGCCAACCCAGGGTTCACGGGTTCGGATCCCTGGCATGGACCGACAGAGATGTTAGCTCAGGGCTGCTCTTCCTCAAGCAAAACGAGGAAGTTGGCAACAGGTGTTAGCTCAGGGCCAATCTTCCTCACCAAAAAGAACCAAAAAAACCCAAAAAACAAAGAGTTGATGGAACGAAACAAGTTGCAACATAGAAAGTGCTTAAACAGCACATAGACATAGTAAACACTTCATAAATGGTAAGTATTATTATTATCACCACTACTATTCTTTGATCAAGTATTGATTGGGTGTTTGTTATGTATACATTTAGACCACCTCTTTCACCAACCAATTATTCTAGGACCACTCGCAAATGTCATCATGTTTCCATATTTGACAATGCCATTGTGATGCCCTTAGTAATGCAGTGCTTGACTATCTCAAATATTTTCTCTTATCAAAAAAAAAACTGACTCACTGCATCATAAAACTCTATATTGGGGGCTGGTCCCGTGGCCGGGTGGTTAAGTTCGCGGGCTCCGTTGCGGCCGCCCAGGGTTCGGATCCTGGGCGCGGACATGGCACCGCTCGTCAGGCCACGTTGAGGCGGTGTCCCATATGCCACAACTAGAAGGACCTGCAACTAGGATATACAACTATGTACCAGGGGGGGATTTGGGGAGATAAAGCAGGAAAAAAAAAAAAAAGAGAGATTGGCCACAGTTGTTAGCTCAGGCGCCAATCTTTAAAAAAAAAAAAAAACTATATTGATCTAAAATTACTGTAACTCATTGCAACAGCACTTAGTGGATGTGGTTCAGCCAATTTATGTTCCCCCTCTTCAAGAAGAAAAAGTAGGACCCACAATCCCTCATCTGTCATTGAGAGTGTAGGCAGCCTCTTCAGCAGGCCTGCCCTGTAGTGTAAAATCACCCCCATCCCCGGTGGTACTCACCCTTTCCGCATCTGACCACAAATTCCAACCTCGTTGTTATCCTTCATTTTCTGTCTTCTTTAGAATTTAAAGCCAGAGCCATGATAATGGCTCCAGAATTTTAAAACATTCAGTCATAGTAACCCTTAGGGCCTAAAGAGAGCTACGAAATCTGCTGATTGTTACTCAGTTTGGGGATATATATAACTCCTGACATAGCACTTCACTGCTCGATCCGGTGGCTCTCAGACTACATTCTCAGCTATATTTTTGTCTTTGCTTTACAAAATCCCTCACCTATTGCATTTCTGCAGAGATTAGTTTAAAGCAGTGTTTCTCAAGCTTTAATGTGCACACAATCCCCTGGCAATCGAATTGAAGTTCAGATTCTGATTCAGTGGGTTTGGTGTGGGCCCCAATTTTGCCTTTCTGACAAGCTCCCAGGTGATGCCCATGCTGCAGGTCAAAGGACCACTCTTTGAGTAGAAAGGATTTAAAAGACAGATGCCAAAACCAGTTACAAAATCAAACTCAGATGAGCCTCTCAAGAGATTCCACACTACTCTCAACTCCGAAGTCATCTCCCAACGCTGAAAGTCCATCCTGGCTGCTCTGTGAGCACCACCTGTCATGGGGTTGCCTAAACAGAGGTGTCCTATGGGTGATGGCCCCTAAGATAGGGTGTTGGCCTCATCTAAGTCAGCCTTTTAAAAGCAAAAGCTGTCTTCAAGCCAAAGAGGATTCACCTCATGCATCTGGTTGTAAAAATTGGGTTTGGGTGGCGAGGAGGGGGATAGGGAGAAATTACATTATGATCTTCTATTCATGCTCAGAAAGGAATATGTACCTTATCCCCCAGCTCTGATCTTGAGATTGTGTTTCCTAGGGGCCTGTTTTTTTACCTTCTGCCAAGAACACAAATGACCACAGATGGGTCTAGAAATGGCTTTGAGCTTTGATCTTTTAGAGTCCATATTAAGTGGTGGAAAAAAATGCCCTATGAAATCAATGGGTTGTACAGTTTTGAAGCCAATTCCCGAAAATGGGAAAAAACTGATAACTAGGTCACAGACATAATCAGTGTAGCCCCAACTCAATACGCTTTGAGGAGAAAGGAGACTCCAACGGTTCTTTTAGATCTCTGTGTCACAAGCTTGGGTGCATGTCAGAATCACTGGAACTTTAAAAACACTTAGACCTGAGTCCAACCCCCAGAGTCTGACGTCAGTGGGCCCAGGTGGGTCTAATGTGTAACCAAGACTGAGAAACGCTGTTCTAGACCAGTGAGTCTCAAAATTGAGTGAGCATCCCAAACACCCAGAAGTCTTATTAAAACAGATTCCTGGATCTTACCCCCGGAGTTCCTGATTCAATAGGTTTGGGGTGAGCCTGAGAATTTGCATTTCTTATAAGTAACTAGGTGCTGCTGCTGGTCTTGGACCACACTTAAAGACCGTTGTTCTAGATCAGAGGCCCCAGTTATGGCCCTGGGGCCAAATCCTGCCTGCCACCTGTTTTTGTAAATAAAGTTTTATTGGAAACAGCCTCACCCGTTTGTTTATATAATGCCTGCAGCAGAGTTGAGTCCTTGCAACAGAACCCATTTGGCCAGTAAGTCCTAAAACATTTACTATATGGCCTTTTACAGAAAAAGTTTGCCAACCTCTGCTCTAGGTACAAAGGGTATTCAACAAGGAAACTACATTATCTGCCTTAATGTCTACTCTATAGAGAGATGGGTTACAAGAAGTATTGGTGGCCATGGGGAAACAGAATGAAGAGGGAAAGGGATCCAAGGAGAGGGATGATGAGGGCATTTTACAGTTTCTCAAGCTACAGTCCTACCCTCTCTCTCTTTAAAGAAACTCATGACGATACTTTCTTACATTTGTGTAGCCCAGTGATTCTCAAAATGTAGTCCCTGCCCCACGGCATCACCATCGCATAGAACTTGTTGGAAATGCAAATTTTCAGGCCCCACCTAAGACTGTTTCAGGAACTCTGGGAATGGAGCCCAGCAACCTGTTTGAACAAGGTGATTTTGATACACGCTCAAGTTTGAGAACCGCTAGCATGGCACTCAGATTACAAAGTACGTGCTCTTCATTTAACTCACCATTATGAGATGAAAACCTAGTACGCCTTTGCTCTTTGAGTTAATTCAACACTAACTTAAACTCATGAGAGGTCTACAGCTCAGTGGCGATGAGAAATCAAAGACATTCTGAAAGTGGAAAAGAAAAGTTCACATAAATAGAGATTGGCAGCGGATGAGGCCAGCAGCTGCGTCCTTGGTGAACTCATGTGTTTCCTATTTTCTTAATAGCTCCCGCTCCTTGGCACCTGATGCTCTACGGCATTGTTCAACGTGTTGTTAACGAGCTGTCTATCTCTCAGCTTGGCTTTCCTTTGTGTTCCCTGCATTCTCAGGATGCTCTTGGTGGCCCCAAGCTTTCCCAGGCTTGTGTCTTCACAGCTCAGCAACCTCAGCCAAAAGAGAGCTGCTCTTTCCCAGTAGTTGAAACTCAAGTCCAGGGATTGGCTCTGGTGGGATTGACTTTGGTCAGTGTCTGTCCCCAAGTCATTCACTCCCTTGGATGGACCACCCTGGGATTGTCCCTGGTTGTTTGGGATAGTGGCAACCTTACCCAAACCCCTTGGACTGGGAATGGCAAAGGGGTGGTCCCTGGAAGACAACCACACAATGGTGTAATGAAGGAATCAGTTGAATTGGGTTTCGAAGGAAGCTTAAAAAGCAGGGAAACAATTTAAGGGACTATTGAAACAGGTCAGAAGGAGGGTGCTATGAGAAAGGGCTATGAAGCCGATGGAGGGAAAAGTGCTTGGTAGACAATCTTGTAAGTCTAGGAGGCTGGTGGACATGTTAGAGACAGGCTTCGACCGCACGCATTCCCTCCCCTGGGCTGGAGGGGCCGTTCCGCAGGTGCACATCCTCCTGCCTCGGCTGGGAGAGCCGCCACTCAACCAGGTTCTGCTCCTCAGCCGTGGGCAACTTTACTGCCTTACCTCTCCAACCTCCTGTCCCCTCTTCCTGCTGCTTGACCTAGGCTCGACCTGGATCGCCAGTTTGTGCTTCTGTCCCGTTTCTGCCCTGCAGAGATGTTGACCTTATTTTGAGTATGGTTTTATCTTTTGTTATTTTGTTT
Organism: Equus przewalskii; assembly: GCF_037783145.1. Lineage (NCBI taxonomy): Eukaryota > Metazoa > Chordata > Mammalia > Perissodactyla > Equidae > Equus > Equus przewalskii. Next base: position 9,776,083 of record NC_091863.1, read on the forward strand.
ATTATATTCATTTTTTCTTTTTTGGAAACTGTATTATTTTCTTATTAAGGAACCCACTTCTCTGTCGTGAAGCCCAGGCTGGGTCACAGTGAAGAGTTCTGGAGGTCACTACACCCTACTCTGGACTTTCTGGTTATAACCACTGTCCTCTCTCTACCTCAACTGAAAACCCAGCCCTATGAGGCTTCGGCCCCTGCCCTCTTATTCCTGGAAGATGCCAAAGCCAACTATGCAGGAGGGTTTTTCAGAGAAGATGACTTTGTCTTCCCAGAAGACAAATCCTCTGCTTTGCTTTCTGAGGCAGAGAGCAACCCCAAACCACAGACAGGCTGGCACCCGCGCAGGCCTCGATGTTTTATTTTTATATTTAACTTAATGTGAAATGTTTGAAACCAGAGAGTCCTCAAGCTATAAACTTATAACACCATCTTGACCAAAAGTCTGCCCACTTGCTCATCTTAAAAACTTTCCCAAGCATTTCATGACAAGTTCCAATCCTGGTTGCCCAGTGTTGCTTCCTTGTCCCTTTCAATCGTAAAGAGAAAAGCAGAGAAACAGGATATATTTTATTTTATCAAAACTACAATTAGACAACTTATTTTATACATATGAGTTAAAAAAATACTATGATTAGAACCAGAGCGATAATACATCACGGTAAAGTCATTTGCAAACTGTACTCCGTGAATTGTGAAGAATTACGCTGACAGAGTGACAAGGACGACATGGAGAATTTTACTAAAACTAAGAAAAGTTTACGATTTTCATTAGTAGGGGATCAAAACCAGTGAAGTGTGTCCTGGGAGGGGAGGGACAAGTGCCAATCAAATCACCATTGAGTTTGTTTCTTTTATCATCATTCAATGGTGGGTCTCACTGTGCGATTTTGAGATATATACTGTAAGGGACACAGTTGCATATCTGCCAGTAGCTCTCAGCCAAGGTCCTATTGTATCCCTATTAGTGCCTTTGGCTTTGCTGTCTGGTTCCACAAGATGCCTGCGTGGGTGAGCCTAAATGGAGGGAAAACGGGATAGGTTATGCCGTGGGTGTACTTTTGCAAATGTGGTATTTCAGCAGCCTGGAGAATTACCAAGGCAAAAGAGATGATTCTGCAGACAAATTTAATTATTTTTAAAGAATGAGCAATTCCAAATTCTGAGTCTCCGATGAGTTTCTTATCAACTTTCTCAGCTGTTTAAACAGGGTACTTTCACTTGGAAATCTTAGCTTAGGGGAAAGAATTAGGGCTGATTTAGAGTTCCTTAAAGTTTGTGTTTTTTTAATTACAGAGGTACTAGAGGCTTATAAAAAATATTCAGAACAGTGGTTTAGAAATTATAAAATGCAAGCCTTCCGCTTGCTGAGTTCATCCCTTATCTTATCTTCTGGGGTAGCTTGTGAAAAGAGCTTTCAGTCTGTTTTCCGTGAATATATCTATATCTATAATTATATCTATAACCGTAGCAGTGGTTCTCAACCAGAAGTGATTTTGCCCCCCAGGGATCACTGGAGAATGTCTGGAGACATTTTCGGTTGTCACAACAGGGTGGGGGAGGGGGTTATGGGCTTCCAGTGGGTAGAGCCTGGGGAGGCTGCTAAACATACACAATGCACGAGACAGCCCCCCCCCCACACACAAAGAAGTGTCCTGCCCAAAATGTCGAGTGCCACAGTTGAGAACCCCTAATATACAGATTTTCTTCACATAGGAAAACTTTAAATAGGAATGACGGTTTTAGAGGTAACAATTCTGAGAATTAAAGCACCATTGTTTCTTAGAAGTTCATACAGGGAATCTACCATGAATGATCTAGAATTGTTTTCTTTTTCTTTGTAAAAGTCTTTGATCATTCTTAGAGCAGACATTGGAATATATTGACTCCCAGTTCCACTCAGTCATTTAGGCAGAGAAGGTGGCCTTGGGGATTCAGCCAGATTTTCCTAGGCTGGGGAGAATCAAGACAACCCACCTCGGGTTTGGGGGCCCACAGCGGCTTGGATGAGTGTCCCCAGGCCATAACCGGAGAGTCACAGCTTGGGTACAACTGGAGATGGGGGGCTGCTGGCTGGGACTAGACAGGATCTGAGGCACAATCACCTCACAGTGACAACCTTGCCTCCTTGATGGCTGGAAAAAGCTAGCAATCCCATTTGCACCCGCCTCCCACACCTCCAGGGGACATGATGAGTTGAGCGCGTTTTTTCCCTTTGTGATATTTTGATCTTATAGTCACTTGAATAAAAATGTCAGGAGCTGGGGAAAGCAGAAAGTTTGAAGGCAGTGGGGGGGTTTTCCCTGAGGCTCCAGACTGCATAGGGCGCATTCTGAGAACTGCATCCTAGGGCAGAAATTCTAGCCCAGCTCTGTCTTGGAAGGGAGAAGACTCTTTCAGCCCCTGTTTGTGAGTATGAACAAGGGCCGCTCTGCCAATGCCAACAAGATGGCTGCAGCGCAGAGACCAGACCGGCGAGTTTGTCCCCTGAGCAAGAAGTAATGCCTGCTCCCCATGGACACCAGAGGAAATGGGGAGAATTGACAAGGCCTGAATGACTCCTGCCCACGTGGGAAGCTCAGTGCCTACAGTTCGCGTCACACAAGCCCTGAGGACTTAGCGAGCGCCTTCTGGGAGTGACTCCGTAAGGGAGTGTTGGCCAAACCGTAATCCCGCCAACACGTGCCACCGTCACCAGCTCTGCAGGGTCATCTCCAGTTGACAGAGGTGAGTTGTCTAGGCAGATCCCGATCAGAGGAAAGGAATTAGAGACCCAGCTGGAAGTTAGAATGTTCTGGGCTAGGAATTCTCATGGCAGAGCTGTAGGTCTGAACTGGTCTGAAATACTCAACCGCAGAGGGTCTTATGGGTAGGTAAGAAAATGCTGAGGGGGTTTTATGTCTATGATGGTTTTTTTCTTTCCTCCCTCCCTCTGTTGCTACTGCCGGCACACCCCTCCTTCCTTCTTCCTCCCTTCCTTCCAGAGAATAATATCTTAGAAAACTTTAAACTTCTTAGGAAACTACTTATGGAAAAGAACAAATATGCAAAATGAGAAAGTTTCAGTACGTACCATTCTATAGGATGGAGAGTATTAGGGAGCAAGATGGAGAAGAATCAAGTTTAAGGTCGTTCACGGGTATTTTGAAAGTCTTGTTATAGAAATAACATGTTTCACAATATACTTTTGTTTCAAAGTATATTAAATTATCAATTAGTACTTTGTCACCAATAGATATTTATTAAGCACTTAATGAGGGCCTAGCATTTTGCCAAACACAGTGCACATTTGTTCCAGGCAAGTAAACATGAAAATCCTCCCTGTGACCTTTGTCAAATGGCACGATTTGTCACTCCACGTGAAATCTAAATATTCTTTCTCCTGAGTGTAACTTAAGTCTTCATCATTGAAAGCAGGTGTATAGTTGAAGAGACGCAATACAGAGTCGGGTAAACCAGCTCTGATTCCAGATTCCCTCCTCCCCCATTAGCTTGCGCTAGGATGTAGCTGCATTTTCCTGGAACAAAGACATCCAAATTTTACCCCAAGATAATATCACTCGTGACACCTTTCTCCCAGCTCTTTGCTTTCTCTGTTCGGCTTCTAAGGAAATCAAAGGGAAAACAAATATATCCAAAATCCCACCACTTTCCACCACTCCCACTGGGTCACCACAGTCCCAGGCACAGTCTTCTCTAATAGATTAATGCCATAGTCTTCTCATTGGTCTCCCCGTATCTGCCCTGGCACCCTGCAGCCTCTCCTTCAGGGAGCAGGCAGAGCAATTATCTTAAGAAGGAAGAAAGACCACGTTATGCCTCTGCTCAAGCACCTCCAATGGCTCCCCATTTCACTCAGAGACAACGTCCCATCTTTGGCTACTCCCTTCTCTGGGCCTTTGCACATGCCATTCCCTCTACTTGGAAGGCCTTCCTTCCCTAGATGGTCAGGGCTCACGGTCTCAGCTCCAGCATCACTTCATCAAAGAGGCCTTAGCCAACCAGCTTGCCCAAGCAGCCTCTCCCCACTGCCATAGCATTCCCTATGCTCCTTTCCCTAAAACTGGTTCCCCACATCACTTACAACTCACCAGATGTGCTTTATTTATTTGCTCATTGGTTATTATCTGTCTGCCCCACTTGAATTAAAGTTCCATGAGGGCAAGAATTTTTGTCTGTCTTATGCATGGGTGTATAACCAATGCCCAGAACTGTGCCTGGTACAAATATTTGTTTAACGACTAAAAAATTAAAACCACACTTCTTCAACAAATGCTTCTGCTTTTCTTCCCCATGGAAAGGAGCGCAGGTAGACCCAATCAGGAGGAATGCTAAGCAGATTCGGATCCATTCAGATTTCTTTACATCCAATTTCAAATGAAAAATACCTAGTTAGGGTTCTTTGATTAAGTTGCTTATCACGAAACATTTTCAATAATCGGTTAATACATGCCACATGCATAAAAGTGCAGCCAGATGTATTAAACATGTGCAACTAACTACAGATATGTCTAAATAAACTTTTATATTTGCAAACTCAAGTTTTACCACCAATCAATCCGTCCTCTCTGAGCTGTGGGCAATATTTTGCTAACCTCCTGGAGGGAGGGCCAAGTATCCGTTAATCTCTTAATTTTTCTTTCTCTTTCTTCCTGCCAGCAGAACTCACTAACAGCAGATCTCCTATTTCTGTGTGTGACTATGTGCGTGAGTGTTGAGGATAAGCATATAATCCAGCACTGTCTAGGAGAAGTGTAACGTGAGCTACATTTTAAATTTTCTAGTAGCTCGATCAAAGAGGTAAAAGGAAACAGGTGAAAATCGTGTAATTTTAAGAGTATATTTTCTTTAACTCAGTATATACAAAATATTATTTTGACAAGTAATCAATATTAAAAAGATTAATGAGATATTTGACATTCTTTTTCGGTACCAAGTCTTCAAAATCCAGTGTGTATTTGACACTTAGAGCGCATCTCGATTTGGACACATTTCAAGTGCTCAGTGGCCACAGGGGCTAATGGCTACTGTTAGGGACTAAATGTTTGTGTCTCCCCAAAATTCATATGTTGAAATTCTACCCCCTAGTGTGACGGTATTAGGAGGGGGAGGCTTTGGGAGGTAATTAAGATGAGGTGAGGTCAGAGCCCTCATGAATGGGATTAGTGCCCTTGTAAGAATCACAATAGAGCTTACTGCTCTCTGCTCTCTGCCATGTAAGGATACAAGAAGATGGCCGTCTGCGAACCAGGAAGTGAACCCTCACCAGACCACTGAATCTGTGAACACCTTGATCTTAGACGTCTCAGCCTCCAAAACCATGAGAAATACACGTTTGTTGGTTAAGCCTCTCCATCGATAGTGTTTTGTTACAGCAGCCCGATCTAAGACAGCTACCATATTGGACAGTGCAGATATAGACTGTCTTCAAATGTCTCCATGGCCCATGTTAATAACGTTACTACTCATTCAGTCAATCAAAACAAATTTTTGTGTCTGCTATGTGTCAAGAGCTGCTCTAGGCCCTAGGATACAGCAGCGATCAAAGCAGACAGACTTCCCTCCATCTAGGATTCACACTCTAGTCATGAACAAAATAAGCAGTAACAGACTTATAGCAGGGAAGATGGGGAGTGCCACGGAGGGGGTGACAGGGAGAGCCTAGGGGGTGGCAATGGTAAGAGGATGGTCCTGAAAGGCTTCGCTGAGACAGTGGCGCCTGAGCAGCCTGAGAGAGGTGAGGGCGGAAGGCACAGGGACATCCAGGGGCAGAGGACTCCAGTAGCAGGATGAGCAGGGACAGTGACTGTCCTTGGCGTCCAGGGATCTGCAAGAGGGCCCCTGTGGCTGGAGTGGGGAGAGCAAAAGGCAGCATGGTAGGAGAGGAGGTTAGGGAGGGAGGGGAGCATCATCAGGACTTGGTGGGACCTTGGCTTTCCCCTGAATGAGAATGGGCACCCTGCGAGGGACCAGGCTTCCTCGGCAAAAAGAAGAGGTTGGGTGGCAGATGTTAGCTCAGAGCTAATCTTCCTCAAAAAAATTAATTAAATTAAAATAAAAATGCATAAGTGACATTGATTGAGTAGTGCCATGTCAGTTCTCTGACTAAATTTCATCAATTCTAAGATGCATCTTCTTTCGCATTTAACTTCTCTGAAATGAGAATGCGTCTTGCAGTCAAACACATCTTACAATTAGAAGCATCATTTTTCTTTTCTTAGTGGTACATAAAATCATGCTGTGTTTTACAATAGCTATATATGATGTCTTAGGTTCAATAAAAGATTGTATTAGCCCATTTTACAGATAAAGAATACTGAGGTACAGAGTGGTTAAGAGACCTGCCCAAGGTCACACAGTGAGTAGAGCTAGTGATGGGAACTAAGGGACAGAATTCAAAGCCAGGCCCTCTGATCCTGGAGCCAACCCACTTCGCCTATACTCTCTTGGAAAGTGACTAGAACAAGATTAAACTGTGCCTCTTAGATATTCACCCTGGCGTTGGTGAGGGTCAGTGAGAAGTATGTCACTGAGAGGCAAACCAACGCCTATTCTTGGTCCAGATCCAGCGCGCTTGCCCCGCACCACAGTGCTTACCACCGAGTGAGCGCTCCACGCGTTCTGGGGTACGCCTTTTCTGACCATCAAACTATAGGAGTTTGAAAGTTCACAGGAGCAATGAGCTCAACAGCTGTCAGATGGTAAGCACTAGGCAACAGTGGACCACACTTGCGGAGCTGCTCCGTGAGCTGCAGACTGTTAGATCCTTTGCATTCTACTTCAATGAAACTTCTTTCCTTAGGAAAACACATTCGACACTGCACTTAATCAACCCTCTGAAGGGATTCAAAACTGAAAAGGGCAAAATGAAATGAAGAAAATGGAAAGGAGGTGATTTGTTTGGTTTTCATATATGTGATGGAAATCATGCAAATTCTGGAGACAGACCACCTATGGGTTGAAGAAAATTTTTCTTTTAATTATAAAACTGTTTCAACCACTTCTTACAGATAATGCCGCCTACCCCCTTTTTTTGCACCACCAGAAATGCAAAAAAAATATATAGGTTGGAGCCAAATTTGATGCTTAGCATAGACCACCTCCAAGAAAAGAGGAAATCGGTTTAACCAGATGGGATATATACAAAAATAATTACAGCTCACAAGTTTAAACTTTGCTTCCCAGGCAGCTCTTTGAAATCCTAATCTCTAACTTGGTGGTAACAATCAAAAAACAATTCTTCTAGTCATTTAAGAAAGCAAGGCTTGGGTGCTGGTTGCCTTGCATTCTAAATTCAATGCAAAACTACAGACCTACCTGGTTAAAAACATACTCATTTTTCCTTTCATCATGCTTTCTTTGATATGAGCTATTTTGTGGGTCAAGAAATGTAGCGAAATCCAGAAAAATTTGGTCTCTTGATAAGGTAAAAGCAATTAGCTAGACCAACTGGGAATTTGTTGATTCAACTAATCATCGTTTCTGTATAATCAGTTACATCTTGTCTAGGCTTCTGTGGTCACATGATATACTTGAGGCAAGAAAGAATGATTTTATCAACTTAGCCAAATAAAGAGGGACCAGATACACAGCAATTTGCTTGGAGTCAAAGCCCAGTTTGTAGAACTTGAAACAGAGAAGGTGGCAGAGGACAATAAAATAGTTATCATTTATCTAACACTTAACTCAAAGCCACATCATCTCACTGAATTCCTGCCGTAACCCCCTGAGGGAAACACCCTCATTCCCATTTTACAGATGAGGAGCTCTGTCTCAGAAAGCGTAAGTAATTTACCCAAGGTCCCACAACTAATAAAAGGGCAGGCTCCAAACTGTTCTATCATATGTGACTCAGTATGTGTGTATTTCTGTCTTAAACAGGTAAATATGAATTTCACAACATATCTGGCCCCAGGAATTTTGGGTAAGGGATTATGGGCCTGTATTTCATTGAAATTCCCAATTACATTTCTAGGATTTCAGGAATTAGATTTTAGTCAGGTGGAAAATCAAGCCAGGAGGTCATAGGGGCCATTTTCTGCCATGGGGTCAGATAATTGGTGTTTTGCAGAACTTGCCTAGTTGGGGGTAACCGCATAAAGGCAGTCCTCACCCACATAGACCTGAAAATGTTTTTAGAAGGCCAATACATATAGGGTATATAGTGTTTATTATGAAGTCCCTCACAGAGTGGGAGGTAGCACCCTATAATTAAACACATTAATATTTCTGCAGTGAAATGTATGACTAGTCACCCTAAATGGAGAAAAGACTAAAAGCAGGCCCCAGATAATTGAAGTCAAATTTTGCTAATAAATCTCTGATGAAAAAAACTTTGCATTTTCAAAGTATTTAGATCATGGAATTGTGCATAAGGAATTGTAGACCTAAACATCACCTACTTCTTTACCATTTCGAAATAGAATTCGGATGGATCCCAGTCACTGGCTCCAGGAAGTTCTCCCTTTTCTTCTAAATATGTAGCACATTGGGCTTCCATGCTATCGGGCCCCTTCCCCAGTGTGTGCAGGTCAGCTATGTGCTGCCCTCTGTGAGATTATGAGAGCTCGAGTTGCATGGACTGTATGGAATCAGCTTGTTATCTTTCTGAAGTTTACCCCTCATTAAAGCCTGTCTCATATTTATACCTTCTGGTGCTAGTGGCGTGTGTGGCTGTGTTCCCTCAGCACGAGAACATAGAGCCACTCAGCAAGAAGGAACGTTCAAATTCATCTAGTCTAATTCCCTGTGATAGCAGCTTCCAAGATGCCCCTGAAGGTCACTACCTCCTGGTATTAACACTCTAGTATAGTCCCCTCCAACACTGTACCAGTGTTGGTCCCTGGGACTGACAGAATATGGGAAAAATCATGGTACACCATTTCAGAGATTAGGTTATGAAAGACACAATGGCTTCCATCTCTCTCTCTCTCCCTCTCTCCTTCCCTCCCTCATCACTAGCTCTGGGGGAAGCCGAGTGGCCATGTCATGAGGACACTCAAGCCACCCTACGGAGGGTCCACGTGGTGGGGCACTGAGGCCTCCTGCCAATGCCCCTGTGAATGCACCATCTTGGAAGTAGATCCTCCAGCCCCGGTCAAGCCTTCAGATGATGACAGCCTTGGCTGACATCTTGACTGCAGCCTAATGAGAGCCCGGGAATCAGAATCACTCAGCTAAGGGGCTCCCCAGTTCCCAATCCACAGAAGCTGCGAGATAATAAATGTTTGTTGTTTTAAGCCACTAAATTCTGACAGTATTTTGTTACACAACAATACATAACTAATACATCCCCTCATTTCACAGATGAGGAGACTGAGTCTTAGAGACATGAGGATATGCTCCAGAACTTCTCCATCCTATGGCTCCAAAAGCCAGCCCATCTCATTCTGCGTATGTGGAATTTTTTATGGTCTTGGGTGCCGTTTTCCAGAATCTTCTGTTTTCTCACAAAGAAACTAGAAGCCCCTGGAAAATCTGGCCAATAATTCAGCTGTGAAAAGGAAAGTTCGGCACAGATGTTCTGGAGGGAGTCTGCCCACTTGCTAAATTTCCCAAAATAGCCTTCTTTTGCGAGTTTGTTTTTCAGGAGATGATTTTTGTTTTTTCCTGACTTTCTAGACTGCTGTTGTTAAGTCAGGGAAAAGGAAAAAGCATTTAGCCCCTTTCCTTTCCCCGGTGTTGAAGAACCTGTTCTTAAGAAACCGTCCATTCTCTCCCAGGTTTTATCGCGGCGTTGGCTCTGGCCTGTGAAGCTGCGTCAGGCAGCAAAGCCGCAGCTGTCATCCCGGATTAGTTACTGGATGAACGATTCCATTCCCTGCTCTGATGCTGAGTGTCTTCTCTCACCAGCTGCAGTCTACATACAGGATGCGTTTCCTGTCTGAAGCCCCCGGCTGCCTCTCATATCACCATAAGCCATATGCTTACGCGTTTTAAGTACAGATGGAGACATTAGTCATGTAAGTCATCATATGGGAACATTCAGAGGCTGGCTATTTTGTTTCAATATAAGTATTAATTTCTACCTTTGCTTCTGGTAGAAAAATCCAGAAATGTCAATGGGAATTGTAGGTAGACTATCTATCCCCACTTAATTTTGCTGGATTCTTCCTTTTAAGGTTAAAATGTGGTATGACACACCCAGAAATTACAGAAAGAGATATAGACCTAGCGTGCTAGATTTACGGCAATGATCGCCCAGTTCTTCACCCCTTTGTGTATGCTCAGTCTTTGGCCTGTGACTTTGCAGTACCTCTCCCTAAAATGGCTGTGTCTATTGCCCATCACTTGAGTCTAGGATGGCCTTGTGACTTGCTTTGGCCAATAGAATTTGGCAGAAGTGACTGTGTGGCCTTGGCCTCAAGAGGTCTTGGACCTTCTGTTCCCTCTTTTGAAACCTTGCGTCCACCATGTGAACATGCTCAGGCTAGCCAATGATCAGCTGACAGCCGGCCAGCCCCCAGACACAGAAGAAAGCCCAGCCAAGATCATCGGAGCCACCAACTTGACCTGCATCGGACCACAAACACATGCACAAGCACAGCAAAAATACAGAACCATGCGGTCACCCTGTAGGCTCATGAGCAATAATAAACGGTTGGTTTTAAGCCCAGAGTTTTGGGGTGATGCGTAATGCTGCATTATTTGTGACAAGAGATCATTGATGCACATAGGCTGGTTTTTTGCATTGTGTGGCATCCTTAGACCCCAGGCAGGAGCCAGGCCGTGAGAGGTTTCAGAGAGAGAGCTTTCCACATCCCGCCTGGGGATATAAGCCTCACTGACTGTCTGAGATCCAGTAAGAGCCAGGCCCTTTGGAACTACTCACCAGTGTGCAGACTTCCAGACTACTGTCCTGTTTCCGGCACAGTACCACCACCCTTGACTGGGTTTAGTGTCTTTCTTCCAGAGTTCAATCCCATTGATTCAACATGTCTAGAATAAAACCTTCTACCCTCTGCCAGGGGTCTAACTGCATGTTATAGAGATGTTTAGCAAATCCACCTACTTTCAGCTGCACCTGCCTCCCATTTCCAGAGGTCCATGGTTCCACCAATTCCTGAGCATTTGCGGGGTTGGGGCAGGGCAGGGGGTGTTGTTCTGACTTGAGTTGGTTTTCAGCTTGCAAACTATTAAGCTTCCTTCCCGGAAAGTTCTAGGCATCTACATGAGGCAGGGGAGGGGAGAGTCTGGGCCCCGGGTTTCTCAAGGTCATGGCCAAGAATGACCCACAGGGCAAAAGAGGATTGATTAAAGCAGTACAAGGGAAAATAGCCATGGAAGAGATATTCAGAGTCTTTAAATTTAGTGTCAGCAGCATTTTCAGTGACTAGCAGGAAAAAAATGCTGAACTGGAACCTGTAAACAAGGACCTGCTTTGATGAAACCTCTCAACCATTTATGGTTCATATCTTCCCAGCTCTATCCCAATGGGCTAAAGTTCATTTACGCCCTAAAACTATCAATGTGTATTTTGGGCCCGAGTTTTTCCAAAAGTTGAGTTTTCATATCATTGGTCACGGTTAGATTCCACGTTGGAACTACAACATACTTAGTATTTTTATTAAGTAGTATTCTTGTTTGTGCTTTTCTGAGTTTTTCTTCAAAGCTGTTTCCTGGATGCTGTCTCAAAAAACAACCAAAGAAACAAAAAACAAAGGGAAAAATGTTCATGGTCACTGCAAAGTATAAACAATTCCCTAACTCTCTTTCTCTCATTATTATTCGGCCAGACTTCTTTTCCCACTGGATCTGGTCCCTCAACTAATCGTTTTAAAGTAAATGTTACTTGAAGAGGAAAATATATTCTACACTAAGATGATCAGACCACCCATTGCAAATATTTGTCACGGGAGAGACAAATTGTTTGGGATCAATGACACAGTGTCATTACAGTAGACGCACTCTTAGGTTCTATAGGTTTTCATCTAGGCGTCCAGGGGCTGCTGCCGGAGATCCGTGCTGCAAGGTCTCATGGGTCTTTTTCCCCAACCACTCCCTCTCTCTGCCATCCTCTGAACTCATGATAGTGTTTGTTTGCAGTGTTTTCTTAAATAGGTAGAAATGCTGTTTTCCTGCTCATCTTGCTCTTGCACGTTTGGAAGTTCTAGCCTGCCTTCCTCGGTGATCCTGTGTGGAGTCCTCCTCCAGCTTGTAACCAGAGCTGACATTTTAATTGTCCTTGTAAATTCTAACTCCATTTCAAGATGTAGGCTACTGCGTGAATTATTGAGTAATTTTTTTAAATTGAGGTATAAGTGATGTACAATATTATATTAGTTTCAGGTGTACAACACAACGATTCGATATTTGTATATATTGCAAAATGATCACCACAATGTCTAGTTAACATTTGGCACCATATCTAGTTACAGAATTTTTTTGTGATGAGAACTTTTAAGATCTACTCTCTTAGCAACTTTCAAATATGCAGTACAGTATTGTTAACTACAGTCATCATACTGTACATTACATCCCCATGGCTTATTTAGTTTATAACTGGAAGTTTGGAAGTTTTGACCCCTTTCACCCATTTCACCCACTGCCCCAATCCCTGCCTCTCACAACCACCAATCTGTTCTCTGTATCTATGAGCTTGGTTTTGGGGTTTTTTTTAGATTCCACCTACAGGTGATATCATACAGTATTTGTCTTTCTCTGTCTGGCTTATTTCACTTAACATAATGCTGTTAAGGTCCATTCATGTTGTTGGAAATGGCAAGATTTCATTCTTTTTTGTGGTTGAATAATATTCCATTATATATATATATATATATATACACACACACCACATTTTCTTTATCTATTCATCAGTTGATGGACACTTAGATTGTTTCCACATCTTGGCTATTATAAATAATGCTGCAGTGAACATGAGAGTGCATATATCTTTTTGAATTAGTGTTTTCATCTCCTTTGGATAAATACCCAGAAGTGGGGTTGCTGGATCATATGGTAGTTCTATTTTTAATTTTTTGAGGAATTTCCATACTGTTTTCCGTAGCGGCTGCACCAATTTACATTCCCACCACAGTACACAAGGGTTCCCTTTTCTCCACATCCTCACCAATACTTGTTATTTCTTGTCTTTTTTATTATGGCCACTCTAACAGGTGTGAAGTGATATCTCATTGTGGTTTTGATTTGCATTTCCCTGATGATTAGTGATGGTGGGCATCTTTTCATGTACCTGTTGGCCACTCATATGTCTTCTTTGGAAAAACGTCTATTCAGATCTTCTGCCTGTTTTTTAATCAGACTGTTTGTTTTTTTGCTATTGAGTTGTATATTTAGCACATTTCTTAAAAATGAGCAAGGATCGGTTTGATAAAGTTTTCAAGATTAGGGAAGATTGTACTTACGCTATATTCACTTCCTGCCTTGATACTGAAAGGATTCTAGATGGCTCCCCAGATTTCCTAAGATGAAATAGATATAAAACTTAAAACTCGGGGGCTGGCCTCGTGGCCAAGTGGTTAAGTTCACGCACTCCGCTTTGGCGGCTCAGGGTTTCGCCAGTCTGGATCCTGGACGCAGACATGGCACCACTCGTCAGACCATGCTGAGGCAGCATCCTACATAACAGAACCAGAAGGACCTACAACTAGAATATACAACTATGTACTGGGGGGCTTTGGGAGAAGAAGGAAAAAAAGAAGATTGGCAATGGATGTCAGCTCAGGTGCTAATCTTTAAAAAAAAAAAAAACTTAAAACTCAAGGCCTGCAAAAATACACAAGGACAAAACCAGAGGAAAAGTAGAAAAGAAATTAGGCAGGCTCCACTCCAAAGATGAGCCAAAAATTTGACTCTAAGCTTTCTGATAGCCCACTCAAAAAGGGAAAATATAGTCAAGTGTGTGATTCATATTGTCTAAGAAATAAAGCCTGCCAGTAATTCTGAGGAAGTAAAGCTTCTCCTAGCACCTAGAACTAAAAGAACATTTCCATGCAGATTTTCACATGGGCATATCACCTCTATAATAAATGTGATTGCTGGTGGGCAAGGGGTGTTTATTAAAGACCCCTCAGTATGAAGTTAAGAAGGTTGAACATCAATGCGCTTTCTGGCAAAAGCAATTTTTCACAGACGTCTTCTACAGTATGATCTAAATGTTCTGCTCTCCAGTGGTCCACCAAGAATAAAATGAGGAGTGTCCGGAGATGAATAACCAGTTCATCCTTAAAATAAGCTTCCGCTAATATTGTTTTCAACAGAGTTTTGACTTTTCCTCGTAATGCTTTTGAGCAGCGGATATCAGTAGACAGTTCTGCAAATGCTACATAAAAGGAAATTAGCTTCATTTGCAACGTGAGACTTTCAGATTTGTTGAAAAGAATGTCCTGAGAGTGAGAACTAGCTTTTACAGTGGATTCCTATGAGAATAGATTCTTTGAAATATAGCTTTGTTTTGTTCATCTTAAAGGATGGAAAAATCTGCACAAGGCATTCTCAACCCCATGAGATGGAGATTATGACAATTCATTTCTGTGTGCTGGGAACATAAGACTGTTTCATGCTGATCCTTGACTCCTGCGCTGGGTCAAGTAGGAGAGGAAGTAAAGGAAACATTAGAAAAGGTGGCTCCGGGCCACCCTGGAGGTAAACTTCATTTGGGGTGTGGCTCAAGTTCCACAAGCCCAGAATCAATCTTGCAACCATCTGTTTGAGGTTTTGTGGGAACCAAGACTTCCAGAGCCCAGGGAGATGGGAGAGCATCCCAGGAATAGACCCTTCATTGACTCTTGTTTCCATTCCAAGATGGACAGCTCCCTAGGGCTGCCTGTCCTCATTATTTTAGGCCTGGGGGAGGAGCTTCATAGGCACCTTCAGAGCTCAAACTTGGACGCATCGTGGCCTTTTCCCACAGAAGAGTTGACTCTTGGAACAAGACCTTCGGACATTCCACATGTGCCTCCTGAGACAAGATGACCAAAGTAAATTCAGTAGATCTCTCTAATGACCACATTGAATTCACCAATTATTTCTGACCTCAACAAAACCAAACTGCATATTACACTTACACTAGCGATTCTGGCTGGCTAAAAGATCATCTGTCACCCAGCTTCTCTCACCGAGAATCAATCTGTATGAGACTGAATTACCATCTTGTCAAGGAAACCTTCAAAATTATAGGCAGGATATAACAATTGTGGATATGAGTCTTAAAGTAATGCAGATGTGTTGCCAAAATCTGGGTAGAGTAACTTGCTAAAAACACTCTCCTTATATGCCCCCGCCATCCATAGGAGGAATATCTTTAAGGTGAACTTAGTAATTGTCTTGGGTCGGGTTCCCCGGAAGCAGAGCCTAAGATAGGGGTCCTTGGGCATGTAATTTATTGGGGGCTGTTCGCAGGAGAAATCTGTAAGGGAGGGAGGAAAGAGGACTGGGAGGAAAGCAAGGATGCGGTTTCAAGAGAAGCCTAGTCTCTCTCTGCCTAATCCCATAGGGTGCTCTGGAGCATAAAGGGCACAGTAGAGTCTGCCCCATCTTGAGGCAAGGGGGCTTTGATAACCTCCCTAATCAGTCATTGGCTCCCAGCCATCCGGCCTGTACATGTGGGAGTGACTCCCAAGCATCTCCAGGTGAGGCAGCTCCAGTCGTCCCAGAGCATCCCTGGGAGAAGGTGTCAGGTGTGAGCTCTCAGCCACAGCACTTGTAGCCACTTAGTGAAAGGGATCCCAGGGTATGAGGCAAGACTCCAACAGCAGCTGCTAAACCAGTGCTTCTCAAACTTGAGCGTGCACCAGAATCCTCTGGAGCGCTTGTTAAACACAGATTGCTGGACCTCACCCCCCAGAGTTTTTGATTCAGTAGGTCTGGCATGGGGCCCGAGAATTTGCATTTCCCAGGTGCTGCTCTGCTAGTCCA
Source organism: Equus przewalskii (assembly GCF_037783145.1). Taxonomy (NCBI): domain Eukaryota; kingdom Metazoa; phylum Chordata; class Mammalia; order Perissodactyla; family Equidae; genus Equus; species Equus przewalskii. Next base: position 9,791,955 of record NC_091863.1, read on the forward strand.
GGGACCATGCTTTGAGAACTACTGCGCAAAGCTGACATTTTGAAAACACAATCAATCACCTTTGGAAAGCTAGGTCATGGATATCTTCACTCTCTGGGCATTTGCACATCAACATATTTACAAAGGTTAAATAAAGTGAGGGTTGGCTCATCAAAAATGTAGACAGACTGATTTTATCAGGCCATTGACTCAGCTAAAAATTGCCTTCTCTCATGCATCACCAATCCCAACTTCCACGAGAGAATTTCAGCAAAGACTCGAAGGATGATATCATTCTACCCAGAGATAAAGCCTCAGCGGTTAAGTGATTGGGTGGAAAGAAGGCTGGATTGGGAGTTAGGAAGCCTGGGCTCCATACCTGCCCCCCGAATGTCTGTGGGATCATGGGCAAGGAGCTGCAACCTGCTACACTTCTGTTCCCACAGATACAATCTAGAGACCTTAAAGGTCACTTCCAGCCCTGAGCTCTTCTGCCATTTACACCAGTCTTTACCTTAGGAACACCGAGCAAGCTCCTCGGGTGACAGGTCTGAGTTTCCTTATGTTAATGGGTATGGTGTGCTCAGTGATCTCTCCAGCACTTCCACCTGGCCGTCTCTGAGCGTTCTACCTGGAACATGTTGACGAACCAGAACGTGAGTGCCAGTCTCTTTCTCTCAGCAGAAAAGGGTCCGAGAAAAGCAGCAACACCCGCAAACATTTGTTTGAGCTTCCTTTGTGTCACAGAAAGAGGGAGCAAAAGAGTCACTGCTCTCATGTTAGACACTCTCTGTCACTTGATATCATCACAGTTCCTGGAATCTTGTGAATCGGGATCATTAATCGCCAAGCTGACTCGAGGGCCTCACAGATCACAAGGCTGGGGCACTCCCCGTAAGCTCCAAGGCCTTACTTTAATCCTCTGCGACTCCACGTGGAAATCCATAATGGTTTCTTCAAAGTGGTACGGTCCAGTGTATGAATGCATACTTGGGAATCTCTAACGAGTGGATTAGGGGCACAATGGACCACATCACATGAATGGAGATGCTCCTGTTTAAAAATTAATAAGCTTGGTGATTCAGAAAGAGCACTGCGGTGCTGACCTTAAAGGTCCTCATGAAACAGAAACAGCTATGCATCCAGTCCCTTTAGTCTTCCTCGTGATGAAGGAAAGTCATACAATGTGCATGGAATACAGAATTTTTCTTTATTCAGCCATTCAGTTGGATCTCAACTCTGTGTGTACATGTGTGTGTGTTTGTCTGTGCTGGAGAAAAAAATGACAAACAATAAATATCTATTACATGCTATGTAAAAACAGCAATGTGTGAAGTGGGACGAAGACAAAGAAAGCAGGGTAAGGGGTAGGTTGTGCTGGGGCAGACCTGGGGAGTGGGCGGGGACTGGGCAGGCATGAGGGCAACGTGGGAAGGAGATTCTCTCTTTTGTAGGGATGTCACGCAGCCTCTCAGATGCAGGGAACTTTGAGCAGAGCCCTGAAGGCAGTGAGGGGTGAGCTCCACAGCTAGACCAAGGGATAGCGTTCCAGGCAGAAGGGACGACAGTGCACAGCCAGTGGAGTGCCCGAGAAACAGCAAGGTTTGGGGGCTAGAGCAGAGTGAGCCAGGAGAAAGAGCATGAGCACGGGAGTGACGTGAGCTGCCATGAGCTCGTTTTGAAAGGATCCTTCTGGCTCTACGTGGAGAATACACTGTAGGGAAAAGGGAAACCAGGAGACTAGTGAGGAGACAGGAAGCCAGGCTAATAAGATGTGGCCTAGCTAGTTGTTACCCCCAGAGGGGAAGTGTCTGACTCAACATATATCCATATTTTGAAGGTCAAGTGAACAGAATTTGCTAATGATCTGGATATGGGATGTGAGAGAGACAGAAAAGAATCAAGGATGAATCCAATGCTCTTGGTGTGAGCTACTAGAAGAATGAGGCTGCCATTTGCTGACAAATAGAAAACTGAGTGGGCTGAGCATGTGAAGGGTGGGCCAGAAAACACGGGTTTGGCCTGGAATGTTCTAAATTTGAGATGCCTATTAGACACCATGGGGAGATGCCATGTACGCAGTTGGAGTCAAGAGTCCAGAAAGGAGGTCTTGAGCCAGAGACACAATATTGGGATGGTGTCAACTCCATGCTTTCTAAACAGCCGTGTATTCTAAGCCCCAGTGGTAAATGACGTATTCCAGCCAAGAAGCTGCACGTTTATGACAGTAGATTTTTCTAACATAAGACAATTTACAAAAGAGTAAAATATAAAACCATGATGATTTTAAATAAAATTGGTCTTCAAATGAAATCTGTGGGTGCAATTTTGCAGCCAGGAGAAGCACACTCCAACAATATTCTGATGGTCAAATTAGACAGCTAGTCAGCTGTACTCCGGAATAACTAGCACTCCTCCATCTTATCTCCATGCCTTTGTGTAAGAAAGGATCCAGGAAATTAGACTTCATCAAAATTAAAAACTTGTGTGCAAAGGACATTATCAAGAAAGTGAAAAGACAACCTACAGAATGGAATAAATATTTGCAACACACATCGGATAAGAGGCTAGTGTCCAGAATATATAAAGAACTCTTATCATTCAACAAAAAAAGACAAACAACCCAATTTAAAAAATGGGCAAAGGACTTGAATAGACATTTTTCCTAAGAAGATATATGAATGGCCAACAAGTACCTGAAAAGATGCTCAATGTCATTAGCCATTAGGGAAATGCTAATCAAAACCACAATGAGATACCACTTCAGACACACTAGGGTGACTGTAATGAAAAGAGTGGAAAATACAGGCCAGCTCAGCGGTGTAGTGGTTAAGTTTGCATCCTCCACTTCAGCAGCCCGGGACTCGCAGGTTTGAATTCCAGGTACAGGCCTAGCCCCACTCATCAAGCCACGCTGTGGAGGCATCCCACATAAAATTGAGGAAGGTTGGCACAGATGTTAACTCAACAACATCTTCCTCAAGCAGAAAGAGGATTGGCAGGGCCAGCCCTGTGTGCAAGTGGTTAAGCTCGCGCGCTCTGCTTCGGTGGCCCAGGGTTTCGCCAGTTCAGATCCTAGGCATGGACCTAGCACATTAGGCCATGCTGAGGCAGCGTCCCACATAGCAGAACCAGAAGGACCTACAACTAGAATATACAACTATGTACTGGGCGGGGGGGGGGGGGGGTTTGTGGAGAAGAAGAAGAAGAAAAAAAAATTGGTAACAGATGTTAGCTCAGGGCCAACCTTCCTCACACACACACGCACATGCACACACAAAAGAGTGGAATATAGCAAATGCTGGTAAGGATGTGGAGAAATTGGAACCATTGTGCACTACTGGTAGGAATGTAAGATGGTGCAACCACTGTGGTGAACAGTTTGGCGGTTCTGCAAAAAGTTAAACATAGAATTACCGTAAGGCCCAGCAATTCCACTCCTTGATATATACCCAGGAGAATGGAAAACAGAGAGTGGAACAGATATTACACCGAGTGTTTGTGTGTATGTGTTGGAGGAAACAAATAATGACATTTATTCCCAAGCATTACTCACAATATCCAAAAGATAGAAACAATCCAGATGTCTATCTATCAGTGGATGAATGGACAAACAAAAAGTCATATACACATGTGATAAATATTATTCAGCCATAAAAAGGAATGAAGTGCTGATATGTGCTACGACACGGATAAAGCTTGAAAACATTATGCTAAGTGAAAGAAGTCAGACACAAAAGATTACATAACATATGATTCTATTTATACAAACTATCCAGAATTGGGGCCAGCCCAGTGGCCCAGCAGTTAAGTGCGCACGTTCCACTATGGCGGCCCAGGGGTTCGCCGGTTCAGATCCCGGGTGCAGACGTGGCACCGCTTGGCAAGCCATGCTGTGGTAGGAGTCCCACATAGAAAGTAGAGGAAGACGGGCACGGATGTTAGCTCAGGGCCAGTCTTCCTCAGCAAAATGAGGAGAATTGGCAGCAGTTAGCTCAGGGCTAATCTTCCTCAAAAAACAAACAAACAAACAAACAAAACTATCCAGAATAGGATAAAAGCATATCCATAAAGGAAAAAAGCAGAATGATAGTTGCCAAGGACTGGGGGGAGAGGAAGGAACAGGGAGTTGCTTAATGGCTACAGGGGTTCCTTTTGGGGTGATGAAAATATTTTGGAACTAGATAGAGGTGGTGATTGCACAACATTGTGATGCCACTGAATTGTTCGCTTTAAAATGGTTAATTTTATGTCATGTGAATTTCATCTCAAAAAAACCTTAAAAATTAGAAAGGATCGGTGAAAGAAAAAGCTTTGAAAAACAAATTTCCAAGGCAGACCCTGCCTCTGCAACAGGGAGCTATTCTGCCACAAGTCTTCATAAATAAGCCCTGGGGACCTCCAGTACAGGCTCGAAGTCAACACAACCGTCTCCTTTATGCCAAAGGAGCCAATGCTTTCCAAAAAAGCAAGCATCCAAAGTTGCTTGTTTCCCTGACTTACATCCATTGCCTTTATATATTCTGTTGCTTACTGTGGTCGAAGTGTTTTGCAAATAACTTGTAACCAACTTAACACAAGAGCCTCATTCCTTGTTTACCAAAAGGAAAATGAAAGAGACGGGAAGGCAGGACTGAGCAAAGTGTGCCTTTGAAAGCACAGACTGTACGGGGAGGGACATGCCGCTATTTTCAGTCTTGTGTGGGTGCGAGGATAACAGGCCTCTGGAAACAGCTGTTTAACCACAGAATGTGAGAAGTCTTCTGGGACTCGAAGACCCACCCCCTAACTGGGGAGTTCACGAGAGCTAGGAGAGTTCAAGGCATGAAAAAGTACTTGAAACGGGGATTCAACACTGGCCTTTGACTGAGCTGCAGTATTTAGCAAGGCTTTGCTCCCTCTGTTCAAAAGAATGACTCCAGGAAACTGAAAAGCCAAACCAGAAACAGACATGGTGTACTTTCCAGAAAAATAAAAAAAGCCCTCAAAGGCACTTCTGCAGGGATCCAGCCTCCCTCTGGGAGTCTGACAATCTGCCCACTTCTGGAAGGAAACACACTCGGGTGGAGGGACAATGACCCCTGTGCAAACATTTGTTTCAGGATCCAGCATTAAATGCAAACTCTTTGTTACGATGAAGTATAGAAGATGGTTGGAAGACTGGAATTGCTTTCACCTTTGTTTTAATAAATCATAATATCCAACCTTTCAAAGCTTGTCCTCACGCACTGGAAAGTAAAACCAACCCATTTCCACCCAGCGACAGAGAACACACTATAAATAGGACGCAAATGGCAGTTCATTAAAAGCTGAGTAACAAGTTGGTCCATTTCTTTTTGTTTTTCCTATAAAACCTTGTGTCTTCAACATAATGAGAGTAAGGAAGAAGTCTTGTAATTTAACGTATAATTACTTTGAGAGCACTCTATCTTTAAGACGTACTCTGGTCAACATCTTTAGCATTTATTCATTCTATCATTCATTCATTCATTCAACAAATATATATTTATTGCTTGCGGTATGTTAGGCATCATGATAGGTGTGGGGATACAGTGATAAGCAGAGACATAGTCTCTGCCAGAGGGAGTAGGGGACACACAGAGGAATATAGAGAACTATTTACTCAGTTAGGGGCTGAGACAGAGGGGGGCATTTTCTATCACTAAGTTCATGGCCTCCTTTCCAAATCCTTATTTTCTGTTCCAAAATTAAACTCCATCCATGATGAAATACAGTGGGACCAGCCACTCCCTAAAAACATGGCAAGAAGGCACATGCCTCCTTCCAAACAAGCAATAGCTTACAGTTAAATTTACTGAGAAAAGTAAAGCTCACTCCCCAGAAGACGGTGAAGTCTACAGAGAACTAGCCCAGTCGAAGGATGCTCGCATTTACATAATCAAAATGCATGCAATTCATACAATCAAAGAGGACCACCGGGAGACTCAGCAAAGTCTAGCTTCTGGATCACCTTCCAGCCTTTCCCAATGCCAACAGATACCACTTGCTTCATATCTGCATAACTAAAAGGCCCGTAGCAAGAGTTTTCTCCAAACAAAGGGATAGTTCGCCTCAAATCTCTACCTCTTAGGAAGCAAAATACAATCCCCAATGTTGAGCCACCAATTTTCCCGGTACCTGCTCCTCAAGATTCCTCCAAAGCTTTAAATAAGGTCCAGTCGTAACCAGGATCACTGTGTTATATTTGTTTTCAAAATTTGCAGATGGTGCCAAGCTGAGTGTGGGTTGGGGGAGGGGCTGAAATAAGCCTTGACAGGCTGGATTCAGGCAGCAATATTACCCAGATGCCAGGTAACCTCCAACTCAAGGTCCTTCAGGCGGACAAGCTCAGCCTCAAAGGGGTCAGAGTAGGAAGCTGCCACTTAGCAACCATCCGTAGGACTTCAGGCCTAAATTGACAGGAAATTCGGTATGAAATAACAACTTAACAGAAAGACCACAAGTTTGGGGATTACAAAATAGGGCTCTCGCCCTCTATCTAACCTCTCTCATATTCAGTTTCTTTAAACAACAACATTATAATATCCCCTGTCCACTGTGAATCTGAAATGCTCTAAAAAAATAAAATCTAAAAAATCTAAAAAAAAAGAGACCTCCCATCAGTGGTACACAGCCTCTAGAACAGCCTTCTGGTGTTCACAGCCTTGTGTAATCTCCTCCCCTTAGGAGCGAGCTGGACCTTCTGACTTCTAACTAAGTGGCTTCTAACTGAGAGGATACAGCAGAAATGAGGAGCTGTCACTTCTGAGATTAGGTTATAAAGACTGTGGCTTCCATTTTGCTTCCCTCTCTTCCTCTTTCACTGGCTCATTCTGATAGAAGCCAGCTGCCATGTTGTGAGCTACCCTATGGAGAGGCCCATATGGCAAGGAACTGAAGGAGGACCCTCGAAGAGGCAGTGAGGAACTGAGGCCCTCAGTCCAACAACCTATGAGGAAGTGAATCCTGCCAACGTCACTTTGTTACCAAAACCAAAGTGGGTTCCCTCCTGGGAAGTTAAATCAGACTCTCCACCAGAAGTAGTTTCTCACAAAGTAAGGTATATTTGCAGCAAATAGGAGACCATGCAGAATCGTTTCCAGAGTCATGGCATCTCCAAACAAAGGGAAGCAGGGACATTTATTTCGGACAGGGAATGACTATTCAAAAGGGAGAGGTGGGTATTCGCTTGCACAGGCTCATTTGGAAAACATGCGTCCATATATACTGCAGGTTACCATAATAAGGCCTAAGCTCCTTCTGGAGAGATCTTAGCGTTACAAATAAGGCAAAGGTCATAGGCGGAGCTCTCATGGTGAGGCTTGGCCTGGTTCAGGGTGGTTGGTGATTGTATCTCCTTAACATAACAAAAGAAAAAAGAACAATTTGCAACAACAGTTAAATGCTTCCAAACCCACCCTTGAGCTCCTCAGAGCAACTAGCTAGCAACAATCTGAGCAAGCTTGGAAAAGAATCAAGGAATTTCGTTATGTTAAATTCCCCTGGTAATTGATAAGATACATCTGAAACCAAAAATACACACATGCTCTCTTCTTCTTCTTCTTCTTCTTCTTTTTTTTTTTGCTAAGGAAGATTTGCCCTGAGCTAACATTCATTGCCAATCTTCCTCTTTTTTTCTTTTTATGTGAGCTGCCACCACAGCACGGCCACTAATAGACAAGTGGTGTAGGTCCACGCTCAGGAACCGAACCCAGGCCACCAAAGCAGAGTGCACCAAACTTAACCAGTAGGCCACCAGGGCTGGCCCTTAAAAGAACATCAACTATACCAGAATGCAGGGTTTTCTTCTTCTTCTTCCTCTCTTCTTCCCACTTATAATGAAATCGATCCCAAAGAAAAACCTTGTATTTGTTGCATTTGTACTCTGCAACAAACACTTTGCATTTGTTGCAGAGTCGATTTAGGGAAGTTCGAGAATAGAGAGCAGAGATCAGAATGAGGCGCTGGGGAATCACCTGATGGGCAGACACCTCACAGGAGTGCCAGACAGCTTGGAGTGATTAATCTTCTTGAAGCTGTACAGCAAGACGAGATGATGACTGACACACACACCCAGCAGCCTTCCCGTCTGAGTCGGCAGCCTGGATTTATTCCCAGTTGTCAGCAACCCCATTGGAGGTGATCTCTACCCAATTTGTTATGGACAACTGCTCAGATCTCCCAGGCAGCCTTCTCAGTTTCTTCTTGGCTGGAGGCAGGAAGACAGTCAAAGACTGAATGGGTGTGCATGTGACCTCCACTCTGTCCCCAGTAGGACGGTCCTGAAGACTAGGGTCAGGCCTCTAAGAGGTCCCGCTCTAAGAGGTTCCGCTTTGATACCTGCACGCCCAGAACATTCAGAGAGGATGTCAGTTCTGAAGAAGCAAAAATGGAAGACGTGTCACTGCCATGTCAGCAAGGGTGCTGTGGGACAGAGTCAGGGAACACACCCAGTTCTTAAAAGTCTAACGCCAGATCTGGCCAGATCTTGCTAATAAAACAATTAACAGTTCTGTGCTTTTATTTCTTCACCAACTGTACAATCATGCCACCTATTTATCCCAAAGGAGCAATGACAGGTTAACCCCACAAACAAATCTTATTTTCACACTACTTATGAAGACTGCAAGATCTGTACTGGTCGAACCCAAGGCTGTTTAGTTACTTAACTCTGAAACTGCATTCTCCCTTACACGGCCTACTGGACCTTGAACAACCTTACTAAATTACCTGTGATTTATCAAGCACTTTACTTTTTAAATAATTCTCATGGGGCCAGCCCGGTGGTGCAGCGGTTAAGTTTGCACGTTGCGCTTCTCGGAGGCCCGGGATCCACCAGTTCGGATCCTGGGTGCGAACATAGCGGCAAGCCATGCTGTGGTAGGCGTCCCACACAGAAAGTAGAGGAAGATGGGCACGGATGTTAGCTCAGGGCCAGTCTTCCTCAGCAAAAAGAGGAGGATTGGCAGCACATGTTAGCTCAGGGCTAATCTTCCTAAAAAGAAAAATCAATCAATTAATTAATTAATTAATTCTTATTTACTTTTCACAACAAACATGAGCAGAAGATCTTTTTAGGACCAGTTAACAGATGAGTATATGAAGGTTTACCAAAGATAAGTAACATGCCCAGTGAGTGAGCGGCAAAGCTGAGATCCAGACCCAGTTGGATCCCAAAGCTCCCATGGCCATAAAGCTCCCGTTTGAATGGAAGGGGAGTCTACTCACCGCTCTTCTGCGGATGAGGACCACAAATTAAAGGCACTTCTCCGCCCTGGGAAAGAGATCACTGATCCTCACAACCTCGCATAAAGGACGGACTCCAGGTCAGACAGTGTCTTCATTGTGGCTGTCACTCATTAGCAGTGTCCGTGTGCAGATACAGCAGGAGCCGTCTGCAGAAATTCTTCCCCACGGTTACCTGCCCTATGTCATAGGCTGGGAGATTGCTGATTATCTTTTTCGGGAAATCTGACTTAATAATGTGGTATCTTAAAGGTCGCCTAGGAGAAATCAGAGTACTACATAGAGCTTCCATCTCTTCCCCCAGAGCGAAATCCCCTCAGATCACGTCTTAGCAGGTTTGTCTTAGACCCCTCGATTCTTTTCCTTGGGGTCTTTTGAATGCAAGAAACAGATGCTCTCCCAGCCTATGAAAATAAGAGAGGTTTACTATTGGAACGCACCTGGAGCAGGTAGGGGAGATAGAAGCCCTGGATGCTGACATACTTCCGTGACTGTCTTGGAGCCTGCAGGTGGAAGAGGATTCTAGAACCCAGGCTGCTCTCGCAGCCCCGGGGATCTTCATTCAAGTTCTCAACCGTTAATACAACCCAGCTGGGGCCGGCCCCATGGCCAAGCAGTTAAGTTCACGCACTCTGCTTCGGTGGCCTGGGGTTCGCCGGTTCGCATCCTCGGCGTGGACCTAACACCGCTCATCAAGCCATGCTGAGGTGGCGTCCCATGTGGAGGCACTAGAATGACTTACAACTAGGATATACAACTTTGTGCTGGGGCTTTGGGGAGAAAAGAAAAAAAGAAGAGGAAGATTGGCAACAGATGTTAGCTCAGGGCCAATCTTCCTCTCACACACACACACAAAATACGACCCAACTTGTCTCCAGGGATCAACTTAGCGGTCTTTCTGCATCTGAAACTGGCAGATTCTTTCTATATTACTGGTTCAAACTCCTGGAAGGTGAAAACTAACTGGCCCAATGATTCGATTCCCAGCAGGTCCACACTAGGGCTCTGGCCGGCCTGTGGGTTGACTGATTCCTGGGCTCAGCTATGAGCAGAGAACACCCTAATGCAGCTTCCCAGATTGAGGAGGGGCGCTGAAACGTCACATGGCTTGTAAGCGGCCAGGCTGCGATTTGAACCACATCTGGCTTCCAAGTCTGTGCTTTAACTACTACACTGTGTTCCCTCTCCATCCTTCTCAACATTGTGCTTTAATTCTCACAGACTCTGACATAGGTATAATTACTTACATTTAACATGTGAAGACACCGAGGCTCAAGGAGGTCAAGTAATTTGCCCAAAGCCCACCAGCAGAAATGGTCCCTCTCTCTTCCTTCAGTCTGTCACACAGGTCACTGAGCAGATGAGGCCCCACACTCAGGTCCCAATCTTTCCGGAACCCACACCACATACCAACCTCTCTGAGTTTTCCCTGCCACTGTTGTTACGGGTTCCTGTTATAAGTTGCTGAACTGATATCCTATCTATTGTAGATACAGTTTGAAAAGGATTCACCAGAGAATCTGTGGCATTATGCCTATTAAAAAGGAAAGCTTATCTCATTTTTTTAAATGTGCAAAATCTTGTGTACCAGAGCTTGATGAAAATTTCCATATGTATATACTTCTGAAACTATTACTCAGTTCAAGATGTAAAGAACGGTGGGCAAACTACAGGCAGGCCAAAGCTGGCCCACCACCTGTTTTTGTAAAGTTTGAGTGGAACCCAGACATGCCGATTTGGTTTTGTATTGCCCGGGTCTGCGTTTGCACTACAATAGCAGAGCTGAGCAGGTGACACAGAGATGCATGCCGGCAAAGACTCAAATATTTACTATCTGGTCCTTTACAGAAAAAGTTTGCCGACCCCTGTTATAGAACATTCTGGAGCATACCAGAAGCCTCCCTCATGCCCTAAAAATGAATTTTACCCATCAAATCTTGGAATTGGTGAGCAAGAATAATTATAGAAAGAGGAATATGAAGGATGATTGCATTTGCTACGCGGGCTAGAAGCCTCTGTTGGTTTCCTCATCCTCGTTGGAACAATCAAGCGTCTAACAGTTTTAGCTTGTCAACAAGTCGCCTGCCAATGCATTGCAGAGCTTCTATTTTTAAAATTACCTCCCAAGAGTGACTAAGAATTACATTTAAATGAACAGGAGTGAAGAGGGAAACAGATCTCTGGGCAGTTGTACTCCTCGGCCGGGGCTGCAGTTCTGCAGTCAGATCTGACTATGGCCTGCTTCATTCTTTCCCTGATTAGCCATTCAAACTTCCAGGACATGGAAAATAAGACGGGGGGCTGAGATTTCACAAGTTTGCTTTGGCTTCATTTCTTATATTTTTCCTATTCCTTTGACTTTACAGCATCTGTTGCATAATCTTTTTGTGCTTTTTGCACTTTCACCTTCAGTCTGCTACTTGAGGTTATATGTAGGTTCTCTCAGGAGTCTGCCCTCTTGACAAGACCAAGAAAGAGCCAAATAAATCGACCCAACAGCTCAATTGCACCTGTCCTTTTGTCTAGGCAAGGACACACATGCCCACAGTAAATCACCACTGCCCAACAAGAGCATGACCCAGATTAATGAGGAGCTTGGCCCTCTGTCCAGAACACTCCAAGAACATTGAACACATTGGGATGGCAAGACTGCTCCCCTGAATAGATGGCAGAAAACAGGTGCTCTCCTCCACCAGAAAATCTTAGAACAGACGCTTCAAATTCTGAAGCATTTATCCTGTGTTCCATCCCATTTATCCAAATACAGACAACCAAAAGGCCACCACAATAATAAAGAGGACCTCCTGGACACACATAGCCCAGAGCACAGGCAGAAACAAGACCACACCCAACTCACAAACAGATTCTGTTCCAAAACTTTGGGTTAATGTTTTAAGAACTCCAAAAGCTCGCTACATTGGAACAATGATTTAATAGGCCGTAGGCTCTCAGCCTAAGTCCCTAAAGGCTATTCATTCTACTCCCAAGCTAAAAGACTTAAGCTAAAATAAAATCATTATTTTTCCCAACGTCTCAGAAACTTCAGGAAACAGCCTTTCTTGGCTAGCCTGGGAAGCAAATGACTCTGTGTGCCCTTGTTTCAGTGGGCCATCAGCGGGCGGCAAGATATGAGCAGAGGGAGCAGCGAGCTTCTTCCTCTTTCCAGCCACAGCCTCAGTCCAGGGCTGAGAAGATGGAGAGGAGGAAGGCGAGGAGATGAGGTTCCGGGTCACAGAGCTAAGGGGGATATAGAAGGCAAAGCTGGAACCCAACCCACACCCCTAGTGCACTCTGGCCTGACTTCCAACTGCCAGAGTCTCAGCTCTTTGCCCCACAGCTTTCTTTGGTAGCCCACGCCTGCCCTGCTCACAGCAGGCTGGAAGTGCCAGAGAATGACGCCCACTCCGGAAGTGGCCCTCAGCAATGACCAACCTCTCTGAGCCTCTAGGAGGAAGAAGTCTGAGGCATGTAGTCTACACTGGCACCCGGATCCCCGGTGAGACTGAACTCCTGTTGCCCCCTGTGAACCCTACTCGATGAAACTCTTTATTGGCTTCCTTCCCTGACCTGTCTCGCTTCCCCACTCCTAACCCAGTGCTCCCTGGGGTCACCCTCCAAATAAACGACTTGCACTCGAATCCACGTCTCAGAGTCTGCTTCTGAGGAAACCCAAACCAAGGTGTGGGGACTATGAACGTGCAAGTCCTGAGGGGTGTGGGCAGATCCCCAACTCCTCCGTCATCCACTGGTCTCTAGTCTTCGCACACGAACCCACATCCCAACCTACCTCAGCCAGCGTCCTCCAGTCCTTCAGTGCCCCTGCTATTGACTGAATGTTTGTGTCCCCCAAAAATTCATGTGTTGAAATCCTAACCCCCAATGGGATGGTATCAGGAGATGGGGCCTTTGGGAGGGGATTAGGTCATGAGGGTGGAGCCCTTTTGAATGGGCTCAGTACCCCTAGAAGAAGAGACCCCAGAGAACTCTCATTCCTTCCACCACGTGAGGACACAGTGAGAAGACAGCCATCTGTGAACCAGGAAGCACACCCTCACCAGACATCAAATCTGCCAGTGCCTTGGTCTGAACTTCCAGCCCCTAGAACTGTGAGAAGCAAATATTTGTGTTTGAGCCACCCAGTCGGTGGGATTTTTTGTTATAGCAGCCTGAGCAGACTAAGACAGCCACTTTGCAGAGCACTAAATTGCAGTACCTAAAGCAGGAAGACATTTAAAAAATGTGCTTGCCTGGATGTTGTGAATGAGGCAGGGGGACAAAGTAGGGCCCATGTCTGCTGCCCTTTGGCAATTGCACAGCACACCGAAATTACGAACCGAGTGCAGGAAGTTATTGGAGCTGCCAAGTCACTCTTACTTGGTTTTAAAACTCTTAGGGAGTTTTAATACCACTTTTGACTTTTATCTTGCTCTCTTTTTGTCTGTCTGTCTGTCTGTCTGTCTTTCAGACAAAGAAACTATGCTATCCTTGCTGCGGCAGAAGTCTGTTTCCTCCCACGGCCCTTGCCCAGGTGTTTGGGATTTGTTAGCTGTGATAATTATTCACATGCACCGCCTTCCCAGGTCCCCCTCCCCCGGCATAGACACCCCCTACCCCTGCACCCGTCCACATCGCAGCCATGTTCTCACACCACTGCCAGCTCTTTACCACCGAGAGTCGGAGACTGCGTTTGCCCTCACTACAAGGGCGTCAGGGAAAGCCGAGCTCTCCTACCCCACCCCATCCCTGATGTCTCCCAACGTTAACACAAGGCTGTGCGTGTGCTGGCAGCCTTCCCTGAAAGGCAGAAAACTGACAACATAGAAATGGCTTAAACTGAGATTCTTCAGCAGACTGTTCCCAGAGTTTACTAAAGCTACAAGGAATAAAGTCACATTTAACCCCAAGTACCCCTGAGTGTGTGAGAGGCAGGCAGCAGAGCAGTTACATGTGTGTGTCCTGGCATGCCTGGATCCAAATCATTCCTGAGTGACCTTGGGCATGTTAGTTAAACTCTCTGTGCCTTGACTTCCCCATCTGTAAATCAAGAGTACAAATAGTACCTTCCTCATAGGGTGGTTGCAAGATGTCAGTGAGCATAGAGTGCTTAGCACAGAGCTCAGCATGTGGTAATCCCTTAATAAATGCTAGGAGATGTCGTTATTAAGTTCTTGACCTGGCTTCTCTCTCTTCAACACAGAGCCCATTCTCAACATTTCCATTCTCTTTAGGGAAAGCTCTCTCCCCTCCTGACAATAGCTATGCTCACCCTAAGTCCTTTCTCTACCATGGCAACCCTCAGGACACAATAATCCACAGAAAAATTCAGGATGGAGAAGCCACAGTCTGAACTATTCTGAAAAGTCTTTGAGGTCTCTGCCAATGGAAGTAAAGAGACTCCCCCATTCTTTCTGCAGCCTTCCAGTTTCCTATGAGTAACTTCTGCTTGGTAGACATGCATGCGCATGCATGCGGGTGCACGTGTGAGCACGCACGTACACACACACACACACCCCCTTCCAAAGGACAAACAGTGATTCCCGGGGACTGGGCAGTCTTAATCCACTAGACAGTTGAATCTGCCCTGGTTCTCCCATCTCCAGTGGAATGACAACTTATATTATTTTGTACAGAAGGTCAGTTCTCTTTTCTCACCCTCCTGATTCTAGACCACTGCTAGGGGCATCTTAGTACCTAGGAAACAAAGCCTGTAAGAGTATCACTTCAAACAGCAGAGCCGGTTACCCTTACTTTTTACTTTTAGCTATGCAAAGGCTCGGCTCAGGACTTGAGTTGGATGTTTTTCTGTACCTTGGACCAGAATAAATTCTTAGACAGGGCTTCCACTCCCTCCTAATTTCTGTAAAGGAAAGGAAAAAGTGTAGATATTTATTTTCCCTTTGCCCAAAGCAAAGGGTGAGGGGTGGCTCTTCAAAGTATATTCTTTCAACACATTAACTGAGCACCTATAATCTGGAGGCATGGACACTGAATTGGAGTCAAAGAAATATAAAGCTGGTCTTTTCTGTAAATAGATTATAATCTAGTCAGAAAAAGAACTGCTGGAGAGGGCCAGAGGGAGAAAAGAAGCGGTGCGCTATGAGTAATTGGTTCTTGGTAGCAAAGTTAAAAGTATGGTTTTAGAAAGAATTGAAGGCAGCTGGCCCAGTGGTGTAGTGGTTAAGTTTGTGCACTCTGTTTTAGCAGCCCGGGGTTCACGGGTTTGGATCCCAGGCAGGAACCTACACACCACTCATCAAGCCATGCTGTGGTGGCATCTCACATACAAAACAGAGGAAGATTGGCACAGACATTAGCTCAGCAACAATCTTCCTCACCAAAAAAAAAAAAAAAAAGGAAAGAGTTGAAGTTTTGGACAAACCTAGCATATGTTAACAATCCATTCAGAGACCAGAATTCATCTTAGCTACGATTTCCAAAACCCACCTAAAATGTTATGGGACTTTCCTTTACATATTGCTTCAGTCAGCTTGTACCTCATAAGGTCTCCAGTACACACAAGCATCCTAAATAGATTGTGCTGCCCCACAATTCCCACCAAGACCTGGATCTACTTGTCAACCATCATCCAGTATCTGGACAAGTTTAGGGCAGGAGTTTCTAGGAAGGCCTAGTATTTTTCGGAAGGGCTAGCATTTTTAGGAAAACATTTTGAAGTAGGAGGTTGAATAGATGATGATCCTCGCTTAGGACATCATCACTGCCCTGGGGCTTTCATCTTTGGTTAGCAGATGACGTCAGTATAAGAAACAGAAGACTAGGCAGTCCAACGGGAGAGAATGCTGACAGGAAATATTTCTCACACGTTGCCTCTCCAAATGAAAGAAAGCATTCTAGACTAACAGCGGTAATTACACGCCCTGCTCTGATTGGCAACATTCTCTGCTAAACCTGTAAGGTGAAAGGCATGTAAGCCCAAACTCACCCTCCCCTCCACCCTGAGGGTTGAGTCACCAAAGCAATCCTCACATTTCTCCACGCAGAAAGGCAGGAGACTTTCCAAAAAAGGTTGTGGTTTTCCCCGTTTCCTTGGTTCCCTGACACATAGCCCGGCCATGATCACACGCGGTGACAGGCAGGAACCTGCTGCCTTATTTGGGAATCCTGTAGCCCTTTGTAGGAAGAGTGGGGTAGACTGAAAAGTCCAGATTAAGACAACAATAACTCACAAAAATAAAGAGAATCAGATAAAGGACGTGAGCATTTTATCTAGAATAAGTCTAGAAAATTGCCTAGTCCCAGGAATAAATATTTCCACACCCATTTCTTTGTAAAGATTTCCTAGGAAAAGCCTTAGAATCTTCCATTTTCTGTAAGGATTTCTCCCATTTGCCTTCCAGCCATAATGCTCACTATCTGCGCTTCCCAGCTGCTGCAGCAACAGCTATTCAATTGAGGGAGACTGTGTGAGTTGCATTTACCCACAATGCTCTAAACAGAGCTTCTCAAGTGTCCCTCATTCTGACCCCAACATGTGCTGTGTGACATTCACTGTGGTGTGCAGACAGCAGCAACAGTGGCAGCCCCAAACAAGGAGAGTGCACAATGAGGAGTGGAGGCTAAGGGCACGAATGCTCTGGAAGTTATGGCTTCCTGTCTGCTTTCTCTTAGGGGGATATCAACGGAGGCACAGATCTTAACCGCACATTCAGGCCTCCACAGAGAAGCAGGACTTCTGGCTCATTCTGAAGCACTGGCAGCTTACAGACAACACGCATTCCTCTGCTCAGGTGCTCCTCCAGCAAGGCTGCTGCCAGCGACCACTCCCTTTTCTTCGGTGTTTCTCCACATATGAGATCACCCCTCTGAGTGAAAAAACGACAGTGGGGAAAAGGAGGGAGACGGTGAAACACCAATGGGTGTGTCAGTTCAAACTGGAATGTGTGACCATTGTCAACCCTGAGTAAGTGAGAAAAACAAACACAACTCCAGAATTCCTTCTCAGGGTGGTGAGGGCATCAACGGCATAGAAGAGGGAAGGGCGCCCTCTGCTGTCACTGTGATTTTTTGGTTTTAATTTCAAAGGAAATTGTCAAGCTCCGTGGAAAACAGATCTAAGAAACAGTCTCCATGTTAAATAGGGAAGCCAACTTGGGATTTCACCTGTTTCAACCAGGCTGTGTTCTGTGTCGGGTGAGCAAGATGTGAGGGTGGCACAGGCAGCCATGAAGATGCCATCTCACCTGGCTGCTGAGAGTCACGGCATGGGAGGGGCCTGTGGGCTCGATAGATCCAAGACAGTTTACCCGGAACAAAACCATTTCTTGGGAGCAGCGCTTTTCCTAGGTGACAACGAACTTTGGCCAGCATCTCCATTTATTTTCATGTCCTTTCCCAATAAACCAGTTTGGGCTTGTTATTAGATTCCTCAGTTTGTTTCCCTAGGAAAGAAAAAGAAAATACAGTTCTCACATAGGGAGATGAAACTCAGTGACTTTGGTCATAAATAGAGCATGAAAATAGGAATTTAAAATAAATACAAGTGCTCAACTCTGAGCAAAGATCAGTTATATGACTCAATGTGCTTTCCTAGGAATATTAACTGAGATGTAAAAGAATCGACCCAGATTAACCTTAGAGCTAACCCAAATGCAATCTACAAGGGAAACTTCATCATGGTTCTAAGGAATATTTTACAGACGGAAATGACTGCAAATTGAAGGCCATAAACAACATCGATTTTTTTTTTTTTTTTTTTTTTAAAGATTTTATTTTTTCCTTTTTCTCCCCAAAGCCCCCCGGTACATAATTGTGTATTCTTCGTTGTGGGTTCTTCTAGTTGTGGCATGTGGGACGCTGCCTCAGTGTGGTCTGATGAGCAGTGCCATGTCCGCGCCCAGGATTCGAACTAACGAAACACTGGGCCGCCTACAGCGGAGCGCGCGAACTTAACCACTCGGCCACGGGGCCAGCCCCCATCGATTTTTTTTTTTAAACATTGACCCTGAGCTAGCGTCTGTTGCCAATCTTCGTTTTTTTTCTTTCTCCCCTAAGCACCCCAGTAGATAGTTGTATATTCTAGTTGTAGGTCCTTCTAGTTCTTCTATGTGGGACGCCACCCCAGCGTGGCTTGATGAGCAGTGCTAGGTCTGTGCCCAGGATCCAAACCGACGAACCCCAGGCTGCTGTAACAGATCATGCAAACTTAACCACTCAGCCGTGGGGCTGGCCCCAACAACATCGATGTTAATGTTTCAATATTTCCTCTCCCTAGTTTTTACTTTCAAAGTTTTTTTTCCCTGTATTTTAGAAGGCCTCAAGAAATTGTATATCACTGCACAAGTTTCTCTCATTTGTTGGAGAAAATGCAATTATTTGCATAGGAGGGAGAGAGGGTGAGACCAGTCTTGCCACCATCTCCCTTATCATCTTCCACAAATGTCACACCTTGCACTTGATAAGGTGCCTTGCTACACAGCCTCTTTCTAACTGAATTCATCCCCCTATCAAAGGGTCATGGTTGGACTGTCTATATGCTTAGATTTTTCTATATATTTCTGATTTCAAACATAGGTATCACTTGAATGCTTTTGGACCCAAGAAATGGAATCCAACTTGTCAAAAGGAGAATTTATTGGCTCGTGTTAATCAACATTAAGGTCAGAGGTGCGGCTAGATCTCAGAGAGGACAAGAACCTGAATTTCATCAACGTTTTCTCCACCTTTTGCCGATATTGATTTCATTCTCTTTTTTTATTTAGATGGACTTTTTCCATGAAATAAAAATCATGGTTGCTAGCCACTCGTCGGTTCACATTTCCCCAGCTCCATCTTCCAAGGGTAAGGGGATACTTTCTCTTAAACCCTATTTGGAAAATCCCAAGGAAAGTTTCTGATTGCCCTTGCCTGGATCATGAGTCACTCTGTGGCCAGGGTGGGTGGGGTATTAAGTCAGACAGTATGAAGGGAGTGAGGCTGGGTAGACAAAATAATCACTGTTTAGTACAACATTCCACTCCATTGTGAGACCACCGAAGGAGGAGGCAGGGGCAGTGCTTTCTTTAATTGCCTTTTCTTGTGTGTCAGGCACTGTGCTAAACATTTTTCTTTTCTTTTCATTTCTTTTTTTTCTTTTGGTGAGGAAGATTAGCCCTGAGCTAACATCTGTGCCAATCTTTCCTCTGCTTTGTATGTGGGATGCCTCCCCAGCATGGCTGATGAGGGGAGTAGGTCTGCACCCAGGATCCAAACCTGCAAACCCAGGCCACCAAAGCAGAGGGTGTGGAACTTTAACCACCAAGCCATGGGCTGGGCCCTAGCATTTTTCTTTTCTTCACACATCATTTCCTTTAATTGCTATGACAACTCAACGAAGCAAGTGTTATTATTAGATTCCGAGATAGAGATTCAGAGAAGTTTAGTGACTTGTCCAAGTTTGTACAGCTAGTAATTTGGAGAACTAAGCCTAGAGCATTTTGATTCTAGAGCCCGACATAGTAACTACTATCCTATATTTCCTCCCATTCATCTGATGATGTGTGTTGGTTTCTGCTTCAGAAAAATTAGTCCCTGGAATTCTGGTCAAAGTTACCTGCAATCTATTTGTACTCGAATCAGAAATAGAAAAATTCTCTTTCTGAATCAAGGACAAATAAGCTATGCTATGAACCATACTTTCTTCTGTATAAGGACTGAATTTTGTTCAGTTTTTTTTTTAATATCTCATCTAATACCTTGGACGTAGTAGGTGCCAAGTAAAAATGATTTATAGGGTTTAGTGAAAGCTTTTCTAACTACAACTCAAAATGCATATGCAATGAGAGAAAATATTGATAAATTTGATGACATAAAAATACTTTTTGCACAGCAAAAAACAATGTAGGCAAAGCCAAAGGACAAACGGCAAGCTGGAAGAAAGTATTTGCAACGTATGTCCCCGATAAGGAGCTAACATTCCTAATATACAAAGAACTTTTTGTAATTGAGTTTAGAAAGGCCAACAATCCTATAAAAAATGTGCAAAAGACATCAACAGACAATTCACAAAAAGGGATGTAAAAATGGCTCTTAAACTTATGAAAATATGTTCAGCTTCACTCATGGTAAAAGAAATGCAAACTAAAACTACGCTGAGACACGATTCTCACCCATCAGAGTGGCAACAACTCAAAAAGCTTGACAACACTTTCTGTTGGTAAATTGTGGGGCACTCTCATTGTTGGAGGGAAGGCAAAATTGTACCACCTCTATGGAAGGAAGTTTGGCAATATCTAACAAAACTACCCAAAAGTTTTCTACACCCAATTCCACCACCACATTTGGTTTCCACACCACCAAACAATTCTCTGGACGCCAGCTGGGTGTCCTCCGATTTAACTCAATTCTGATATTACCTACCCAGAGATAGCATCAGATCCCACAGGTCAGAGGCTCAGTCCTACAAGACTCCTCCCTCAACATACACTTCAGAGGCCAGTCACAAGTCCAAGTTGTCACCTGGGCTTCTGACCAACCAGCTATAGATTGGAAGTTCGAACAATCCCTTCCTTGGGTTTGATTAGTTTGCTAGAGCGGCTCACGGAACTCAGACAAACATTTTACCTACTAGATCACTGGTTTATTATAAAAGGATATAACTCAGGAACAGTCAGATGGAAGAGCTGCACAGGGCAAGACATGGGGCAAGGGCGGGAAGCTTCCATGCCTTCTCTGAGCTCACCACTCTCCCTAAATCTCCACGTGCTCACCAACCCAGAAGTTCTCTGAACCCTGTCCTTTTGGTTTTTCATGTAGGCTTCATTACTTAGACGTGATTGACCAAATCATTGGCCATTGGTGATTGATCCAACCTCCAGCCCCTCCCCGAAGGTTGGGGGAGGGGCTGTAAGTTCCAACCCTCTAATGACATGGTTGACCCCACTGGCAACCAGCCCCCATCCTTAGGTGCAGGTCCAAATGATACCTCATTAACAGAAGACACCTTTATACTGCTCTCATCACTTAGGAAATTCCAAGAGTTTTAGGAGCTCTGTGCCTGAAACCGGAATAAAGACCAAATATATATTTCTTACTATAAATCACAATATCACAACTACATACACACTTACCCTTCAACCTACCAATGCCACTTGTAGGATTTTACCCTGAAACACACCTCTAACAATATGAGAATACATATGCAAAAGGTTATTCATTGCAGCATTCTTTGTGCAAGCATAGGAGACTGGTTGAATAAATTATGGTGCATCCACACAATGGAATACTATACAGATAAATTAAAATCACCAGTGGAGGACAGATGGACATCATATGCCTCCAGATGTGCTACTCTGAGAAGGACACAACATCACCTGTATAACATTCTGGCCAAAAATGCATAACATTTTCAGATTTGCGTAGCTATGAGTACAAGACCCTCCCTTCCCCGTGGATCCCAACACAGTTCCTGGAGGGCTTGGGGAAGGCCATCTTGTTTGTATTCACGTATGAAAGAAAACTTATTTCTTCTGCAGTCTTCACCCATCTCAGTAAAAGGCAACTCCAAGCTTCCAATTTTCAGACCAAAATCTTTTGCTCCTCAAGGTTAAATAGCCCCTTCTTGATAAACTGTAAGAAAAATGTGGAGGAGTTCCTCTTTTGCATCAACATCTGGCTCAGAGACCTTCTCCGCAGACACCTCAGGTTTGTGGGGAAAAAAGATCTGAGGATAGGCACATAATATCTACGTCACCCAAATGTTAAGACTTTCAACATGGTGTAGCTAGCACCCCTTGCAAGTATCACGATATCTTAATAAATTATTTGTTTAAGGCCCATGCTAGACCCCCCTCATTTGTTTCTTGGTGCTATCTGTAGAGCCGGAAGCTCACAAGATGGAGCAGAGAACTTCAAAGAGGAGGTAGCGCAATGATAGAGCCCACCCTTCCCCTCACCTTCCATTGGTCAGCACTCAGTCACATGGCCAAACATAACCACAAAGGAGCCTGGGAAATGTGGCCTAGCCATGTGTCCAAGAGAAAGAAAACGGTTTGGTGAACAACTAGCCAGTCTCTGCCACCTTGGTGACAGATTACAAATAATATCTTCCTTTTTACATATTAATTCACTAATATGAATCTATTATTATTAAATATTAAAATATACTTTTCAAATTATAATGACTTATTTCTTTTTAATTTATTAAATGGATGACCTACATGCAACTCCGGATAGCATAGAAAACCCATTAAGTAAACACTCGACGCCAAACCTCAAGTAACATTGCACTCAAGTCCTATCAAGCCATTTCTCAGAAATATTCCCAGTGGTGCCAAGTGGGAGACTCAAGAAGGAAGGCTGGTGCCTCTGTAAGGAATAAAATTAAGTGTTGCTGAAGCAGTTCTCAAGTGCCAGCTGATAACAACTGCACACCAGCTGTCCCCATTTTATAACGCTTTTCCATAAAGCCCCAGATTTCAGCTTTTGTTATTTTTTTTTCACCCTTTTCCCTCCATAGTGGAATTTGTATATTTAACTTGTATGGTGGCTCAAAAGTGAGCAAAATAAGAAGAAAGGAAGCTAAGACTAGAAAACACAAATGTTAAAAAAAAAGAAGAAAAGAAAAAATCAGAGGACTTCAGAAGTAGCAGGCCCTGGAGCTGGGGGTGGGAGTGACAGAATGCAGCATGGGGGTCACATGATTTCGCCATTGGCCGCTTTCTCTCTTTGATCTTCCACTATGGTCTGTTTCAGACTGCATTCATTTTCTCAGCAGGTTCTGGACCCTGCTGGGAAGTCTTAGTAGAGATCCTGATTTAATTGGTCCGGGGCTGGGTCTTAGGCTTTGGAATTATTCCAAAGCTCCCCTGGTGATTCTTGTGTACAGCAGAGCTGAGAACCACTGATTTTCTCTGTGCGTCACTTTTCGGTTGACCAGTTTTAGGTAATTGACCATCTCTGATGAAATTGACTCAGATGAAATTGAAAGTCCATTCATTTGAAATATATGAAGAAAAACACGCCTACTCAGGGCAAAGTTAAAATTGTGACCTGTGCTAAAAACGACCTCTGGGCAGCCAAAAACAGTGATCACAGTTCCTGCGCTGAACTTCATCTGATTTCTTCTCACAGGCAGCCCTGAAGGCCGAGATGTTCCTAAATTATCCTGTTTCCTCAGTTATGCCCTTGAACAACTTTGTAGGAAGTTGGGATTGAGTTTATCACCAATTTGAATGACTTCAGTATCTAATCAAGCAGGCAATCTGGGGACCTACCTGGCCCTGTCAGCGCAAAGTTAGCTGGTTCTTCGCAAATATAAGCAGAACGGACGGTCACCCAGAGTTGCGATGAGTATTCCACCATTGTTGGTGAAGGCTGTTTTGCAACTGGAGTCCAGATGTGGTGGATTACGCCAAGACTTTCTATCAAATCCAATTGAACAACATTCATATAGACCAGGGTTTCTCCACCCCAGCACTATTGACATTTGGGACTGGGTCATTCTTCATAGTCGGGGCTGTTCTGTGCGCTGTGGGATGTTCAGCAGCATCCTTGGCCTCCACCCACTAGATGCCAGGAGCATCATCACCCCCTGGGGACAATCAAAAATGCCTCCAGAAATTGTCAAATATCCCCTTCATGTCAAAATCACTCCTGGTTGAGAACCACTTAGATAGATTCATTCTTAGGTTGTCAATTAAAAAGACAAATAGTCTTGTTGTTTTGAAATTTCTCAGTTTCAAAATAATCAGTTGAGAAGGGCTTCCTTCTAAAATTCTTCAACTGTCTTCTTCCTCTAGTCCTTTATGTTCCCGTCAGGCCCATGTACACCAGCAGTAAAAATGAGCACTGCTCTGGGACAGTGATCCCAGAACAATGCTCTAGGACAGTGATTGCCCAGAAGGGCAATTTTTCTCCCCAGGGCCTGTTTGGCACCGTTTGGAGACATCTTTGTTTGTCAGTACTGGGGAGGGGTGAGGCACAACTGGCATCTAGTGGGTGAGACCAGGGATACGGCGAAACATCCTACGATGCTCAGGACAGCGCCACAATAATTATTGGGACCAAAACATCAATAGCACTGAGGTTGAGAAACCTTGATCAAAAGCAACCATATTCACAAAATCCAAAGGAAGAACCATTTTCGGGGACCTTTAATAATATAGATCAGTGGTTCTCAACTAGGGGTGACTTTGCCCTGCAGGGACATTTGGCAATCTGGAGACATTTTTCTTTGTCACAACTGAGGAGGTAGGTTGCTACTGACATCTAATGGATGGCGGCCAAGGAGGATGCTAAAGATCCTACAATGCACCAGAGAGCCCACCACAAAAAACAGTGATCCAGCCCCAAATGCCAGTAGAGCCAAGGTGGAGAAAGCCTGCCCGAGGGTCATCTCTGCTGTGGTCATTGGGCCCCTGGTTTTTCCACCTCCTTTTGGTTTTCTGGTTTCACTCCCACACTTCGCATCCGCCCTTGTATTGCCAATCCAGTTTGGGATGTCTAGACCTGATACAACTTTGGCATAGCAATAAGATGGCTAAGAAGAAGAGAGGCTTGGCACAAAGCCCAGGCCCTGGAACAGATCGACACTGGGGAGCTGGCCAGTTAACATCAAAGGTTCAGCCAGGGTTAGAGGAGGCAAGCCACAGTCACAATTCAAGTCGACATTCAGCACAAATGGCTCCACAAAAGACACTTTGTCCTGCCAGGCCCAGGGACAGAGTGGCTGGGAATCTGGGGCAGTAGAGACTTTTACTGTAAAATCAGGCTGTTTCCGTAAAGTCAGGCAATAGGTAAGGCAGTCCAAGCCAGCAAGCTGGGGTTTGAGGGCAGGGCTAGATCCTGGAGCAGGGCACCTCACCAGAGTGATTCAGGACCCCAGAGAGAGGAGGGAACTTGGATACTTGGCAAGCCAACTGAAGGAAGATTTGAGAAAGGGACTAATGTACAACTAAGAAGCAGGGCAGGTGGGAGGCTTATGTTCAGTTTATAAAAAGAGTGATGGCTCTTCATTAGCAGAGTGGAAATACGATGGGGGAGGGAGGTAGTGACATGGAACACCCTGCTGAGCCCAGCAATAAGCCATCAGGACACCGCACCTTGGGCAGCTCTCCCTACCCCCAACACCAGGCACTCACGCACATGCGCATACACATGCTCACACGCAGCCCGGCCCCCACCTCTAACACCACAGTGGGGACCGGCTGAGGTAATTCTTGCCTGCACGTAGGACTGGTCTGGGGAGCTGAGGACATGTTGAAGCAAAAGGTGCTCAGTGATGGGAGCAGAAGGAAAACAGTTGAGACCAAATGTGTCATGAATTCTTTGTTTGTGTTTTTGTTTTTTTAGATAGCGTTGGCTTTATTTTAAAATTAGGTTTTTTTAAAAAAATTTTAAACATAGCATACATTCCTTATAGAAAATCTGGAATTTACAAAAGGATAAAAAGAAGAGAAAAAATTACCTGCATTCTCATAACGCCTCTGTTAATATTCTCTATTAATGCCTCTATTAATATTATTCTTGTCTCTTTTTGTTTGTGAAGATTCTATTTTGTTTTACACAGAGAGGAAGTATTTTTTTCTCTGTAACTTTATATCCTTGACATCGTGACAAAATCAATTCCCTTGCCATTGCAAACTCTACATGAATAATTTTTGTCACATTTCTTGGTTTTGTCTGATTATAGAGTCAACCCCATGCTTGCTGTAGAAAACTTGGAAAATAGAGAAAAATATAAAAACATTTAAATAATTTGTAATTTCATATCCCAATGATAATCACTCTCAAGGTGTTGGTGTTTTTTTCTGGTCCTTTTTTGTTTTAATGGCACGTTTTATTTCAATCAATGGTCATTAACTGATATTCACCTTATAACTTGCTTGACATATAGTAATAGTCCAGGCAAATAGCATCATTCCAGAATTTTTCCATGGCCAAGTCCTTGTCACGTTTGAGTCCATAAGAAAATGTGAACTTTTTCTTCAGAGGGACTCTGGATTTATCTGTCACTTTGGACTCCTCCAGGTGATAAACCACCTGCCCAAGAAGTAGTAACTAGGGAAGCCTGCCTTTTCCTGTCCATCACTACTTTTGTAGGTAATGCTTTTTCTCCCTTTTCTTCATGGAAATGTTCTGTAGTCTATTAAGTTTGGTGGCATAAATTAAAAAGTTGAAAATACATATGAATCTTGAGCTAGAATCTCATTAGGGATTTTGGTGATCATTGTTTTCCATAATCTAAACCTTACTTTGTACATGCAAATACACCTACAAACAAGAATTTTTCTGGAGCCAGCCCTGTGGCTGAGTGGTTAAGTTCACGCACTCTGCTCTGGTGGCCCAGGGTTTCACTAGTTCAGATTCCGGGCATGGACCTAGCACCACTCATCAAGCCATGCTGAGGTGGTGTCCCATGTAGCACAACCAGAAGGACCTACAACTAGAATATATAACTAAGTACTGGGGGACTTTGGGGAGAAGAAGAAAAAACAAAAAGATTGGCAACAGGTGTTGGGTCAGGGCCAATCTTTGGGAAAAAGGAAAGAATTTTTCCCAAGCAAAACTGAGGTTTGCCTCTAAAACTGTTAGGAATGGAGATATTTGTTCAAAGGTAACACAAGGTGTTGGTAAGAACAATTGAATTTAAGTCAGACGGCCAGAGTTTGAATTGACCTTGGCTAACCAACCGTGGGAGCTTAGCAAATCGCTTATCTTCAATAAGCTTCAGTTTGCTTATCTGTAAAATGGGGATGTTAGCTACCTCACAGAAGATTAAGCGAAGTAACAAATACAGACAACAGTGCCCAGCACAGGCAGCTGATGGTTCAAGGGCCAAATCTGGCACACTGCCTGTTTTTGTAAATTAAGTTTTATTGAAACACAGCCAAACCCATTCACTCATGCATTGTCTATGGCTGCTTTCATGCTGTGCTCACAGAGTTCAGCAGTTGCAACAGATTGTATGACCCAAATAGCCTACAGAAAAATTTTTCCAATCCCTGTGTTAAGTGCTTCCCCCAAAACCGAAAACGTGGATTCTATTTTCTTCCTGTTTCACAGGCGATAAAACTGACATATAAAGATGTTAAGGACTTACTCAATTACACTGCTCTTATGGAGTCAGATCTTAAACCCAAGTCTATCTCAATTCAAAGCATGTGAGCTTAGCAATCTCTCTATAATGACTCTTCAAAAGATATTTGAGTTAAATCTGAATTCTCAGTCTTAATTTCTACTTCTATCATAACACCTTGCTTTCAACCATTGATGATGATTGGGCCTCAAAAACAGGCATGAGTGTCTTTCACATTAATTTCAGCATGCTGGGACATAACTCCTCCAACAGAGACCACATCTCAACTCCAAATCAATATACCAAACTGGAACTCAGGGAGGTAGATGAAAGATTGTCAGAGTCAAGAACAGTGAAGCATCTGAGATTTGACCCTACCAGTAAGCTCATGAGTTAGCCTGCCAGTTTCATGCATGCTGGCAGAAGACATGAGACTCCTGGGTCAGAGACAAAGGGCTTTATTATTCTCAGAACCACAAGCAGCATGAGCTTCATATTCACATCAGATCCTTCTTGCTTCCCAAGTCTCTTGGGGGCTACACAGAGTGGCCCAGGTAGATGCTGCGTATGCAGTGGTTTTGAATCATGACTGAGGAATCCCAAACTTAGGGAACTCAAATGTTTTATAAGGGGCAGTAAGCAAACCTGCCTGACTTCTGCCTCTGAGGAGGATATTACCTTTATTATACTAGATGGTAAATAAACCTGACTTCTGCTCTGGAAGGAGATGCTATTGCTACCTTTCAAAGGATGCTATACAAACATCCTTGAAACAAAAGTCCAGAACAAGATGTACAGAAACCAGGGAGACCCATGGGGAACTGTCTCCAACTGTTGTTAACAAAGGCTTTATGTTGCTGTGTCCTACGTGTTGAGTGACTTTTTCTTTCTATAGGTTCTCAAATAGTAAATGCTAAATTTGCCTCTTCACGCACTAGTAAAGGGTGAATTTGTTTTTACAATTAGTAACCAATAATTTTGCTTTATTTCAGCCAAGTGTGCTCTACTTACAAAGATATGCACTTTCTTCTTTTTGTTCATGAAACATGGCAGTGAATGTCCTAAGGCTCATTACTCTGACAGTCCTGCCCAGGCTGAAAACTTCAGACCTGTACAAACTCCCCAGCTGTCAGCTCCAAGTCCTTGCCTCTTCTCCCTGAAGTTGATTTTCCTAGCATCCAGGAAAAGCAGAGTCTGTGTCATTTAAGTCAGGGGAGATCATCAATCTTTCTAAAGCTGAGATGGGTGGGGACGTGGGGAAGGAAGAAGCACTGGGCAGGCGGGAAGACTGGCAGCAGGTATTTTAAAAGCCTCATCTGAGCAGCGAAGTAGCGGCATCTGATGCCAACCGAATAAAATGCCACATAACTACGTTTCCAATACAACAAATCATTTCTATCTTCTGAAATCCTTGATGCCACCAAATGTCATGAGAAAAAACTAACATATTTAAAACCAACAGTAAAAGATCTCTATTAAAGAAAAAAGCAGACATATCTATTTGCTCAATGCCTGACTGTAAGCAAAGCAAAACAAAAACATACACACTTTACATTGTCAAGAAAAAAGGCAGCAGGATATCTTCATTCAAAATAAACATTGCCATCAGGTGCAAAACACGCATATGCTTCCTATCCGCACTTGCTGATGGGACTGCCAAGCAAACACGTGCATAAGTGTGTAGCTGAGGATGGCAAGCAGAAGTGTACATCTGTCAAGAGAACAGGCTTCGCTCCTGTCTTCTCCTTTGGATGGCTGATTTCCAAGGGGGCTCTTCTTCCAGCCACTGACAAGTCAGGGTCTATGTCTATACAAGGGTCTGAAAGTGGCTTGTTTTCCATCTATTTTAGGGGACTGGATGGCCTCCATTTTAATAATCAAACTGAATGCATTCAGTTACATCAGACTTTTCATCCCAACGTGGACATTGTAACTGACGGGGCATTGATAGATCCGGAGAGTGGCTCTTTTCACATGAATTTAGGTCCTAGAGACAAAGAGTTAGCTTATTATTTATTTTTCATGGTTAATGTTTCTATCAACTATACTACTATATTTCTTTGAAAGCCACCCTGAATTCTTTTCCAAATGAGGCATAATACAAAAAATGGATAAGATAGAATACCTACCGTCAGGGAGCTGTTAACCTAGCTAAGAGGATTATAATATTCAAAAATATCCAAGCCTCATGAAAGAGGTGTAACACACTAGAGCCAAAGGGAAGAGGGCTCATATTTGGAAAGAAATCAGAAAACAGTTCTTGGAGGAGATGGTGTTTGAGACGAAGTCTTACCAGTGTTGAAATATATTTCTAGGGCCAAGATGGAAGCACTCCTGCCCAGGGAGCCATGTCAGCAAATGGAGACTTAGATAACTTTTGTGTCCCTGTAAATGTTCCTCTTGACAGACACGCAGTATATCCAGTCAGCCAATGCCCACGCACCAAGCTAACTCTGGGCCTTCTCACCCCAAACAAGGTTGACTATGTGGCCCCAGCCAATCAGATATTTTCTGTTTGTCTCTTCCTTGTTCTTTATTCTTTATCCTATAAAAGCTTCCTGCCTTCTGCCTCATTTTGCAGTTCTCTGAATGGACACGGTCCACTTCATGAAGTGTTCAAGTTTGTATCACCTAAATTTTCTTTAACCATTTTTTCAACACTAGATTGATAAGATCCAGAAAGGTAGAAGGGAGGCAAGGAGGTTCATTATGAGAAACAGCGAGAAGTAAGAAAATGTGGACCGTACTTGAGGAATGAAGTGTACTCCAATATGGCCTGATGCTAAGTTACAAGAGAGAAAACAAAAACTGCCTCCTTGTTGATAAATAAATGACAAGCAATAGGATATATTGGAGTAAATGAGGAAGCCATTTGGTGTAAAACTAAATCAGCCTGAACTTGTTTTTCCAAAAGGGCTTGATGTGGCCGTTGAGTATGCATTGTACATCTACTTTAAATATTTACTATGTCCCAAAGACAAGAACAATGCCCTTAAAGATAAGGATGTAACTTCCTCCATATCGGCATTTCCTTAAGAATAAGCATCTCTCCCTAAACTAAGGATTGATTGCTGACCTGCTGTGCTCACCTTGTGACCACCCACCTTGAGACCACCAACCCACTGTGTTCACCAAATTGCTGTGGCAGCAAAGCAATTTTGTGACTATCGTAAAAGAGACATTCCAATCACGTGTGATACACGCTTTTTAACAGTGTATAACCACTCTGTACACTCCCACTTCTTTGGAGTGCCCCTTCCTTTGTGAAAGGACTCTCCCAGGCTATTTGGTCCTCAGGGTAGGCTCATAATAAACTCACCCCAATTTTGATTTATATATTCTTTATGGATTATTTGCATCAACATTGTGAAGGAGCCTGAGGGTCAGGCTGAGCCATTTGACATGACTTGGGAAGATGCTGCGCTGGAGACTTTTGAAGAGCAAGGACTGTGGTTTTATATCTCCTGCAGGGCTCTTTTTATCCAGTCCCTTGATGGCTTCTGATAATGTCAGCGGAAAAAGATGCTCAGAGTAGACACACAGCTATGTGGAGAGAATATCCAGGAAATTCAGAGAATTGGGCCACGACAGATTTGCTAACTCCTAATTCCTGAGGACCTATGACCAATCTAGGTTTCAGGAGGTTTACAAAATAATTCGAAGCACTATTTCCCTCTAAGGAACTGGTAGGGAAAGCAAGAGACAGAAAAAAAATGTATCATATATAAGTGGGTATCATCAAATGGGCAAACAAATGGCACATTAGTAGGGAAAATTAACCAGCAACGTGGGAGGCCATAAAACACAGAAGCTAAGTCGTATGTAATTGAAGAAAGTGCATCAAAACAGAAGAGTATCAAAGCAGAAATGTCATTTGTAAAGACACTATGGATAAAATTGACCTTTGTTGCTGAAACACACAAATTATGCACTTTTCTGTACACAATTTATGTAGATTTGCACTGTTCAATAGCTGAGGCTATTTGAATTTAAGTTTAAATTGATTAAATTTAAAGCACAATTCCTCAGTCACACTAGCCCCATGCCAATGTTCAATAGCCACATGTGGCTAGTGGCTACCTTATTGGCATATTGACATAGTGTCATATTGACAGCAGACATAGAACATTTGTCATGATTGCAGAAAATTCTTTTAGCATTGTCTGAGAGTTGTGACTATTAAATTTGAAGGCTGAGGGAAGAGGGTCATGAATCCTTTGAGAAACTAATAAAAGTCACGGACCCTTTCCTAATAAAATGTGCCAACACATATACAAGTGCTATTTTGTACATAACCTCAGGTATTTTATGGCTTCCTGAAACCTATTCATCCAAGAAACCCCAGAAGGCTGTTAAATATTTTGGTTTCTGGCTCATAATCTTACTCTTCATGCTAAGTCTTGTCACATTCCCAGAAGTATCTAACATTCAAGTGAATGTTAAATAGAAAATCCTGTCTCTAATTTCCTCGTTCTCTTCACCAACAATGACCTTCTCTTCTATTCCATATTGGCCATATGGTGACTAGAGTTCATCCTTGTCTAGAAGAACACCTGTTGTCACCTCTGAAATCACAAACTCAAATATCTGGCATTCTGACTATAAACTCCTTCTTTCCAATTCTCTCACTTACTCTTAACACATTGGTTCTTCTGCCTCATCAAAACTCCAGCCCATTGACCCCTAAATGTTCCCCTTACCAATCACCCCATTCCTTTATTCACTCCCTTCCTTATCCGGCTCTGATAACTTGGATCAATATTTCAATTACTCTCCTGCCAAGATCTTCGTTCTCCCTGCCTGTTGACCAGCGCTCAGTTCAGCCTGTCAAAACCCCATCCTCAATGGGTCCAGCTGTCTGCCTTTTTCCCGGCTACACCTGAACTGCTGAGTAGCATTAGAGGAAAAGCATAGAATTTCTCAGATTTGCTCCACAACACTTTTGTGGGATCCAGAATCAATTGGGTCTTCAATGTTGCTGCAACCCTAGCGTGTTTCCCTTGTCAAATCTTTCTCCCATTTTCCACCTCAACCACTTCAGACATTCCCTAATCGGCATAGTTACATAATTTCATATGTGCTTAACGACAAGAGATTGGAAATAAGCCATGTCATTGTAAAGAGACCAATTAAATAAACTATGATACATCTGCAAAATAGAATACTGTGTACCTATGAATAAAATGGAAAGATCTTCACTATATATTGTTTTAAGTAAAATAAAGTGAAGGTTCAGAGTAGTATTTGTCATTTCCTTTGTCCCAATGGGCACATTATGTGCAGTAACAAACTATGGCATCTCAGCAGCTTAACATAATACATATTTCTTGCTCATGGCACAACTTAATGTGGGTTAGGTGACTCAGAGATATAGATGCTACCATCTTAAACATGTGGCCTTTGAAGCCATAACCAAAGAGAGAGTGAGAGCATAAACAAGGCTCAGGAAGTTGTACGGGCAGGCCTAGAGGTGGTGTAGTCACTTCTGCCCACCTCCTGTTGGCCAGAACCTGGTCACATGGCCTCAACCTAACAGCAAAGGAGACTGGGAAATGCAGTCTTCCTGTGTTCTTCAGAGAGGGAAGAAAAGGGGAATGTGGTGACCACATAACATTGTCTCTGTCACAGTTACATTTAAGTAGGAAATGGGGACAGAAGAGAATGTTTATTTAAATTTGCTTGTATTTGCATTTAAAAAGCTTTGGATAGCAAAGTTATGAACATGATTACTTCTATGTGGCAGGAGAGAAGAGATGAACAGGGCTGGGGTAGAAGTGAGACTTGTCAGTGTGTGTGTGTGTGTAAATTACTGAGCCAGGTGACTGTATTAAATACTCAATAAAATACCATTTTAAAAAAATTAAACTAGCAAATAAGTAGAACTTTCTCCACTCTTCTCAAACCTGCCGCCATGATGGCTCTCGGCAGATGGCTCTCCTCTTACTCCTCAGAGAAAACTGAAGCCTTCAGTGATAACTCCCTGCTGGCCAAGTTCTGCTCATCCCTCAGGTCCAACTTTAGGCTTCAGGTCCCCTGAGAAGCGCTCGCTCACCCAGTTCTGGCTTCCTCCCGTGCCCCTCCCGCGAGTTCTTGGAGCACTCTCCACCTCCGCCATCAGTGCGCTTTGCACACGTTGTCATCACGGATACTTTACTTGTTTCTCTTCCCTGCTACACTTTAAGCTCCTGGAGGATAGCAGTCCTGCATACTTTGTGCTGGCCGCAGGGTCAGCAGCCAATAAACATGTGTTTGTGTGAGATAATAGAAAATATATATATGGGTGTCTGCCCCTGGTTCCCGGCACAGGGCTCCTAAAACTCTTGTAATCTCCTAAGTGGTGTGAGCACTAGGAGTATTCTCCGTTCTAATATTGGCCTTTGACCTCTGTTGCTGACCCAGGTCTCCCGAAACCCTTGTAATTTCCTGGGTGATAGGAGTGTCTTTGGTTCTAACGAAGTGACTCTGGGTGGGTTCCTGAGTCGGGGCTGGTCACCAGAAAGACCAAGCCATGGTTAGAAGCTTGGAATTTTCAGCCCCACCACCCATCCTCCAGAGAGGGGAGAGGGTGGAAATGGAGTGAACAATTGCTCATGCCTACATGAGGGAGCCTCCACAAAATCCCAATGGTAGGGGCTTCAGAGAGCTTCCAGGTTGGTGAACAGGTGGAGGTTCAGGGAGAGTGGCACGCCCAGAGAAGGCATGGAAGCTCCGTGGTCCTTCTCACAGACCTTGCCCCACGCATCTCTTCCATCTGGTTGTTCTTCTGTATCCTTCATCGCATCCTTTAATAAACTGGCAAACATAAGTAAGTGTTTCCCTGAATTCTGTGAGCCGCTCTAGCAAATTAATCAAACCTGATGAGGGGGTCGAGGGAGCCTCTGATTTGTAGCCAAACAGACAGAAGTTGTAGATAACTTTGGGCTCTACAACTTACAATTGGCATCTGAAGTGGGGGTAGGAGCAGTCTTGTGGGACTGAGCCCGTAACCCGTGCAGGCTGATGCTATCTCCAGGTGGATCATGTCAGAATTGAGCTGAATTTTAGGGCACCCAGCTGTTGTTGCAGAATTGCTTGGTGTGGGAAAACCCCCACGCATTTGGTGACCAGAAGTGTCAGAAGAGAGGTGTGGTGAGTGTGGTAGTAGTGTTCTGGGTAAAAGTAAAGGCGACTCACAGGAAAGAAACATGTATAGGGAAGAACTGGGTCTTTCCAATTTAGTTTGAATGAATGAAACAATGAACTAACCCAGTGAAGGGTCAGGACATGTTAATTTTTACAACACTTAGAGTGTTTCACTGCTGAAGAATGAGTCTAGTTTGTGGCCAAATGAGATACTGTTCCTATTTATGTCTTCTTTCTAAGTAAAAACTGGTGATTTTTAAGGAAGTCACATCCTTGGCCTTGAAATTATGACTTTTTTTTTTGAGGAAGATTAGCCCTGAGCTAGCATCTGCTGCCAATCCTCTTTTTGCTCAGGAAGACTGGCCCTGAGCTATCATCCGTGCCCATCTTCCTCTACTCTGTATGTGGGACACCTACCACAGACAGCAAGGGCTGCCAAGAGGTGCCATGTCCGCGCCCAGGATCCAAACCAGCGAATCCTGGGCTGCCGAAGTGGAACGTGCGCACTTAACCGCTGAGCCACTAGCCGGCCCCTGAAGTGATCACTTTTATTGTCCTATCACAGATCACAAAATGTCACCACACTTTCTCCTTCAAGGGTTTATGTGTTCTCAGGAAATAATAGTGAATCTTCTGATTTTCAAAAGTTTTTTTAAATATACATAAACACCCAATCCTTATTCACTCTTTTCTACAATCCTTAAGAAGCTTAAAAACAGAGAGGGAGCAGTTTACGTAAAGAAACAAAGGCAGGGGCCGGCCCAGTGGCGGGTAAGTTCGCGCGTTCCACTTCAGTGGCCCGGGGTTTGCTGGTTTGGATCCTGGGTGTGGACATGGCACCGCTTGGCAAGCCATGCTGTGGCAGGTGTCCCACATATAAAGTAGAGGAAGATGGGCACGGATGTTAGCTCAGGGCCAGTCTTCCTCAGCAAAAAGAGGAGGATTGGCAGCAGATGTTAGCTCAGTGCTAATCTTCCTCAAAAAAAAAAAAAAGAAAAGAAAAGAAAAAAAGGCAGGGACAGCGAGGGAAGGAGGCAAATTCAATCTTGATTTAAGTTCTTTCTTTGGCTTGCTCTTTACAGATGGAGCCAGCTTGGGCACGACTGAGGTCCTCACAGCCCTGGGCGGCACGCTTTCCCCGTCCTGGGGCATCCTCGCCTATCCCCGGCTGCCAGACTGCTTTTTGATATTGGCATAAGCTCCTCCTTATGAACAGAAAGCTTCCCCTCTGACTCCATGTACCGCTGCCACGTCAGCACCCAGCCGTCCGTGGACGCTGTGGCTGGCCAAAGCAGGAGGCAGCGGAAAAAGCCCAGGCTTGAGAGTAAGAAGGGCTGAGTTTAAATCCTGCTTCATCTCCTTCTGACTCAGAAACCTCTGGCAAATTATTACACTCTCTGAGCTTCAGTATCCTCAGCTATAAAAGAAGGATGATAATTTTTATAGGATGGTAAAATTCAAATAAAGTAATAGAAGTAAAGTGTCTCATACAGTCTCTGGTATATTTTAGATGCTCAATAAACAATAGCTATTATTATTGTTAGCAATGATCATATCCAAATACAATGGCTACAAATGAAGAGGAAGCTCCGGTTGCCGGGAATCTGTGCTGCACTGAACCCCGCACCGTGACCACGCTTGCACCGGCACTGCATTCTCTAACTACTTCCCGAAACAGTAGAGCAATGAAGGCAGGTACAACTGTTACCATTTGCCCAAGGTCACAGAGGTCATAAATTCAGAGCTGGCATCCAGTTCTTCGGACTCTTCCCACCACCCCAGAATAAACCAATCCAGCATTGCCTTGTTTCCCGTTGAGGAGAGCACCAGCAATTTTACTAGAGATTTGAAGCAGTGAATAAGCAACTCGGGGCCGGGAAGAGAAGGAAGGTGGCTTGTTGGGGTAGCACTTGGGGATGACAGAGCCGAAGCAGGAGAGGGCCTTTGCTGTGACCTAGCCCAGGGTTTCTCACTCTGGTGCTACTGGCATTTGGGGCCTGATGTGTTCTGTGGAAAACCACTGACTTCATCCCAGCTTTTCTTTGGACAGCCAAGCCAATGGCAACTGATGTGACTCAGGGGTGTCCAATGGCTCCCAGCGGGGTTGAGATCATTGTTTTCTTCCATAATGCTTCTCCAAGACTCCAGAAGGCATCTTCAATAACTGTGGCTTACAAATGGGCAGGAGATGATATCTGGCAGGTCGCCTACACGTAAAAGGAGAAAGTACTTGGCCCCAAACCAAAGCCCTTAGTGGATGGCTCTCAGTTTAGAGTAAATAAATGGGAAGAAAGAGAGAAAATAAAGTGAATGCTAGCGTTAAAGGCTGCTTTTATTTCATTTGTTTTCTCTAAGTGATTTGATATGACCAAGACTTCTATTCCGCCTCACATCAAACTAGAAGAAATCAAAACAAAATCTGCTTAACAACATTATAAGAGGGATTTTAAAATAAAAAGGGAGCAAATCTGCTTTCAAATCTGCTTTGGAATGGATTCCTAATATGAATAGAATGCTGAGTCAGGAGACCTGTGTTCTGGTCTTTGCTGCTGTCTGAGTGGCGTGAGGTCACCTCGCATAAGCCTCGGTTTTCTCATCTCATCTCATCTCATCTCATCTCATGCAGGTTTGAATGGGACAGCCGCTGAGGTTCACACAGCTGTAGAACTCTGTTTAATCTGAGCTCGACTTCCGGCAGGTGAAAGAAATAGTGCCTACAGCTAAGTTTCATTAAACATACATTGACAATTATAGAATTGTCCTTTCTTGACTATTCCACGCAGAGGCCACAGAGGATCCTGACATCTTCAGAGGCACAGGCTGCCTAAAGGGCTTCAAGACTGTATTTCCTTGTAACGTGTTCTGAAAATATGCCCGATTATGTAATTACTGTATTGTTCTGGAGTTTTGTTTTTCTCACTAGGCTGTCAAAAAAAAAATAGCTCAGCTTTGTTTAGAACTTAGAAGCTTAAAGATTTAACATCCAGGGTGAAAGGCTATAGAAACTTCTGATACACACGCCCACCTCAACACCTTCTCTAGGAACTCCGTTTCTAGCAAAGAAGTTTACCACTTGGTGACTGGGTCCTATCATCAGACACCTGCATCTAGACTTTGCAGACCTTACAATCTCTGTCGCAACTACAATACTCAGCTCTGCCATTGTAGCATGAAAGCAACCATAGACACTATATAAATGAATGGATGTGGCTGTGAGCCAATAAAACTTTATTTACAAAAACAGGCAGCAGGCTGGATTTGGCTCGCTGGCCATAGCTGACCCCTGAACTAAAGAGTTAACACTTGGCCCCCAGGGGACCTCCAGGACCCTAATCCATCGCTGTGGCTTTCATCTATTCTGATTGGTTGGTACCCTGGCTCTAGCAGTTGTTACATATTTTGATATCAACCCTGGCAGGGTTGGGACAGGGAGAGAATGAAACATCCTTTGAACTTGCCAATTGACAGTGTCTCAGTCTCTTCAGTTTTAGGCTCTTATATGACTCACTGTCTTCCTGGTAAGTGCTCAGTCTTTCGAATTTCTTCTGCCTCTTTCTAAAACAATGCCTGGGTACATGGTGGCCGTTTGCATGACTTGTGGCAGTGAGGGAAATGAGACCTCAGATCCACTGGGTGTCCTCTGGATTCTTGTTGGTCTCGCTCTGGAGTGGCTGGTCTCCCCAAGGGTCTAGTCTGGAACAGAGAAAGTTCACGGCTGGAGTCATGGCTCTTCTGTAGCAGCTTCAGATCACAGCTGGTCCACCAAGCTCTCAGCTCCTCCTTGACCCTGACTGAAGAACTCAGGCACATCTGGATCCCATGCAGGCCACCTGCAGGCCAAGGACATGGAGCATGGCCTTAGGCTCACCCATCTGGGTGCTTCCAGGGTCCTGGCATACCAGCCTCCCAAGCCTATGAGACATGGCTACACACGGATCGTCTCCTGATACTCAGATTTCCCTCAGCCTACCCAGCAAGGGATTCCATTAGTCCTTCCCAGTGTCCTTGGGTCCCCCATATCCATCAGCATGCTTCCATGAGCCGCCCTACCCCTCCCAAGGTTCACCCCAATGACCCATGCAACCTGCCTCTCGGCCATCCCTCAGTCTCTCATCTCTGTTCCAGAATCAACTTCGTGGGAGAGAAGGACAGTCTAGTTCCCCTCTTCCTCTCACTAGGACTTCCACTTTGTCACATCCTCCACCTTCCTGAGCTGATATTTTCCCTGCCCCCTTCTAGGGTCATAATAATGGGTGAAATAGTGGGAATAAACATGGCTCACCAACAAATGAACCTAAATCAATAGGAAGTTCAAAAACATTACATCTTTTTCATATAAATAAAGGTGTACTTGAGGGTCCCCTCTTGCTGCAGTGTGATTGTTCAGGGGGCATTTTCTCTATGTTATCTTTTCTGTTTGCTTTTAGATCTATACAAATATCATCCTTTTAGTGAGTATTCCAGAAAAGAAAAGAACTGGGAGCTGGGGTGGGCTGGGCAGTGCCCAGTCCTCAGGCCCACCCAGAAGCCCACGCTCAAGCTGAAGTTGCCTTGGCAGAGGGCCCTGACTGCGGTCTGCTGTGTGCCACACACTCAAGACAGAGTGAGACTCAGTGATATTGAGTCTCAAAAATACCTGCTGATTACGTAAACCAATGGTTCTCAACCAGGGGTAGGGGGGTGGAGATTTTGCCCCTCAAAAACATCTGGTAATGTCCGGATACATTTTGAGTTGTCCTATGGCAGGCAGTGCTACTGGCATCTAGTGGATTGAGGCCAGAGATGCTGTTAAACATCCTACAGGACAGTGCCCGCAACAAACAGTCATTCAGCCCCAAATGTCACTAATGCCAACGTTGAGAAACTCTGGTCCAAACCAACCACCTCCACAAAGAGAAGAAGCATGACAAGCAGGATGAGGAGAGCAATCGTCTCTTCGAGTGCACATTTTCTGCTGTTTCCCAGTAGGCTGAGGCCTTGAATGGCAGCAGATTTCTGCAATTTCCAGACCTCTTGGGCTCCTTCATTCATGCTTATGCTTTGATTAAGACCCCCCACCTTCTTTCCCAACTTTGTTCCCGCCTAAGAAATAAGAGAACATAATACAGCCCTAAAGTTTCCCTAAAGTCCTGCTGCCTGATTAATGGCCCTTGACATTTTAATAATCAAGCATTCTTATAAATGTACAAATGCCCAGCGATGGAGCAACATAAACAGCCTTGACTTTGAGTTGTTGAATTGTGGAAGCCTGATTTGTGATCTGAGCCACAAAAAAGGCATGAAAACTCCTCCCATTAGGAGAACACAACCACTTGAACCATTTTGATCCACAGCGTGATGTGCGGGCCAGTAGAATCAGCATCACCTAGGAGCTGTCAGAAATGCAAATTCTCGGGCCCCATTCCAGACCTGTAGCATCATCAGAAACTCTGGGAATGGGGCCCAGCCATCCGCGTTTTAACAAGCCCTCCAGGTGATGCTGATGCACATGAAAGTTTGAGAACTACAGGCCCGAGATCGTTTCTGTCTCTCAAGTCTTACTGGCACACAGTCACACCCACTCATTTACATATTGTCTGCGGCTGCTTTCACGCTACAACAGCAGAGCTGAGGAGTTAAGGCAGAGACTATCCAGCCCTCAAAGCTTAAAATATTTACTATGTAGCCCTTTACAGAAAAAGTTGGCTGACCTCTTATCTAGAGTATTGGGGAAAATAAACTACAAGGTTTTTTATCATTATGGAAAGAAATCTTGAAATGTATTATTTCTTAGTTTTCAAACTCCTCCTCTTCTGACCCCCTCAACACACACACGTTCGTTGACATAGCAGGTGATATACAGTTTACTTATGGGGTTCCAAGTGTTAACTCTTGAAGTCCAAAAGCCTGGGTCTTCATTTTGACTCTGTCTTTCACTAGCTTTATGACCTTGGGTGAGTTACCCAAGATCTCTGGCCTTCGGTTTCCCTGTCTGTAGAATGGGTATAACAATGGGCCCTACCTCATAGGATTGTTAGCAGAATTCAATGAGTTGGTATGCACACTGAGCACTTTAGAACTAAGCACTTAAACTAGAGCCTGGTGCATAGCAAGCCTGCAATCTGCATTGGCTATGCGCTTCTAGCTCTAACTGCAGAATAGCTATGCCAGAAATGTTACCTGCTATGAGTATTTAAGCTACATTAAGACACTGAGGACATTTTCATAGGATGGATGGCTTCTCCTCAGACCCCTGCTTTCTCTTTCATCATATGATGATCAGGGAAGATCTGAAGGTCCAAGGAGTCTTAGGAATTGAAGAGATAGCAGAAATGTGTTGTCTGTCCAGCCCCTTCCTCTTGGGAGCTAAATCTAGAGGAAGCAGGTAGCCTTCCTTCCCTCCCTCTCCTGCACCGCCGCC
Organism: Equus przewalskii; assembly: GCF_037783145.1. Lineage (NCBI taxonomy): Eukaryota > Metazoa > Chordata > Mammalia > Perissodactyla > Equidae > Equus > Equus przewalskii. The sequence continues at coordinate 9,832,715 of NC_091863.1, forward strand.
CAACTCCTCCCTGTCTCCAAACCTTTGCCAGGCAGGAGAATGAAGATGTGTGGTCTGTACGGCAGTCCGTAACAGGTAACTTAGCCTCCTCCCCATTTAATTTAAGCCGCTTTCCTCTCAGTCCCTCTGCAGAGGGGTTGAGACACAGCCAGGGAGTCATTTGTAGGCTCCAAGGTCATTGGGTTGTCACCAGGATGCTCTACCTTCTACAGCTGAGAGTAGGGCTCATACTCACAGCCACCTTCACCTAGGACCCACTTCAAGGGCCAGTGACCTGTGCAGTTGCACAGGGCCCCACGCTCAGAAGGGCCCCGCGCTCAGAAGGGCCCCGCACTTGGCTTAATGCTCTGCGGTCATCCTCTTGAAATTCTTAATTTGCGAACAAAGGGCTCCATATTTTCATCTTATAGCAAGCCCTCGAAATTCTGTAGCCAATTCTGCTTTTATCCTTTGTAGAAGCCTGATTCTAACCTAAGCCCCCTGCCGAAGCCTTACTATCTATTAAGGACTCTGTGTAAATGTGAGAGCCTATTTTTAAAATAAATAAAAACAGCAACAACAACAAAGACGACAATTTTTTCTTTTTTGAGGAAGACTACCCTTAAGCTAATATCTGTTGCCAGTCCTTCTCTTTTTTTGCTGAGGAAGACTGGCCCTGAGCTAACATCCATGCCCATCTTCCTCTATTTTATATGTGGGATGCCTGCCAGAGCATAGCTTGACAAGCGGTGCCATGTCTGCACCCGGGATCCAAACCGGCGAACCCCAGGCCACCAAAGTGGAATGTGAAAGACGACTTAACTTTTAAGAAGGGAAACATCTTTTCCGGCACTTTCCAAAATCAAGATGTCTAATATTGGCCAGCAGATGTCGCTCTTGCCATATGTCAGGAGAGGAGATTTTCAACAGGCCAACACGTTAATTCAAGATTTTTGAGCCTTTAAGGAGGCAAGGCCTCAAAGGAGCTTGATCCAAGAATGTTTTTTTATATATATAACACTTCGCTTTCTTCTGATGAGGACACCACCACAAAGACAGGAAATTCACCATCCACCAAATCAAAGTGGAAGAACTGTAGATAATAATTGTAACAAGGAAGTAACCCAGCTAAACACAAAATGAATAATGCAGCTAAATGTAATGTCTTCAGAGTGGTTTGCATATTATTCTAACAGTATCTTGTCCTTCAAACTGATGGTTAACACAGGGCATATGTCATATTGTGATTTATAACAAGAAATAGATATTTCGTCTTCCTCCCCCTTTCTGGCATAGAGCTCCTAAAACCCTTGGAATTTCCTAAGGGATAAGAGCCAAAAAGGTGACTTTTGTTATGTTAATGAGCTGACTTTTGGAAAGGATGGGGGCTGGTTGCCAGTGGGACCAACCAAGTCGTTAGAGGGTTGGAACTTTCAGTCCCCCCTCCCCGACCTCCCGGGAGAGAGAGGGGCTGGAGGTTGAATCAATCACCAATGGCCAATGGGTTAATCAATCGTGCCTGTGTAATGAAACCTCCATGAAAACTCAAAAGGACAAGGTTCAGAGAGCTTCTGGGTTGGTGGACATGTGGAGATTTGGGGAGCGTGGCGCTCGTGGAGAGGGCATGGAAGCTCTGCGCCCTTTCCCCATACCTTGTCCTGTGCATCTCCTCCATCTGGCTGATCCTCAGTTGTACTCTTTTATAATAAACCAGGAATCTAGCAAGTAAAACATTTCTCTGAGTTCTGTGAGGCACTCTAGCAAATTAATGGAACCCAAGAGGGAGGTCATAGCAACCTCTGATCTATAGCTAGTCAGTCAAAAGTAGAGGTGATGACCTGGGCTTGTGACTCGCGTCTCAAGTGCGTTGCAGGGTGGAGGGGGAGGATGATGACAGTCTTGTAGGACTGAGTCCTTAACCTGTGGGATTGACGCTATCTCTAGATAGACAGTGTCAGAATTGAGTTGAATGGCAGGGCATTCGGCTGATGTCCGAAGAATTGCTTGTGGAGGGGAACCCCACACACTCGTTGAAATTGGGTCCCAGAACATCAAAAGAGTAAAGACATTTTCCCAACGTGTTCCCTGTTGTCCTGAAAGGTTGCATTTGTTGCCAAATAAAGTGTCAAAGTTTTAAGTCCAGCAGAGAATTGATGCCTTTCATTCTAGATCTCAGTGAAAATGGCAGAATGAATCCAAAGTTTCCCTTGGATGTGTTTCCTAATTTGCTGGAAGGTCCCAGCTGAACACAGATCCCCTGTTGGAGCTATACCATCGCTATGTAAATAGACGGTGACGGAATGAGATGATTCAGTCGCTAGAAAACTATCAGTTACTAGGATGGAGCTCCATTCTTAGGTAATGAAATCAGTCTACCCTATATTAAAATGTAACTAGCACTAGGATAACAATTCATCGTAGAAAGACATTCAAAAGCCCTCACAGTCTCTCAAATCAGCCATTTTATGTGGTGAAAGATTAGAACGGACTTTTTCAACTTTCACTGGGATTCATTAGTGTGTGCAACACCGCAAGATCAGCAAAGTTGCAGTACACAAAGCAAATCCACCTGCAAACAGTAATGCAAAAGCAAAATGATAATAGTGCCTGGGTTTCATTAAAGAAAATGGTCTTGGTTAGTCCGTCATGATCCAACAATCCCTAAGCCAGCAGCCTGGGAACCTAGCCTTCCAGTTTCTGGGCCTGGACCAGTTATCCAAGAGGTATGTGCAATGGACATGTAATTTGTCATATGTTGCTTTGGCAAAGCCAAAGCTAACAAGAGGATGCTCAGTAGGCAACTATGTTACATCAATAAAAGACGGAAGGCTCATGAAAGTAGGAATGGCCTTACTAAAATGGACTGCAGGTATCAATCTGTACAATCACAGAGTGCACTGGTGGAGCTGAGCATCTCCAAAGAACGCCCATCAATGACCTTTGCTTCTACTCTGTCAGCAGCGCCCTTCCACAGTGCCACTCTGGATCTGTCTAACCCAGCACTGCTCCACCCAGCCCCTTAAATCTCAATATACATCCAACCACAGTCTCCTATCCTTGCCTCATCTCCAACATACCTTCCCTTCATGCTTATGGACATCTTTTTGTTTTCTCCCAGTCTAGCAGCCCGCTCTTGGCCTGATTTCTCTACCCAGTGTAGATTACATGGCTGGCACTGAACATGCTCTCATCAATACACTCAACTTCCTTGTACCACTGTCCTACCATCACACGCAATGGGCGAAATTCCAAACCAAGATCTTCAATCTGCCTTTGCATTTTACCCCTTCTGATGGTAATTCCACTACCCGCAGTGGGGCAAATTGGTGCAATCACAAAATCCTGAGCTCCAGCCACAGCTTGGTGCTCAGGACTGATGAAAACCTTCCTTGTGACTGTCTGAGATGTGTAATACTCTTCTCAATTCCCACACCCTGCCCCTTTTAACAGATGGCTCACTTCTACATCTCCAGAAACAGGGGTTAGCAAACGACTCCAAACTTCCAGCCCACCACATTTTAATAAAGTTTTATTGAAACGCAGCCACACCCGTTTGTTTACATATTGCCTGGCAGCTTTTCTGCTTCAATGGTTAGGTTGAGTCATTGTGAGAGAGATGGTGTGGCCTGCAAAGCCTAAAATGTTTACTATCTGCCCTCTGTTGAAGAAGTTTACTGACTCTGGTTCCAGAACAATAGGGCCATCAGGTATTTCTTCCTGTCTGCTCCCTTCCAACCAATGAACTAACTAAGGGTGAAGAGCCGTTTCCATCAGTCCCCAAGGCTGAGGTGTCTCTTCTCAAGGCCAATCCCTCAATCTCTGATTCTAATTCTAACCACTTTCTGCTCCAGAACCTTCTCCATCAATCTCCCATTCAGTTTCCTCTGTCTTCATCCTCTCCTCCTGCACTGGTTTTTTCTTTAGGCCTATGAATCTCTTCAAGTATCCCACTCTAAAAGCCTTTCCTTGATCTTTCACTATGCAAAACTACAGCCTATCCCCCACCTGCCCTTCTCAGCTCACTTAGAAGGGGGATGTACAATTTCTGTCACTACCTCCTCATCTCCCCTCCACCCGACAAGCAGACTGAATTCTGCCCCAATCACTCTACCAAAGCTGATCTGGGATTGGCGACAAATCACCAGTCACCACCATACTGTGAAATCCAGTGAACACTTTTTAGTCCATATCTTATTGGACCTCTCTGCCATATTTAACATTATTGGCCACTTGTTCCTTCTTAACGTTCTAGACTCACTTCATCCCCATGATATTACTCTCACCTACTTTCCCTTCTATCTGACTCTCTTTGTATGTCTTTTTTATGCTCTTGTATGTCCACTCTAAATCTCGGTGTTCATCAGTGTCATCCATGGCCCCCTGCTCTGCTCTCTACATAAACTGACTGCATATTTTCATCTACTCTTAACGACTTTCACTGTAGCCTCTAAATGATGAGTCTCAACTCCGCATCTCCAGCCTTAACTACTCTTTCAGATTAATATATCCCACTGCCTGCTTAGAAAGTTCCATGTGAATTTCCTTTGGCCAGCTCAAGCTTAACATGTCCAAAATTGAACTCATCAGCTTCCCCCAAGAACTCCTCTTCCTGGCCTCAGTCATTGCATCATCCACAACCGTTAAGCTGGAATTTTGAGAGTCGTCCCTCACTTTCTTCTCATTGTCAGGCAACACATCCTGCAGACTTTATTTCCTGGCTATAATAAGTAAGCTCATATTGACTACTTAATATGTATTATGTGCACTGGTGGTTTTTATGGACTGCCCCATCTAATCGCCAGGACACTCAAACACCGTAGGTATTATTATACCCATTGAAGAGGCAAGGCTCAAAGTGGTTGAGTAATTTTCTCAAAGTCACACAGCAAAGAGGTGATAAAGGCTAAGCCAATATTAGATCCCAAGACTGTTGTGACCTCAGAACCTGTCCTCTTCCCCTCTGCCACTGGGTGTTCTCTGATAGGAGTTTCATAGTGGACACTGGGTTACCCACCCAACACCCAATCCTTCCCCCCTCCAGTCTTTAACAGCCATGTGGTTTGGGGGGTTGACTCCTCTCCCAATTCCAAGCATGGCTCTAATTGCTATTCATTTATTTATTCATTCATTCATTCATTCATTTGTATTGAGGTGAAATTCACAAAACATGAATCAACCATATGAAAGTGTACAATTCAGTGGCATTTAGTACATTCACAACGTTGTGCAACAATCACCTCTATTTAGTTCCAAGACATTTTCATCACCCCAGAGGAAACCCCGTACACATTAAGCAGTCGTTCTTCATTCCTCCCAGCTCTAATTGGGTTTTTTCCTTTTTTAAAAAAATTATTTTATTGAGGTCATATTGGCTTACAACACTGTGTAAATTTCAGGCGTGCATCACCCGAAATTTCAGTTTCTGTATAGACTGCATTGTGTTCACCACCAACAGTCCAGTTTTCATCTGTCACCACACATATGTGCCCCTTTACCCCTTTCACCCTCCTCCCACCCCCTTCTCTGGTAACCACTAATCTGTTCTCCTTACCCATGTGTTTGTTTATCTTCCACATATGAGTAAAATCACATGGTATTTGTCTTTCTCTGTCTGACTTATTTTGCTTAGCTTAATACTATTAAGATCCATCCATGTTGTCACAAATGACACGTTTTTGTCTTTTTTAGGGCTTAGTAGTCCACTGTATATATATACCACATATCTAACCATTCATTAATTGATGGACACTTGGGTTTCTTCCACATCTTGGCTATTGTGAATAATACTGAGATGAGCCTAATTGTTTTAACTCCATCAGGATAACCTCTCTTGGGACTCAGCCTAAGCCAAGTAGAGCATGGATGTCCCATAGCTGAAGAGATTATTTCTAGGATGGACATGGTGGCAGGCCAGAGCCTGGGCCCTATGCCAAAAACATGAATAGAATGTATAAGTAACTAAATTATATTAATGTCAAGCAGCAAAAATGTCTTTTCACAGTAATAGGATTGTTGCCCTGACCTCCAGCCTAATGTGATATGAGAAGGAGGACGGCTCCTCTGCCTGGGTGGTCTCTTGCTGCACAGGATTTGCTGGGACTGCCAACTCCAGGTGCACTTCTGTGAGGAAAACACTGAGAAGCTGGTCCTACGTGCCCGCCATGTCTCCTTGGTCCCATGAATAAGCCTCATCCTGCTTGTCTGCTGGTTCCATAGGAAACTCAGCGAAGTCAAAGAGTTTAAGCAATCATTCTCTAATCTTGTTGCCTGTGCTAGCCCTGCCAGCCGGCCTCGATGAATTTCAAACCTCATTTGGTACAATGAGATCTGAAGGGAGATCTGCTGGAGGCTTCTAGAACAGCCAGGTTCCTCTCTCAAGAAAGGATTTTAAATTGGGCACTATTATCTCCATTTTTACAGATGATTCCGAGAAGTTAACTAACTTCCTGGAGTCATTCAGCTTATGAAGAGCAGAGCTAAGACGTAGGCCTGGATCTATTTGACTCCAGAGGGAGTGTTTGTAGATCCTGCGTGTTTGCACGCGGGGAGATGGAGGCCACGGGCTCCAGACCATCCTTATCCAGAGCCACGAAGAGAGCACATTAGTGAGCTGCTATCGCAGAGCACGCAGCAGAGGAGTTTGTGGGTATCAGGTGTGCTAAGGAGCTCTTGTTTGTTTTTTATTACTCAGCTGTAGCAGAGGTCATTGCTACGCATCCTCTCAGGCCCTCTCTCTACGTGCTGAAGGCGGTTTGCTGTGAATACTTGGGTTCTCGGCTTGAAGGCTATTTTCCTGGTTGTGTGAGGATGTTTGATCGCTGCCCGTTGGAAAGGTAACATTCTGGGAGCAGCGTTCAGTCAAATGGCAAATGGGGTGGATGGGGACCGCAGTTCCCTTGCCTCCTTGCTTAGGCTAATTCACAGCGTGCCCTTCCCTGGCTCCCAGAGGTCCCCAGCAGGACTGAGCCCCAGTTACCCATGGCGGTTGCTGAGAACAAAAGCACCGTTTATTGTCTACCTTCCCTTCCCAGTGGCTCAAGTCCTGCTCCTCTACTGCCAAGCATCCTGAGATCACCTCCCAGGCAAACTACTTGCATTAGCATCTTTGCCTAAAGGACTGCGTATGGAAACCCCAGACTGTGACAACAGGAAAGGCATCTTAAAGGGGTTACTCCGACAGGAAAATCAGATCCATCATTTCGCATTAGATTGAAAACAACATGTCACTCATTCTATTTCATGTGCACATTCGATTTCTTACCCATAGACCAGTGTCTCCTGGACTCTTACTCGCCATTTTGAGTGGGTAAGCCCAAGAAGCCTACATTTTCTATCAGAATGCCCAAGGACAGAGAGACGGCTCTCGAACATTTCTCCAGATCACATATGGCCTGGCCACCGGGAAATTGCGTGGAAAGTCCCTCTCTCTGTGATGAAGTGTTGGGCACAAGCACTGCCATCTATGCCAGGGGCCAGGAAGAGGAGTGGGGCATGCTCAAATGCACTTTCACTGTGTTCGGTCCACACAGAGATCACCAAGACCTTTTTTATGGCTGAATAATATTACACATACGTATATGTATCACACAGAAGTGAGCAGACCGTCTCTCTCTCCCTCCCGTCCCCCAGAGCCCCAGCGCCACTCTTTGTCCCAGACCCTGCCTCTCCTCCGGCTGCTCCCAGGCCCATCACTGCATGCCTCAGGCTCCACCAGAAACCTTTCCACCTCTTATTAATTTTGAAAGAGATTCTTTCTGCTGTTCTTAGCAAAATATAACCAAACATGTCTGAGAATTGCATACTTAGTAACGGAGCAACTCATAAAAAGACCCAGTAACCCAGTAAACCTTGCCCTATTTACTCTGTTCCACAGTCAGGCATCATTACCTCCATATGTGTACAAGGAAAGAAAAGCCACACGGAGACTTGAACATACGCGAGGTCAGAGGGAGAATAGGGCTGCTGTCAATTTAAGGTAAATTGTTTTCACGTGGATGGTAGAGATTATGGAGATAAATATCGTTTCTTTTTCTTTGTCACTTGCTTTGAATTTGGGTCAAATTAAACTGTGAAAGTGAGATGGAAGATGGATTTAACAGCTCTTTTCTTATTCACACTAACTGTGCTCTCCTGCATTAATACTTCCATAATCCCCTAAATTTAACCTGGAATTTTCTATTGGGCCTGTCCCAGCTGTTCCGTCTCATCTCCCTTCAGACTACTTAGGTTGCTGACTTTTAAGGAGAGCACGCTCTACTGACCTCACATTTCTCTTCAACGTAGCGTCTTCCAGGTCTCAAAGCCTCGGAGACTTTTAGTGTTTTTTATCTTTTTGGTCACTATATCACTTCACATATCAAATCAATCACTAATCAGAGGTTTGTCCTTCCTAGCACCTTTCTAAGTCACATTTTCCTTTCCATTTTTACTGCCTCTGCCTGGGGCAGGTCCTCATTAACGTGAGGACAGAGGATTGTTGGATTATGGATTCTTGTACTAGATCCTAATGGATTTCCTTACTGGAGTTTGAGCACTTCCTAAAGATCAGGGTCACATTAATCTTCAAAAATGCTGATTGTGACACATCACAGCACAGCAGCAAGAGTGAGACTTTAACACATGTCAGCCCATGTCATTCCTCTGCTCAAAACCCTCCAGTGGCTCCTGATTTCACTCACAGTATAAAAGTCAGTCTTTTATATGTAAATTTTTATTGAGGTATAATTGACATATAAAATTATATTAGTTTCAGGTGTACAACATAATGATTCAATATTTGTATCTATTGGGAAATGATCACCACAACGTCTGACATCCATCACCACGCATAGTTATAGTTTTTTGTCTTGTGATGAGAACTTTTAAGATCTACTCTCTTAGCAACTTTCAAATATACAATACAGTTTTATTAACTATAGTCACCATGTTCTACATTACAGCCCCATGATTTATTTATTTCATAACTGAAAGTTTGTGCATTCTAATCCCCTTCGCCCATTTCACCTCCCACCCCCCCACCCTCAACCTCTGGTAACCACCGATCTGTTCTCTGTATCTCTGAGTTCTGGGTTTTTTTTAGATTCCACATGTAAGTAAGATCATATGGTATTTTCTTTCTCTGCCTGACTTATTTCACTTAGCATAATGCCCTCAAGCTTCATCCATGTTGTCATAAAGGGCAGGATTTTCTTCTTTTTGATTGCAGAATAATATCACCTATTTTATTTATATATTTATTTATTTTTATTTTTATTATTTATTATATTTATATATTTATTACATATATATATCTCACATTTCATTTTCTTTATTCATTCATCCACTGATGGACACTTAGGTTGTTTCCACGTCTTGGCTATTGTAAATAATGCTGCAACAAACGGGGGTGCAGATATGTTTTCCAGTTAATGTTTCTGTTTCCTTTGGATAAATACCTGGAAGTGGAATTACTGGATCCTATGGTAGTTCTATTTTTAATTTTTTAGGAACCTCTATACTATTGTCTATAGTGGCTGCACCAATTTACATTCCCACCAACAGTGCACAAGGGTACCCTTTTCTCCACAGCCTCACCAACACTTGTTATTTTTTCTCTTTTTGATGATGGTCATTCTAACAGATATGCGGTGATATCTCATTGTGGTTTTGATTTGCATTTCCCTGATGATTAGTGATATTGAGCACCTTTTCATGTCCCTGTTGGCCATCTGGATATCTTCTTAGAAAAATGTCTATTCAGATCCTGTGCCCATTTTTTAATTGGGTTCTTTGGGTTTTTTGCTGTTGAGTTGTTATGAGTTCTTTATATATTTTGGATATTAACCCCCATCAGATATATTGTTTGCTAATATTTTCTGCCATTCCATAGATTGCCTTTTCATTTTGTTGATGGTTTCCTTTGCTGTGCAGCTTTTTCGTGTGATGTAGTCCAATTTGTTTATTTTTTATTTTGTTGCCTTTGCTTTTGGAGTCAGATTCAAAAAATCATCACCAAGACCCATGGCAAGGAGCTTACCACCTAGGTTTTCTTCTAGGAGTTTTATGGTTTCAGGTCTTATGTTCAAGTTTTTAATTCATTTTGAGTTAATTTTTGTGTATGACATAGGATAGTGGTCCAGTTTCATTCTTTTGCATGTGGCTGTACAGTTTCCCAACATCAGTTATTGAAGAGACTTTCCCCATTGTATATTCTTTGCTCCTTTGTCGTAAACTAATTAACCACAAATGTGTGGATCTATTTCTGGGCTCTCTATTCTGTTCCATTGATCTATGTGTCTGTCTTTATGCCAATGCCATACTGTTTTGATTACTGTAGCTGTGTAATATAGTTTGAAATCAAGAAGTGTAATGCCTCCAGCTTTGTTCTTCTTTCTCAAGATTGCTTTGGCTATTCAAGGTCTTTTGTGGTTCCATACAAATTTTAGAATTGTTTGTCTAATTTCTGTGAAAAAATGCCATTGGAATTTTGATAGGGATTGCATTGAATTTGTAGATTGCTTTGGGTAGTATGGACATTTTAACAATATTAATTATTCCAATCCAAAAGCACAGAATAGCTTTCCATTTATTTGTGTCGTCTTCAATTTCTTTCATCAATGTCTTAGAGTTTTCAGTGTACAGGTCTTTCATTTCCTTGGTTAAATCCATTCCTAGGTATTTTATCCTTTTTGATGCAATTTTAAATGAAATTGTTTTCTTAATTTCTCTTTCTGATAACTCATTATTAATGTATATAAACACAAGAGATTTCTGTATATTGATTTTGTATTCTGCAACTTTGCTGAATTTGTTTATAAGTTTTTGGGGGGAGTATTTAGAGTTTTCTATATATAATATCATGTCATCTGCAAATAGTGACAGTTTTACTTCTTTTTTTCCAATTTGAATGCCTTTTATGTCTTTTTCTTGCCTAATTACTCTGGCTAGGACTTCCAAACCTATGTTGAATAAAAATGGTGATAGTGGGCATCCTTGTCTTGTTTCTGGTCTTAGAGGAAAAGCTTTCAGCTTTTCACCATTAAGTATGATATTAGCTGTGGGCTTGTCAAATATGACCTTTATTACGTTGAGGTATATTCCTTGTATACCCATGTTGTTGAGATTATCACAAATGGATGTTGAATTTTGTCAAATGTTTTTTCTGCATCTATTGAGATAACCATATGATTTTTATCCTTCATCTTGTTAATGTGGTGCATCAAGTTGATTGATTTGCAGGTGTTAAACCATCCTTGCATCCCCAGGATAAATCCTACTTGATCATGGTTTATGATCCCTTTAATGTATTGTTGAATTTGGTTTGCTAATATTTTGTTGAGGATTTTTTGCATTTTTGTTCATCAGGGATATTGGCCTGTAATTTTCTTTCCTTGTGGTGTCATTATCTGGTTTTGGTGTCAGGGTGATGCTGGCCTTGAAAAATGAGTTTGAAAGTACTCCCTTCTCTTCTACTTTTTGGATGAATGTGAGAAGGATTGGTATGTATTCTTCTTTAAACGTTTGGTAGAATTCACCAGAGAAGCCATCTGGTCCTGGACTTTTGTTTATTGGGAGGTTTTTGATGACTGATTCAATCTCCTTACTAATAATCAGTCTGTTCAGATTTCCTATTTCTTCATAATTCAGTCTTGTTAAGTTATGTGTTTCTAGGAAGTTATCCATTTCTTCTAAGTTTTCCAATTTGTCGGCATATAATTGTTAATAGTAGTCTCTTATGATTCTTTATATTTCTGTGGTATCAGTTGTAACATCTCCTCTTTCATTTCTGATTTTATTTATTCGAGTCCTCTCTTTTTTTCTTGGTGAGTCCAGCTAAAGGTTTGCAGGTTTTGTTTATCTTTTCAAAAAAACCAGCTGTTAATTTCATTGATCTTTTCTATTGTCTTCTTAGTCTTCCTTTTTTTTTTTTTTGAGGGAGATTAGCCCTGAGCTAACTGCTGCCAATCCTCCTCTTTTTGCTGAGGAAGACTGGCCCTGAGCTAACATCCATGCCCATCTTCCTTACTTTATATGTGGGATGCCTACCACAGCATGGCGTGCCAAGCGGTGCTGTGTCTGCACCCGGGATCCAAACTGTCAAACCCGAGGCCACTGAAGCCAAATGTGTAAACTTAACTGCTGTGCCACTGGGCTGGCCCCTTTAGTCTTCATTTTATTTATTTCCACTCCATCTTTGTTATTCCCCCCTACTAACTTTGGACTTCGTTTGTTCTTCCTATCCCAGTTTCTTGAGATGTAAGGTTGTAAGTTGAGATGTAAATTTGTAAGTTGTTTGAGATCTTTCTTGGTTTCTTGATGTAGGCATTCATTGCTATGAATTTCCCTCTTAGAACTGCTTTGCTGCATGCCATAAGTTTTGGTATACTGTAGTTCCATTTTCATTTGTCTCAAGGTGTTTTTTTGTTTTTGGGGGGGTTTTTTGGTGAGGAAGATTGGCCCTGAGGTAACATCTGTTGCCAATCTTCTTCTTTTTGCTTGAAGAAGACTGTCACTGAGCTAACATCTGTGCCAATCTTCCTCTATTTTTTGTAGGTGGGATGCCACCCCTGCATGGCTTGATGAGCAGTGTGTAGGTCTGCGCCGAGGATTTGACCCCGCAAAACCCAGGCTGCCAAAGCGGAGTGCACAAACTTAACCACTACGCCACTGGGCTGGCCCCTGTTTCAAGGTATTTTTTTTATTTCTCTCTTGATTTCTTCTTTGACTCATCAGCTGTTCAGGAGCATGTTGTTTAATCTCCACATATTTGTGAATTTTCCAGTTTTCTTCTTGTATTGATTTCTAGTTTCATACCATTGTGGTCAGAGAAGATGCTCAATATGATTTCCATCTTCTTAAATTTATTAAGACTTGTTTTGTGGCCTAACATATGACCTATCCTGGAGAATGTTCCATGTGCCCTTGAGAAGAATGTGTATTCTGTTGCTTTTGGCTGGAATGTTCTGTATATATCTAATAAGTCCATCTGGTCTAATGCATCATTTAAGGACAATGTTTCCTTATTGATTATCCATATGGATGATTTATCCATTTATGAAAGTGGGGTACTAAAGTCCCCTACTATCTTTGTATTGCTGTCTATTTCTCCCTTTAGTTCTGTTAATATTTGCTTTATATATTTAGGTGCTTCTATGTTGGGTGCATAAATATTTGCAAATGTTATATCCTCTTGTTGAATTGACCCCTTTATCATTATATAATGACCTTCTTTGTCTCTTATCACAATCTTTGTCTTAAAGTCTATTTTGTCTGATGTAACTATAGCTACCCCAACTTTCTTTTGGTTTTAATTTGCATGGAATATCTTATTTCATCCCTTCACTTTCTAAGTCTTCACAACAGCCTACAAAGCCCTATGTTACCTCTCTGAGCTCCTCACCTACAATGCTCCTAGCTCAGTCTTCTCCAGCCACACCAAACTTCTTGCTGTTCCTCACACTCCTACCATAGAACCTGTTTATTATGTTAAGCCCTTGAGAATTGGAGATTGTTTGTTGCTGCAGCTAGTGTTAGTTACCCTAATCTAGTGACATGACAGAGAGGAATTTTAAAAGAGCAAGGGGATGTGACTGACTGTTGTGGGCTGAGAAACTAAAGGAGGGGCAAGGAAGTGGAGACAATCTGGACAATCACCAGAGTGGACCTCAGCTATAAAGTGTCAGCTGCCAACATTTCCAGCAGCTGAGGGGATGAGTGCTTCAGTTTTGGGGGTAAAGCGGAGGTTCTGGCTTAGAGTTCTTATGTATCAAAATATAAAGAGCTTCCTCGTTCTTTTTCACAGATGCGTAGCATCCCATTGTATCAATGTACATTAGTTTATTAACTTATCAATCAACATTTAGATTGTTTTAGGGGCTGGCCCCATGGCCGAGTAGTTAAGTTCGTGTGCCCCACTTTGGTGGCTCAGGGTTTCACCAGTTCGGATCCTGGGTGCGGACATGGTGCCACTCATCAAGTCATGCTGAGGCGGCATCCCACATAGCACAACCAGAAGGATCTGCAACTAGAATATACAACTATGTACTGGGGGGCTTTGGGGAGAAGAATAAAAAGTTTTTAAAAAAAGAAGATTGTGGGGCTGGCCCCGTGGCTGAGTGGTTAAGTCTGTGCGCTCTGCTGCAGGCGGCCCAGTGTTTCGTTGGTTCGAATCCTGGGCGCGGACATGGGACTGCTCATCAAACCACGCTGAGGCAGCGTCCCACATGCTACAACTAGAAGGACTCACAACGAAGAATATACAACTATGTACTGGGGGGCTTTGGGGAGAAAAAGGAAAAAATAAAATTAAAAAAAAAAAGAGTTGGTGTTTGAACACTTTAAAAAAAAAAAAAAAGAAGATTGACAACAGATGTTAGCTCAGGTGCCAATCTTTAAAAAAAAAATTAGATTGTTTTAAATATTTTGCTATTCTAAATATGTATTAAATATTCTATATATTCTAATATTCTATAATACATAACTTAAAATTTACCAATTTCACACAAATTTATTAATTTCATGGACTTCAGATTTTACTATATGTGCAATGAGAAAATATTGATGGATTTTAAGTGAAAGAAAGAAATGATCCCACTTATTTTTTCCAGTGAGGTTACCTAGGTTGAAAGCAAAGAAACAAAATAACCTGAAAACAAGCCAGTGAGAAAGATGGAGATGGCAACAAAAAGGACCAAAAAAGGACCAAAAAAAGATAAAAGTTACTTTCATTAAGGAGTTTGGCTATGCATCAAAACAGAGAAACAGACTTCCTACTGCAGTCCTCAGTAACTGAGTTTGTTCTGAAACAAAGCAATCTCCCTGAGACTGGCTGAGCTTCTAGCATTTGGAGCACATGCTACCTACCACAAATTGCCTGGGTGGGTCCTGACAAGAGGGAGAAGCTGGATGTGTTCTTTCCATACCACAGGTGGTCTATTACTTAGCACACGTAAGGGCCAATCAACATCAAGAATGTCCACTTATCAAAACCCCAGTTCTGAGAGTCTGAAGATACACAATCCTGATTTTTCCAAGTTCTAAAAGCAGTGCCCCCAGTGGAGGGCCGGCATACGTCTTATGAGAACGGTTTCCTTAAGTTACCAGAAGAATGTTTAAATTCTTGCCAATGTCTAAATTTGTTTCATGCAGGGCTTGCTTGATGTTTAGTTTAGGCCTGGAGAGAATTGCTTGGAGAACGCCTTGCTGGGGGTGGGAGTTGGAATACTGCAGTAGGGTGTAGTTCTTGATTTCTTTTTATCATTCCACTGCTTTATTTTAGAAAATGTATGTTGTACCCCACTGACACATCTGTTGGCCACATGAAGGTCAAATCCAGATCAGTATGAATTAGAATAATTTTGCATCTATCTCAGGAAATTAGATAATTAAAATAAAAGCGAACTTCAGACAAATTTTCTCTTTGTCCTTAGAGATATATATTAATAGCAGTGTTTGACTAATGGTAATAACGAGCCTCAGATCTGAGTCGGGGGCCCTTGTGTGCTCTCAGCTCTTACCAGCATGCTGCTTCCTGTGGGAAGTGCAGAGAGTTCAAATCCCTCATGGTTCAAAATAATCTCACATGTGTTAAGGAAACAAAGCTTTGATTGTTAACTGCTCTAGTGGAGGCCACCAAGCATGTGAGGACTGCTGGGGTCCAGCTTTTCAGATGTGGGATTATAATTATTCAGAGGATATTTGCATTCATTTTTTCTTAGTTTTATGAAGTTAACTTGATATGTGCTCTGATCATTGTTTCTCTGAGCTGTCAAGAGCAGCCACTGTCCTGGCCTGGTTCAGGTGATGCCATCCTTGGGACATGCAACCAGTGTCCCCTTTTCCAGTCAAGAGTGTGTGTGGGGAGATGGGCTGATTGAGTACGACTCAGTGACTCCTCACTCTTATCAGCCCTTATAACACAAAGTGTTGATTCCACTCACTGTCTCCAAGAATAGAACTTGATGTTCGATCAGAGGATGCTCCAGATGTTGGGTGGGGGGGATCCTGGGAAGGGACCTTTTCTTCTTCACCAATGGCTCACCTCCCAGGGAGGAGCAGGGACACTCTCTGGCACATCCCCAGCTAAACTAAAACACCCGTTAACCTATTAAACTAGGTTACATCTCCAGCTAGTCATCCTGCTACAGGATTCTCTATGAATTCCTACGTGCCTAGAACGATGAGCAGATAGGATTGGGGGGTGGAGGGGATGAACCATGAGTCAGAAGTTTTGACTGCGTACTGGGGCCAAACACTGGCTAAGCCTTTTACTCATATCAGCTTATTAATTCCCACAAAAAACCATATGAGGTAGGAACTAATATCCCCCATTTTGCAGAGGAAGAATCTGAGGCACAAAGAGGCTAAGTACCTTGCCCTGGCTCATAGACTAGGAGTGAAAGAGCCAAGTAGGGCCAGAGGCAGGCTAGCTCTGAAGGCCACACTCTGGCCCATGGCTGCCTCTCACAATTGCTATCATTGCACGTCAGTGTGAACAAGACTTTTCCAAAGCTCTTTAAAAGCAATAGGATACATCATTAAGTTTGAAGATCACAAATACCTACACAATGAATGAAAAAAGCCATGGCTCAGGATAAAATATTCAGTGACCCCAAGATACGAGTGGCTGTGTCTCAAAACAACTTAGATAGAAGGGAAGATAGTGGGAATCAGGAAGATGCCTTTAGGTGACTCAAGAAATGCCTCCCGGAATGATGAAGACATCATTGTTGGAAGATGCATGTGGAGAAACTGAATAAAATATCTTTCATGAAATGTGAACACGGCAAAATGCTAAAGTAATGTTTTACTTTACACCATGTACTTAAATATGTTTAGTGGTTCTCAACTGGGGGCAGTTTTTCTCCCCAGAGGACATTTGGCAATGCCTGGAAACATTTTTTGTTGTCAGAACTTGGGAGTGGGGGTGCTACTGGCATCTAGTGGGTAGAGGCCAGGGATGCTGCGAAATGAGCTTCTGTTCTGACTCTGCGTCCCCAGACCCAATAAGACTCAGCCTTGAGAACAAACAGTTCACAGGGCTGTGATGTCACTCATGATTGGAAGTAATCCGTGACTGATGTAGGAAAACGTTTCTCAGAGCATGTCCTCTAGAACACTAGCTGTGTGAAACATCCCTAAAGAATGGCTTGTGAGGTCTTATGACTTGGGAAAATGCTAGATACCAAATTCTCCCTTGGAACTTGGCAAAGGATAGTACACATAAGTCTCTGAGAAGTCCTGCAAAATGCTGAACTCTGTTTAATCCAAAATCTTCCAAATTTATTTGATCATAGAGGCTTTCAAAAAAAATTCTTTTTTTTTTTTTAGGAAGATTAGCCCTGAGCTAACTGCTGCCAATCCTTCTCTTTTTGCTGAGGAAGACTGGCCCTGAGCTAACATCCATGCCCATCTTCCTCTACTTTATACGTGGGACGCCTACCACAGCATGGCTTTTGCCAAGTGGTGCCATATTTGCACCCAGGATCCGAACCGGTGAACCCTGGGCTGCTGAGAAGCAGAACGTGCGCACTTAACTGCTGCACCACCAGGCCAGCCCTCAAGAAAAATTCTAATGGGTAGAAGGCAGGTTTGCTTCTAGTGTTGTCACACTTGACTGTTTACTGTTTGAGATATATTTTATTGTGAATTATTTTCATTTTATTCCTTTTTATACTATTATTAGAGCAGGATACCAATTTGGGGGGGGAAAGGATATGTGAAGGTAGCTTATATTGTCTGTGAATTTCATGTAAGGATAGGAAAGTGGGCACTGTAAACTCTGTGTCATAAAAGAGGGAATGGGCCCAATCAAGTGGAGCAGCACTGTTGAGCAGTGTACCTCAGCATAAAGGGAGAGTGGTGGCCTAGGCTACCCCCTCTGTCAGAGATGAGGCCAGAGGAAAGGAGAGGACATTGGCTGAGGTCGCGCTATTGCAGAGCAGAGCTGGAAGCCGCCTTGGATTCCTGTAGCCCCACCTCCCACTTTACAGACAAGGAAACTGAGATTCAGCAAGGTAACATGCCTTGCCCAAGGGCCCTCACAGTCATCACAGAACACAAAGGGCCTTCTAGCAGGGTCATAATACACTCCTTGAGTGGGTGAACAGAAAGTTCCAGAAGCAAATGTTGTACCATTGTATTGTTTCCATAGAATTGACTGTGTTGGCTCGTCCTCACCAGTCTCTTAAGAGCCATAGAGTGATACTATGTTAAACATTTCCCCGTGAGACCTCCGTTCCCTTGAACTACATTTACACAACCCCATAGCACAAAGTGTAAATTGTCCCCCTGGAGACCGTGTGATGTTTTGGAAAGAGAATTGGCCAAGGAGGCAGAAAGCATAATACCAAAAACACCAGCCTTATTCTTAAGGATAACACCTTTTACATTTCTTTAAACATAAAAAGTATGTATTACTCACCTCATTTGCCAAACTTTGCTGAAATGAACCGCGACTCTTGAACAATCAAATCAACCCTAAAAAGATCAAGTTTTGCCACAACTGAGCATTTTCAAAACTGAGAAGTTAAGGGATTCAGAGGCCTGGCTTTGGCCCTGGCTAGTTATGTGTGCTCAAGATTGTCACCTCACTTTTCTGTTTTCTCCATCTGTAAAAGAGGGATGAAAATGTATTTTCAGTTTTTCTCAGGGTTGTTTTGAAGGTAAAATAACACAAGGTATATGAAAGCTCTTTCTTTGTTTTTTTTTTCCTTGAGGAAGATTAGCCCTGAGCTAACATCTGTGCCAATCTTCCTCTACTTTATATGTGGGATGCCTCCACAGCAGAGCTGCTGAGTGAAGTAGGTCCACACTCAAGATCCAAACCTGCGAACCCGGGCTGCTGAGGCAGAGTGCGCACAAATTTAACCACTCGGCCACAAGGCTGACCCCTGAAAGCTCTTTTAAGATTTATAAAGCTTCACCAAAAAAAAAAAGCGGTTGTGGTTATGACATGTGCAGGTAGCTTTTCCAACCTGAAATGAATGCGAGCGTTTCAGGAGATTTCTATGCTGGGTCTCGGACTAATTCAGATTCCTAACTTTGATCATTGCCAAGTAGTCTCAGAGTGACTTGCTGATTAGTCCAAAGCAGTCTGCCTTCCTCCCTCTGGATTAAACCAGCAGAGAAGCCAGTTAGTTCTGGAACTTACATCCAGATGTTTTCATCATGCTTTCCAATGTACGCTCAACTGCAATGGTATTTCTCCATTTCCCAAAAGAATTAGGAAGTAGAAACGTTTCCACATTCAGCACTGTACACTCTCAGCACAGCAAACACGAACCATGACTTGAAGAGACTCTTGGATACTTGGAACATTCTTTCCCAGACAGACAGCGACTGTTAGCCTCTGAGCATTTTCTTCCCTTTATTTTTTTTATCTTGTCCAAAGACCTCTCGCCAAGGACCACGAGGAACACCTACAGCTAACGTGAACTGTTAGTTCAATACCTGTTGTTGAACGTGTTGGGTTTATTGTTCTTTGCCAGAAGGAGAACTGTACACCATGGGGAGCCACTGGGCATCTCAGGAAGAGGTTTTCAGAAAGGACTTATTTTAGGATTTGGGCGTGTGTTAGGTGAATTGGAGGGGAGTTTAAGGAGGTGGGGTTTTGCCTTAGAGTGGATGCTGTAAAGAACTGGGGATAATTCTATGATTGGGTATCTTAAATTTTGTTTCTAAGGCAGAAGGACTAAATCGAGACCAAAGCTAGGAGAAGCAGCAGTCACTCATATTTGCCAGGAGAGGGACTTGTGTGGTCGTTTTTGTGACCTTACAATGCTCACATTTTGTCTTCTGTATTCACGCATGATTACAGGGTGGTCTTTTCATCTTGATCCATCCTGGTCACAGAGTGGCCTCGTCTGACATTGGCGCTCTGTAAAATATTTACGTGCAACAGGAGAACACCAAGACCCAGCTGTGGGTACCTTGCCAGCTTCTAAGAACATCAAAACCTCGCTGATAGTGCCAGGCTGTCAGGGGCTTCCTTTCTCTTTTTCAATCTTCACCATGAAATAAAATACAGATACAAATCCCTACACACAAGAAAAGCAGAACTTAGTGAATTTTTATAAGATAGACATCCTTGTAACCAGCACGCACGTCAGGAAGTCAAGCTTTGCCAGCCATCCCAGAAGCCCTGCAGTCACACCCCATCTCAGTGACAGCCCCGAAAGGAACCACTATGCTTTCACAGTAATCACTTCCCTGTGTTTCTTTATCATTTTGTCACAGTGTCTCTCCCTAGACATTGTAGTTTGGTCTTGCTCATTTTTCAAAACTTGATTTGTCTTTTGAGTCTCTCTGAATCCGTAGGTTTCCTCTCCCTTTCTTTTGTTATAATTTGTCTGTCGAAAAATTAAGGCCATTTGACCCATAAAATTTTTCAATGTCTGGATTTTGCTGTGTCCTATTCTCGGACGGTTCAACCCTGACCTCTGTCCTCTTTATTCCCTTCCACTGCCATCTGGATCCAGAGGCCTGAATGGACTCAATTTCAATGTCTTTGGCAAGTCGGTAGGTGGTGTCGTGTTCTTTCCTCAGGAGGCGTATTCTGTCTCATTGTCCCTTAAGTTCATTTTATAAGAAAAATGTATGCTGTCTGTTTTCAGGTGTGAAACACTGACTTAAACAGCATATCTCCAAGCCCCAAGGAGGCCGGCTGTGCTTGGGTAACCCTGCCCAGAGGAAACCCGGACACGCTGCTGAGGAGGGCTTCTGGAGCCCAAAGGCTCAGCACAGAGCCTGGGATTCTGCTAAAAGTCTCCTCTCCCTACATTTCTGTGAAGAATTTCCTTTTCCCACTAGTTTCATATGTAATGTGGAATTGCCTGTCATTCAGAAAAACTTAAAAAATAGAGCGTGGTGACATCTGGCACAGATCACACTTCTTTGTGATTTGATGAAAAATTCATGGTCTATTATAATGTAAGACTTATGCATTGGAACTATTATATCTCTAACATAGGATTCTGTGCTTTCAGCCCACAATGCCGAAAGTACTCAATTGTCACTTCTTCACAGATTCAATGGAATAAGTAGAGAAAATACAGCTCAGGGTAATGAGGGGACGCTGCCACCACAGATGATGGTGTCAATCCCTCTATAATCAACAGATCTTCATGTCACTTATTCTAAACGTTAAAGAGGCCAACTAACAAAGAGTTCATTAACATTGTGCTCAAGTGAACAAATACTCTGACCCATTCACTGATCTTCAATGTCATACCCCTTGTTTCAGTCATGGTCCCATCAGGAAAACAGAACTCATAACAGTTGCTTTAACAGAGTGAATTTAATATAAGGAATTGGTTAAACTGGTGTTGGAGGATGAAAAACAGGTAAAGACAACACGGAGGTATCTCAGAGACAGCAACTGCTGGAAGCAGCCACTACCCCTAGGGCTTGGTGGGAAGAGGTTGGGGTTATCTGAACCTAGAAGATGGAAGGAAGGTCCCTGTGGGGCTGCAACCCAGATCTGTGACTGGGATTCTGATCTGATGTGATGCTTCTGACATGGCTGAGCAAGTGCAATAAGGCTGGTCTGATGTAGGACAAGAGCAGGAACTGGAACCAACTGCTAGGGCCAGAGGGAAGAGCCATTGCTGGCGAGACGCTAACAGGAGCCACAATAACCAAGAGGGAGCTCAGCTTGCTCCCTCCTCCAGGCTTGCTGTGTCCTTCTAGTGTTCCCTCATGGCAGAGCCTAACAGGGAGCAGCTGGCACAGCAGAAATGGAGAAGAGTGAGTTTGGGGCTGAGAGACAATAGCTTAATAATTGGCACACTTCCCCTTGTTCTTCTGAGCAGATATCTCTGGTGTCCCTTGTTTTCCATGAAAAGTAGGGGCTGTGATGGATGTCTGGATATGCTCAGCTCTGAAAGGCAGCCCCTAATTTGGACGTGTTAAGGAACGAGGCTGGCATGGCATTTCCCAGTTCCTGGCTAGTGAGAATTCTCATCTTCCTTTGCAATAAAGTTCTTAGAAATGCCAGTGTCTTGTTTTAAATTCTTGAGCCTGTGGTCTGTTTTCCATACCATCATGAATTAGTTCCCATGGCCTTTTGTGTCCAGCCTCAGATTTCTGATGGCTTAGGAGCAGTGGACATGTGGTTATTGTGGCCTGGAGCTTTCTCCAGAGAGACAAGTCCTAGGATCTGCCCCTTCCCTTTCCGTGTCATTGCGCCCAAGAGGCTGAAATGAGGCTTCTGCTCTAAACCATGACCTTGGATCCCAAACTTGGCAGGATCTTTCAGAATGTGGGGTTTTTAAGGAATCCTGGGCACTTTGGGGGGCTCCTCAGTTTTGAGCAGAGTGTCTGGGGAAATTCTTTTGGGAAAAATTAACAAGTACAGATACATGTGATACTCTCAATCAACATAGACTGCCTGGGACAAAAGAGATACTCAATGACAGACTTTTCATTCATTCATTTTCTAATTTAGTCAATATTTATTGGGTGTCTATTCTGTGCCAAGCACTATTTTAAATGCTGGTGATACATCAGTGATGAAACAGATGATATCCTGCCTTCATGGGGTTTGCACACTAGTGGAGGAGACATACATTAAAAAAACTACCTATGTAATATACTATCAGGACAGGACGGGTGCTATGCTGAAACAAAGCACAGGCAGGGGCAGCAAGTGACATAGGGAGGGAAGTAGCTATTTTAGAGAGGTGACATCTGAGCAGACACCTGAATTGAGATGGTGGTGTTGGGAGGCAATTCTCTGTAGGTCTCTCGCATTTCTGCCCATCTTTTGAGCAAAGATATTGACAGCTTTGTTCTGGATTATCTCTCCAAGGGTGTGCGTATAGCAATCAGCCTTCAAATGCAGCAATAGTGTCTCCCTCGGAGGCACAGGGCAGATTTATTTCCCGACCGGGATAATAAAGAGATTGTGTCCCTCTAGGGCAAAGTTTGGGCAGGTTTGCTTGCATCCCACTTGTGTGATTAGGGGTTTCCTAAGCTTGGGCTTCCTCAGCATTGACACAGAGCCTCACATGGCTCACTTCCATATCACCCTGTGGGACTTCAAGGATAAGAGAAACAATGCAAACCAGTAGCTCCTGCGGCCTTCTGTGCCTGCCTCCGACCCAGGAGTCTCTGCGTTTCCCACCACCTCTAGGAAACTGTGGCAGCCAAAGTGTGGCTTGTAAGTGGGAATATCTCATACCGTTCAGTTTTGACAGTTGGCGTGGGCTCAAAGACACTGATGGAGGCCTTTGGTTATCACGAGTGCCTACAAAACCACTATTTCAGCGAGTGCTCAAGACTGCCATCTTGACGAGATTAATATCATTTGAAACAAGGACAACTAAGCAAGAGAAAAATTCTTCCAGCTATTGCTAAACATTTCAGATCACTAAGAAAAGACAAGAAGCATCATCTAAACATCTGCTGGATTAAATTAAGGACATGCCTAGAGGTTCCACAAAAGGCTTAAATCTGCTTATCTTATCTAGCACTTTCACTTGCTATTCGCTACAGGGTTCTGGCATATACTCTGGAGTATTAGTGAGCCGTTCTAACGTTGTAAGAAGTCTCTTATTTTTATGTGCTGTACAATTATGCACAAGAATAGGAAACCGTTTGGCAGCCAAGCCCCTTGACAAATCACATCAAGGTAAGGGAGAACAAAATAGCTTCTACAGATAGTATTTAGTCTTCAAGCAACACACAGTTTTTAACAACAGTAGGACAATATAGCAGGATTTGGCCCTCAGAATTTCCCCCAAGTCTTTCCAAATTCATAATAGGTCCAGCTGTATCTCCTCGGCAAGCCTCCAAAGGGAACAGCAGGATTAAGACAACTGTGCATCTCAGACTTGTTAGGACTGTCTGTAGATATTGTGCTGTCTTTCCAGGAATGTCCGGCATTTTCCAGTAGTTTTAAACTCAAAGTCCATCCCCAATAATGATGGACACATGTCACTATACATTTGTTCAAACCCATAGAAGGTACAACACGAAGAGTGAACCCTAATGTAAACTACGGCCTCTGGGTGATAATGATGTGTTAATGCAGGTTCATTGATTGTAACAAATGTCTCGCTCTGGTGAGAGATGTTCAGAAGGGGGAGGCTGTGCACACGTGGGGGCAGGGTTTATACGGGAAATCTCAGTATGTTCCTCTCAATTTTGTTGGGAACCTAAAACTTCTCTAAAAATATTGTCTTTAAAAAAAATCCAGCCCCACGTGGAGAAGGGCTAGAGTAATTGGACAGTTATCTGGCCAACTCTGAATTGAAGACTCAGAGAACCCAAATCAGCTTGCAACGGCCAGAACAAATTTTATTTTTCAGTCCTCATTTTAGGGGTCCAATAAGCTGATAACGACAATAATGGTAGTACATGGGGACTGGAAATCCACAATACACTACCTTAACTGGCAGAACAGGCGTGCCTCCAATCTCCACTCCTCCCGAAAATATCCCAAATCACCCTGCATTCACTGTGTCCACGTTACAAATTCAAGGTGGTGATCCAAAGGCAAAAGGCATGTAGCTAAAAGGGCTGGAGTGAGCCGCAGTAATGTCGCTGAGCCCCAAAAGAAAGTCACCGTAATGCTACGGATGGTGGAGTGTGGCAATGTGAATTTTTAACAGCTTTATTGAGGTGTAATTTCATACCATAAAACTCTCCCATTTGAAATGAACAGCGCAATGATTTTTAGTAAATGTACTGAGCTGTGCCACCATCCCAACAATCCAGTTTAAGAACGTTTCCGTCACCCCCAAAAGATCCCTACTACCCATTTGCAGTCACCTCCCCCGCATTCCCACCCCAGCCCCAGGCAACCACTGATCTACTTTCCGTCTCTATAGATTTGCCTTTTCTGGACATTTCACATAAAGGGATGATACAATTTGTGGTCTTTCTGTCTGTCTTCTTTCACTGAGCGTAATGATTTTAAGGTTTATTGTGGCAATGTCACATTTTACCACAAGGAATTTTGTATCCAATCCATAGGGTTTTTAACAAAACCAACAAACCACAGGCCACACAGCTGATAAGAAGCAGAGTTTGGGTTAGTTCCCTAACCTTTGGATTTATGTTTATCAGAATCACATGCCACAACAGCTCAAAAGTCCTGGAGACATCATTGTGCCCTGAAGTTCAAGGATTATACTACAGACTTGGTGCCATCACATAGAGGGCCAATGAGGGTATGTCAAAGCTGATGCTGTCTCTATTCCTGGTACAATAATGCATTCATCCCAGAGGAGAGTGCAGTGAGAATGGTTTTCGATTGATATTTCCGAGGTACCACTATCCTCTGATTTCTTTTCAGTTGGGTGATTGAATTCTTTCTTCAGGATAAATAGTAGTGCCAATCCTACTGGATTTCAGAATCATTTACATGGACATAATAATACTTTCCTCTTACACACACAACATACACACACATACCCCTTGCCCCTGTGATTGTCTCACTTTTCTCTTCTGTAGATGCAGCCATCCCACTTCCACCTCACCAACCCCACACGCCCCCATCCCCACACTGCATTCTTCATTTGTCAATTTGGTTAAGCTGGGAGCTACATTTCCCAGTGTCTTACTTAGGATAGGCTAACTGGTTATTAAAATATACATTTTATTTTACCTTTTTAAAGAAAGTTCCTTTTAAAATTGAAATCCATCTTGTACATCTATACATTTTATAAACCAGCAAAGTGGCAGATATGGGTAATTCTTAGCATATCCAGATCCATTTTTTGCATCCTCTTACTACTTGGATAAACAGCACACTGCGAAAGTGTGCATGATCCTGGCCTCATTGAAGCCCTTGATTCTCTGAGAGGGAAGCTACCAAAGAACCGACAATAGTCAGCTGAGGGCTAAGTAGTACCGTGACAAATAATTAGTTATCCTTGTGTTAGCCTGTGGGTAGGGCCAACAGCCAGCCAGTCCATGTAAATCTCAATCAGGAAAACATTAAATCCATTTACTATCTCTGGAATGGTTCTCCATATGTCATAGTGGCCTGGGTCAGCCTTAGAGATGGTAGAGACAGCCAGCTTGGAACAATGACATGAAATGTGATTTAGACACCAGTGTGGACGTGTGTCTGTGCAAACGAATTCAGGAGCCAACAAGAGGCACAGAGAGGTAATGTAACTTGCCTAAGGTCACACAACTGACTGGGATTCAAACCCACGGCAGGCAAGCACCGTAGGTCATACCTCGAAGACTGTACTGTCCCGTCTCTGTGTTAGCTAAAGGACTGAGGCAGAGGCCAGAGGGACAGAAGCCACCAAGATGGACGAGCAGAGGATCAAGGTTCAGAATGGTGATTCCAAGGAGAACTGCGGGTGCAGGGAGGGTCAGGAAGAGAATGAAGGGCTCCTAGCTAAAGCAAGAAGAAAATGCCACAAAGAACCCTCCGGAAATTGACTGCTCTCTCTTTAGGGAGATTTCAAAAGCCAGGGCTAGTGAGGCAGAGGGGGAATGGCAGGCTGAATTGAGGTCAAGGACCAGCACTTGGGTTTCCCTCAGGGACAGCGATTGTGTTGCCTGGGCCAGAGCTTCTCAAATTGTAATGTGCACCTGAATCACCTGGGCATCTTTGGTGCGGATTCTGATTCGGTGGAGCCTGAGATCCTGCATTTCTAACAAGCTTTCAGGTGGCGCCAATGCTGCTGGTCCAGGGACCACCCTTTGAGTGTGGAAGACTAGGCCAGTAGGAACACCCTAGACCTAAAATGGCAGTTTAAGGCTCCCGAGGCAGCCCTCTTAGAGTGCCTCCAGGGTTCAAATGGGGTACAGCCTTCAGTGGGATGAGATTCTTGGGCGAGATGTTCTAAAACCAACCTCCCGACAAAAACGTGACACCCGGGGGCCCCAAAGCTCTATGCCCAAGACTGTGCACCAACAACAAAGGCCTCAAACCAGGTGTCAAAGCTTGCTCTGATGATTTCCAGGCGTGGGAATGGAAGGTGACATCCAGGAGAACATGGAGACATAGGCGTTTGGAGGAGAATGGGGGAGCCTGCATCTGGACCTTGTGGCTGATCCATACAAATGTGCTCACACATGCGCAGAGAGTCAGCATTTATTGAACTAACTTTATTGAGCAGGTATTATGTGTAAAGCACTGTTTTTCAAAGCTATACACGCAGTCTATAAGGATACCTCGAACAGTGACCAGTGGTTGTCTTTGGGTAGTGGAATTTGGAGCAAAAGGGTTCGTTTGACTTTCTGCTGTAGACAGTTCTGGGTGGTCTGAGTCATTACCATAAGCATACTTTACACACTGAGGGTCAGAACACACCATCTGGACTGCTCCAAAGCACCAAACTTCTCCTGCTTCCATGCCTTTGGACAAACGCCTCTGTCCAGAACGTCCTCACCCACTTGGCAAATTCCTACTCTGCTTTCAGGTCCAGCTCCCATGCTTCCTCCTCCAGGAAGCCCCCTTGGTGAAGTCCCAGGCTGAATCCGGGCTCTTCATGGGCTGTCATGGTCATCCATCCACTCTTTTATGAGAGTCCTTACCACAGTCTACTCCAATATTTGGGTCTTTTCTGCTATTTCTTCCACTGGACGGTGAACAACTTGAAGACAAAGATTTGGTTTTTTATTTTCAGCTCCCAGCTTAGGTCCTGGCATATAGTAACCACTCAGCTATGTTCTTTAAATTCATCGTTGTATTGATAGATACACACGCTATTGTTTTTCACGCACTTTGGGTCTAGTTTTTAGTTGATACCATCAGATTTGGTGACCGGGGGCCATTCTGCGATCCAGTTCAGGACCGTAAAATGTGGTCGCAGTGGTTTACCACAGCTTGTGTTCTGGGCCAAGTTCCTCATTGCGCTTAAGACCACTGGAGTTACCATGTGTGGGACATTGAAGTGACTTTGTGAACAAACCCAAATTTAGGGTCCTGTGTTGATTTTCAATCGTCACATAGCCCTGGTTCAAGTTAAACCAGAAGTAGCTGCTGTTAAGCTCACAATTGGTTCAAGCTCTCACCTTGCCAGTGCCCTACATTCCTCATCGGTAAGTAATTTAAATTCACCTGGCGTTTTGTTTGGAGAAGGTAACGGAGTCTCATCAAGGCAGACGGCCCAGCCCTCTGCTGCTGAGATCTGTCTCAGCAAATCCACCCCGAGGGACTAGCTCTCATCCTCCTGAGTTAAGCCATGGAGCAATGCTCTGGGCGGCTGCCCTGTTCTCTGGCTCTCTGTGCGAGAAGTCGGCTAGGAAGAGAGAAAACAAGTTGATTTGCAATGGAGGAACCTATAGCAAGAATGACGGAGATGGACAAGCTGGAGTGCAGACATACTTATTTTGAGTGATACAAATCCTCAGGGACCACAGCCTTAGAAACAGAGAGTAGCTAAGAAATACTGACGGAGCAGGCCTAGCATTTTGCATGTCTGCGAGCCAAATCAACCTCCGTTATCCTCATGAAATTGTCTACGGCCGCGCTGTCCAATACAGTAGCCACTACCCACATGTGGTGATTTACATTTAAATTAATTTAAATGAAATAAAATTAAATATTCAGTTCCTGTGTTACACTAGCCACCTTTCAAGTGTTCAACAGCCACTCGTGGCCAGTGGCCACCGTATTAGACAGCACCGATAAGGAACATTTCCATCATTGCATCTCCTTACAGCGTGCATCTAAGACTGCAGGAAAGTGCTATTTGTGCTCTTTTAACTCCATATGCCCCAAGAGCCTTCTTCCTGGTCATTTTCCAAACCCTCTGAGGGCACCTTGCCTATCACGGCCAGTTCTCTGAATGAAATGGAAGAGGACTAGGAACAATGAAGCAGACGACCCTGTCAAGTGCAAGCTCATCACTTTCAAGTTCCGTTATTTCCAGCCGGCCCCACTCCCACCCCCGCCGCCCTTGCTGCCTGCTCCCAGGGTCTCAGCAACCCCCCACCAGCCTTGCACGTGCTTTTCCCACCAGGACACATTTCACACAAATGAGAGCAGGATTGCCCGAGTGAAGGAAAACCGAACATCTCTGGGATGAGGTTTTAATGGCTTCCCCATATGTGAGGCCTGGACCGTTCCTCTGGGACTGGTCTCAGATGGTGTGGTTTGCGGCATTTTGAAGGCAGCTTTGAACACCTCGGGATATTTTATAGGCTGAGGAAATTGGGGCCCCATTTTATAGTATATTTAAAGGATCTCACCAGGATGGAGAAGAAAATAAGTCCAGATTCAAAGCAGATATTCATAGAATGGCCATTCTCTTATTATTTTGTTTTGCTTTGGTTGGTTTGTTTGCTTGTTTTTTGAGGAAGATTAGCCCTGAGCTAACTGCCACCAATCCTCCTCTTTTTGCTGAGGAAGACTGGCCCTGAGCTGACATCCGTGCCCATCTTCCTCTGCTTTATATGTGGGATGTCTACCACAGCATAGCATGCCAAGCGGTGCCATGTCCACACCCGGGATCCGAACCAGCGAACCCCAGGCCACTGAAGCAGAACGTGTGCACTTAACCGCTGCGCCACCGGGCTGGCCCCCATTCTCTTAGTTTTAAAGAAAATGCATGTCCGATGTAAAATATATATCATCATAGTCAGGAAATAGGTGTAAGAAGAAGGAATAGAGGATTGATAAAGAGGGATGGCTCCCTTGAAAATGTTATCTTTCTTAAAATACAGTTTGTATAACATATATATGTGCATTTATATGCATGTATGCGTGTTTGTGTGTGTAAACAAAAATTGAAAGTTCTTTGTTTGTTTCTGGGCTCCTCATTAATACCAAGAAGACCACTAGAGACAATGATGAATCAGACATTGGTGAGAACCCTGGAAATCTAGAAAGGATCATCAGTTTGGATGTGGCTGAGCAGACAGACCTGAGTTACTCTGTACTTAAAAGGTATTAAGATGCCTCAGTTTCCCCACATGATCCCCTTTTGGGAAGCCCTAGACTTGGAAAAGCCATTTGGAAAAGCCACTGACTAAAGTGAACACATATTGGACTTCACTTCCCCCAACAGTCAGCCATATTGTTTGTAAATTACAGAGTATTTCATCAGTACAGCTAGAAAGCAATAGGATCTATCTGGTTTTTGTTTGTTTTTTTATACCAGGTTATCTTTCAAGAACAGATTTAAGACAAATATAAAGCATTACATACTTTTTAAACTTATCAATTGCTACCAATTTATCAATCATTGTAAATATATCGATTCTTATATGTATACTTCCTATATATTGTGTCAAATGTATGGATTGTTACAAGTGTACTTTAAATGTATCAATTGGAACAATGTTTAAACATAACAGATAAGGTTAAATTAAAAAGTAAGCGAAGGGGCCGGCCACATGGCTGAGTGGTTGAGTTCGCCCGCTCTGCTTCGGCGGTCCAGGGTTTCGCCGGTTCGAGTCCTGGGCACGGACATGGCACCGCTCATCGGGCCATGCTGGGGCAGCGTCCCACATGCCACAACTAACAGGACCCACAACTGAAAATACACAACTATGTACCGGGGTACTTTAGGGGAAAAAAGGAAAAAAAATCTTTAAAAAATAAAAATAATTTAAAAAAGGAAGTAAGCGAAGAAATTGGGCAAAAGAAAATAAAGTGAGCTGCTCAACATCCATGCTGTGGCCACATATTTGGTTGTGAGCTTTCAAGCAGCCAAGACAAAGAGAGAAACATAGGCCACTACATGATCCAGCGTCAATAAAGTATAAACTAATTCTTAGGGAGAAGTTCTGTTCTCCCCCAGTCCTAGCAAAGAAGACTGCACAAAAGTGACCAAGGACCTCATCAGTGACCCCGTAACAAATAGATGAGTTTTATATATTTGTTCTAGTAAGGCCAATGGAAAGCAACTCCGAGTTTCAAAAGTCAATTCATAGACAAAGGGCTTGGGGATCAAAATATTTTTGTGTGGTTAAATAGCTTTCTGATGGATTGTTTAATCCAAGGATAAATTGTAGAGCTGTGATTCTTGGCATAAGTAGGGAAATGAGGAAGCCTGTTGGGATCAACTGAGGAACTTTGTCCTCCTCCCTCAAGATTTGATAGGACTCTAGGATGTTTGTCCCCAGTTTATTAACAATGAGCCTGCAGTAAATCCCTCCCATGCGTTAAGGAAGGAACATCATAGAGAATGGAGGCCGTGGTGAGAGGGTAACCAGACGTGGGCATGAGAACCTCCTAGGGTGCTCACTCTATGAACTGCCGAGACCTGACCCTAGACCTGAGAATCAGTGTCTCTCAGATGGAGCCATTTGTGTGTATTCTTTTTTTTTTAAAGATTTTATTATTTCCTTTTTCTCCCCAAAGCCCCCCGGTACACAGTTGTATATTCTTCGTTGTGGGTTCTTCTAGTTGTGGTATGTGGGACGCTGCCTCAGCGTGGTCTGATGAGCAGTGCCATGTCCGCGCCCAGGATTCGAACCAACGAAACACTGAGACGCCTGCAGCGGAGCGCGCGAACTTAACCACTCGGCCACGGGGCCAGCCCCCATTTGTGTGTATTCTTAACTCCCTTACCAGACGCTTCCAATGCAACACTCCTTTGAGGAGTGCTAATCTAGAGCAATGGATGGACCATGTACTGTTGGCGTGAGCTTCCCTAAATACTTGTTTCAAGGAAATTTTTCGAAAATAGTGAATTTCAAATATTATTCCCAGTGAATACATCTGGAGTGCCACTCCTTGGTCATTCCAGTCCCATGATGGATTTAACACTTAGCTCAGCCCAACATGGCAGAGGTGGCCACTGATTACAGTAGAAGAAACCAACAAAGAGGCATTCCTAACAGGCTGCCCTCTCCTCTGCCTCCCCATGTAGCTCTGGACACAGGTAGAATATTCTATTGGTCAGAATCCAGATTCCATCTGTTTCTTCAGATCCTTGACCTTTCAGGTGCCTTGTGACTTGAGAATCTGCTTCTATACATCTAAGCCCTGCTCAAAATGCCACTGATGGATGGAAAGATATATTGATGTTGTATATTTGAAGCCTAAAAATCTGACACATAAAATATTCTGTTTTCTGAATTGATTTGAATTGAATTCATACACAATAATAATGATAATATGAATGACATTCACTCTTATCAGACAATACAGATAGAGAAACTACCCACCTGGTCTGGGTAATTTGACAGGCCCCGAGATTCCTGAACTGATCAAAATAACAAAATTTTATTTCTAAAATATAGAAGGAGGATGATGAGGAGGAGAAGAAGAAAAGGAAAGAAAAAAGAGAGCAAAGCCCTCAGGTTGTCATGGAGGCAATACAAGCTTGGATCTCTCCTAACAGATACGTGAAAAAGCTCCAGAAATTTCTTCTACCTTAAACTCTGGCCCAGCCCCTAAGTGTCCCAGAGATACTTTCATTAGGGCTCTTTTTCCCTGCTTGCTCCCTAGGTTTTAAACCGTTGTTCCTGGAAACAAGAGTGGCGCGTAACCAGGAGATAAGCGCACCAGGGGATTCAGCCAGCTGGGGGATTGGTTGAAGGCAAGATGACCAGGCACTGGTTTCTCTCCACCAAAAATGAGTGACAGCCAACTTATAACAGCTTGTGGGAAACTCAAAGCCCCATGGGGACAATTCACTCAGCCACTCACCAGTAAAAATAACCCTGATTTCCATTGTAAAACAGTTTTCACTGAAGAAAATCGATGAGTGTTTATTTGATTTGATTTGATGTTCTGTTTTAGCTGCACAGCTGAGAAATCACTTGGGATTAGGATGGTGTGTTTTCTTTTTTCTTACTCTAGGCCTTTATAAGGAAATATGAGCGCCTACATCTTTTACTGGGAGATTCTCCGTTAAGATTTGGGATAGTTAAAGCTTACTGACAGAGGAGGAAAAGACAGATTTCATTCTTTCATTCAAAAGGCAGGCCTGGGATGCTGGTGCTACGTGCAGTAAAAATTCCTTTCATGAAAGGTGAGTGGAAGGACATTCCATCACATTCAATTTCCTATTCCCATTTCAAAGACAATAACCTGGTTTTGAGGAAAGAGAGAGTATTTTGATTATATGGTTCATAAGAAGTCATTTGAAATTCCTTATTTTTACTACCTTGAAGAGTAGTGGGAGAAAAGACAGTAGAAGTGTTGTAAATATTTTGGCATGCTTATATTTCATTTCATTTCGTACTTTTGAAAAATATCATAAAAAAGATCTACGTTCTGGCCTCCTAATTTATAGTCTTCAAAGGACTGGAATTTCTACACAAAATCCAATAAATATTCTTAGGAGCATTTAACACTGTACCTCAGGGTCAGGATTTCTAGCTTTTTAAAAAGTATTTTTCCGATATCACTGATGAACATAAAAAGTATTTTCATTATAAAATAAAACATAGATACAAGGAATCACATAAAGTAAATACATGCCTTAGTGAAATATTCTAAGTCAAGCACCCTTGTGACCATCACCAGGTCAAGATGCCTAAAAATCTAGCCACCCCAAAAGCCCGTTTCATGTCTCCAGTCTCAAACCCAGTCCCTTCCCTTGCTCTCCCCATAAGTAACTATCATTTTGGCTTTTCTAGTAACCACTTCTTTGCCATTTTTATTAGTTTTATTACCCAGATACAAGTACCTAGATACGGTATATAGTCTTGCCCATACTTTTAAATTTGATATCTTTTTTAAGTCTCTTTCTATCTATAGTTTCCCTGCCCATTCCTTTCTTTTGCTTACAATTTATCTGATGAAGAAGCTAGACTATTTGAACAGCGGTGTTCTCACAGTGTGGAGTCTGCTGACAGCATACTTGTGGTTTTCAGCTTTCAAGATGGCTGCCAATGATCCTCACCTCCTGCTGTTCATACACTGATGTAATCCCCTCCAACATGGTATCAGGGTTAGTCCATGTGACCAACAGAAAACAGCCAAAATGATAGTGTGGCTTCTGAGGCTTTATCATCAAAGACATTGTGTTGTTTCTGTTTTTCTCTCTTGGATTGCTCAGCAGGAAAAGTCAGCCACCACATCATGAGGACACTCCAGCAGCCCAGGAGAGGCCTGTGTGAGGAGGAGCTCAGGCCTCGCACCAACAGCCAGCATGAACTTGCCAGCTACAAGAGTGAACCACCTTGGAAACAGCTGCTCCAGCCCCAGTCCAGCCTTCAGATGACTCCAGCCCCAGCTAACATCTTGACTGTGACCTCATGTGAGACTCTGATCCAGAACCACCCTACTAAGCCACTCCTGAATTCCTGACCCACAGAAACTGTGAGGATGTAAGTGTGAATTGCTGTTTTAAGCCACAAAGTTTTGGAGTCATTTGTTATGCAGCAGTAGATAACTAACACAATACTCTTGGTGCAGTTCAATGTGTTCCTCTGTCCTCTGTGTTTCCTGCAATTCAGCATCTGGATCCTGAGACTTGTCAGACTCATGTCAGATCCCTTTGGTAAGACCACAGGGTGGTGATGTGTTTTCCTATCTGGAGGCTCATAATGTCTGGTTGTCTCTTGTTTGATGATGTTACCAGTCATTGACACTTAATACCTCTATAAATGGATTCACTGGGGGTTGCAAAATGGTGATTTTCTAACTTTATCCTTTCTTTTTCATTTATTACTTTTAAAATCTCCTTTATAGAAAGAGAGTTCCACTCATTTACTATTTGTTACCAGGTGGTATAGTTCATAGAGAAAAGGCAGGATAAATCTTTGATTCATTTCTTTTATTTATCAATTTTAAAGATAACAAATCAGTTCCTGTAAAGGTGACCAATTATCAGCAGCAGCAGCTGTGTTCTAAATATTATTATGAACTCATAGATTTCAACATATTTGATGGATTTCAATCCATTGCAATTATTAGCATTATTAAAGCTCAAATTGTACCATATTTGATCAGTGGAGCTTCATCACGTTGGTTCTTGAGTCTTTTGACATGATCTTAGTTGCCTCTGAGAGTGTCCTTGCTATCTCGTATTATAAAATGTTTCGGGCTCTGTTGTTGGTCTCAGCCTATTAACCGTGATGCTATTTGCTAAGAATTCCTGAGGCACTCACTGGGCCCGGACTACTTGTGGCAGCCCCCACAGACATTTCCCTGATGGGAGTCAATGTTGTGGCTGGACTGGCCCTTGCAGTCCTTATTATGACCTCAGAATGCACCTTAGCAAAAACCTCCAGGGCACTTTGAGTAACAAGATTTATTACTTACAGGTCCTGGAGGGTACACAGCACACCTGATGGCCACACAGCAAGCTTGCAGGTAGGAAGAGAGGGAGGAAGAGCGGACCTGGGGTTCTGCCTCTATTAGGGGCCAAGGGAGGGGGATCCAGGGTTTACTCTTTATTGGTGAATTTAAAGCACAAGAGAGGGAATGAGGGAGTGGAAGGGAGAGATGGGGTCACTCAAGTGGTCAGTTATCTAGGTTACCCAAGACTTTCTAAAAGGGGAACTTCATGGGTGGGGGTGGCCTGGTTCCCTATCTGCTTGGTTTGCTAGTAGCTGTGCCATACGGCTGGCAATATGCTTATTCAAGATGGATGTCTTCAAAATGGATGCCTCAGCAATCAAAAGCTTAGTGCCAGGCACTTACACCACAGGCTCATCTAGTAGGTTTCCTGGCCTGGACTTGGAATCAGTCATTTCTCCAAGAAGCCCTGGGGTTTCTTTTAGTGAGAAATTACATTTCAAGACCAGTCTGGCCACTGGGCATGCTTACCACTACTGAGTCAGTCATTGTTTCTAGACCATTTCAGTGGTCCAAGGCTGGGGGTCAGAAGGGGAGTACACACACATGCACACACACATGAAATCTCAGGAGCTCGTAATGACACTGCTGTAGGGGAGGAAGACAATTCCTCTACCCTCTGGGTCCTTCTGGCTGGCTTAAGAATTAAATTGACATGAGACAGAATCACAGGAGAAAATCAAACAAAGTTTAATAACATGTATACAGGGAGAAACTCAGGAAACCTGAGTAACTCACCAGAATGGCCATAACTGCCACCTTAAATACCATCTTCAGCTAAAGACAAAGGAGGATGTTGGGGTAGTGGTTGGGGGCTTCGAAGAGGAGGCAGGGAATTTACATGGGGATGGAAATGTTAAAGTGTTAGCTGGGCTGGCTATCGACAATGTTATCTTATGGTATTAGCTCCTTCCTGCAACAGGCCTTCTATCTTAAATTCTTTTAGGCAGTTAGGGGGAAGGTCAAAGTCTCTTTCAGAGTCTTGTGTTCTTAAAAATAATCAAGCCAAAGAGACACGTTTTGAGGTGGCCAATTCTGGCTCCCTACACTTCCAATTCACATGTAAGAATACAGAGCATTTGCTTAAGTACTTCTCTGTTACATTTATAACTCCTTTCTTCCACACCAAACGCCCTGGTTCTGAAAGACATAGGAGATAATTAGGCTATCTCAAACTTAATCATTTGTTTTATCTCATATCCCACATCAAATGGTCTCACAATAACAGTCCTAATACTACCACCAATATGATTGTTGAAACATTAAAAAAATGATAAATGCTCTCCCCATTCTCCTCTATTGTAAAAAATAGTTGTACTCTACCTTGTCAGACTATACAGTCATTACATGCTATACACGCTCCCTCCAGCCCATTGACGTGGGCTTGGTGACCCGAGGCATCGAAAGAAAGGTTTCGTGGACTCTCAAGGCCTGGAAGTAGTGCTCTTTTATTCAGAGAACAGCATGGAGTAGCATGGGGACAGGACCCATGGGCAGTAAAGAGCTGCAAACATGGGTTAAGGGTAGGGCTAAAGTTAAGGCATAGGTATGTGAGTTATCTCTTTACAAGACAAAGGGAAGGTTACGTAAAAAAGTCGTTAAAATGGTATCAGTGTAGGTGGGGTCTGGTTATTGGGTGGTCCTATAACTTTAGATAAGAATCAGATCGGATCAGGTCAGGACCTCCTGTGTTTCCCAGAGGGTGATAAAGATCGGCGTGTATCGCAGGACACCCTGGGCTTCTCTCCCTGGGGCAGCCTGGATCCTCATCACCATTAGCCCTCATTTGGTCCGTTTTGTCTAATATGGTAATTGCTATCTACATGTGATTATTAAACACTAAAAGTGTGAGACTAAGGAATGGAATTTTATTTTATTTTAATTAATTTCATTTTTTTTGAAGGTTCTTTATTGCAGGATGGACCACTGATTTTTCAAGTAAAGAAACCTAAGCTTGGAAAGACCTGCATTTATTTTTTTCTGAGGAAGATTAGCCCTGAGCTAACTGCTGCCAATCCTCCTCTTTTTGCTGAGGGAGACTGAACCTGAGCTAACATCCGTGCCCACTTTATATGTGGGATGCCTACCACAGCATGGCTTGTCAAGTGGTGCCATATGCACACCCAGAATCCGAACCGGCGACCCCCAGGCTACCAAAGCAGAATGTGTGAACTTAACCACTGCGCAACCTGGCCGGCGCAACAGTTAACTTCATTTTAATGTAAATAGCCATTTGCGTTTGAGCATTTGAAGCATAGCTGGTGCAACTGATGAACTAAATTTTTTGTTTTATTTTAAATTTTAATTGCCGTGTGTGGCCAGTAGCTACCATATTGGACAGCACAGATCTAGAGGGAGAAAGGGAGGTGAACAAATCTACAAGAGTAGCAAAATTAAATGAAAGTGAAAGACAAATCAGTTCATACCAAAGAAGGGTGTGGAAACGCAGCTCACAGGTGAGTTTGCGCTGGCGGATAAGGTAGGATAAAATGGTACTCAGCTCTGTTAAAGAATTGATCACCAGAGATGGCCAGCCCCCACCCCCAGGTATTCTGATTTAATTGGTCCAGTGGGAACCTTGAGCGCCAGTATTGTTTAAAAAATCACCACAAGGTGATTCCAATAGCAGCCCAGCTAAATCATATAAATGTGTGATCCATCCATTCATTCATTCAACAAATATATGTAGAGGCCTTAGAATATGTCAGGCACTCTGCTGGCCGCTCATGACTTCACCCCAGAGGTTCTTCTGTAGCCCAAGGCATTGGGTCCAGGAATCTGACGATTTATAAAGAACTCAACCTTGCAGAAGAGGATGGGGAACCATTTAAAGTTTCTAGGATAGTAGCAATAGGATTTAGGCTGTCTTTTTAAAAAGCTTCTGCCTGAGTGTGATATTGTAATTTATAATAAGAAATATATATTTAATAGTCTTTGGTGCCATTCCTGGCATACAGCTCCTAAAACTCTTGGAGTTTCTTAAGGGCTGAGAGCAATAACAAAGGTGTCTTTGTTATGTTAACGAGGTGACTTTTGGAAAGCACCTAAGAATGGGGGTGGTTGCCAGGGGAACCAATCATGTGATTGGAGGGTTGGAACTTTTAATCCCACCCCCCTGACCTCTGGCCAATGGCCGATGATTTAATGAATCATGCCTATGCAATGAAGGCTCCATAAAGATCCAACAGGACTGGTTGGAGAGCTTCCGGGTTGGTGAACACGTGGAGAGTCGGGAACGGTGGCACCTGGAGAAGGCAGGGAAGCTCCAAACCCTTCCCACATACCTTGCCCTGTGCATCTTGTCCACCTGGCTGTTCCTGAATTATAAAGGTGAAAGTTAGCAGTGGAATTCAGAGACGGATCTCACTCCTGAGGAGTTGGTTCACTGGATGCATAAGGAAATACAAACTACAGTGATAAGACAAAGGTAAAATTTTCAATCCCTTGGTTATTGCTATCTGTAATAGCTAACATGAAATTAAAAGAGCATGCTGGTTCAGATCTTGATGCCAGACCAAGCTCAAATTTCAGTGAGATTGAGCTTTGGCCACTAGCCTCAAAAGCCACCCCCCAAGGGAAAAATTATGCAGGGACTACAGAAAATACCTCTAAGACCTCTAGTCACCAAGAAGGTAGTGAATGTAGGGGGAAGGCAAAACCAAGAAACTATTGAGAGCCTGGGTATAGTGTGAAGGAATGCTTGCTTTTGTGCGTCGGTATCACCAGCATCTTGAAGCTGTGCTAAGATGGATTGTGGCAGTGACTGGTTTAGGAGGAGTGTCTGGTTCTGAATGCTGCAGAGTGGAAGAGCATGTTTGGGTTGATACCGGACACACAGCTCACTGTGGAACAATCACAGATGGCTATATGTGATCCAGACACACGGGAGGTTAGTCCTGAGGGACAAGCCAGCCTGGTGGACTGGATAAAAGCCTCTGTAAGGCCTGTTTACCCTGAGAAGGGAGACTGTCTTCCCCTATGAATGCCGGGTGAAACACCGCAGATAAAGCAGCTAATCTGCTTCCTATGCAAGCCACGTGGGACTGGCTTTATGCTGACCAGGATATTCGCCCACTGAGCATGCCTGTTACCCAGGTCATGGGAAATGCTGTGGTTAAGGGGGCCCCTTTCACAGGAGCACGTCATATAACCTTATTGCTGCAAAACCGAAAAACAGTTCAGGAAGCTTTCTTGAATTTGCTGTCTCAGCTTCCCCTCGGGGGTCCTACAGATGCTAATAAAAACATTAGGTGAATTAACAAGAGAATAGGAAGGGGCCCAGGGGAGAGTCAGGGACTCTTCCCAAGGTGGAAAATTTTTAAAGGTTATTAAGAAATAAAATGAATAAAAGACTATTGATCGGAGTGAGACAAAGGAAACAAAGTGGAGAAGCACAGGACTCGTCCCCGCAGGGGGAAATCTTTGGATGGTTAAGAAATGGGATGAATAAGACAAACGTAGGTAGGGTTAAACGCAAGTTTTCATACAGACTGCCAAAGGGTGGGTGGGCCAAAGCGACCCCGTTTGTCCCCCCAACATTAAATGGTACCAAACAAGTCTACTCTATTTACCCCAACTTAGAGAAATTTTAAAAGGCAGAAGGTTCATTGTGTCGACGAAAATAATCCATAACCAATCTATAAATGAAAATTTGGGTGAGTTTATTCTGAGCTTAAATCTGAGGATTATAACCCGGGGCCTTTCTTCCCTAAGGAAGAAAGGGCACCGAAGAAGTGGGGTGCACAGAGTGGTTATGTACCCCCAGAGAGGATGTTTCACATAGGATTGAAATGTCCCTTTTACAATAGTCGCAAGACTGCTCTGTCGGCACAGCGATTGATGGAAACAGCAGGCAGGTCTGCTGTCTCGGTGAACACAGCAGGGTGGCAGTCTGTTGTCTCCAGCTGAGTGGTCACAGGTGAGCTGGGTGGTCAAAGGTGAGTGCAGCAATCAGTTCCTAGCCTAAGGAAAGATGCTTATCCCTAAGGAAATGCCAATGTTGGGGGAAGTTGCACCTTTATCTCAAGGGCCTTTGTTCTAGCCATAGGAAATGTCTAAGCAGATATGCAGTGCGTGCACAACAGCCACAGTCAGGCCCTTTTGGAAAAAACAAAGTCAGGCCGAATTAGGTTTATACCAAATGGCTTCCTCGTATACTCCAATATATCCTATTGCTTGCCATTTTTATTTGTCAGTTGGAACTCTTAAATAATCATTTTCCCCCTATATTTTCACTTTTAAAAAGAGGTAGATAATAATAGAACAGATCATGTATAACTGCCAATTTCTAAGGTAATTGCCTTGTCTGCACATTGTAATCACCTGGGCAGCTTTGAAAAATCCTGAAATGACTTGGTTTCCCCCCTGCCCCAGAGATTGTGATTTCATTGGTCTGTGGTGTGGCCTGGCTTCTTAGGTCAACAACCCAGCACTATCTACCAAACTTCAAAATACCCATGTGCCTGAGCCAGAATTCCCCAGCTAGGTGTTTCTCTTGTGAACGTACTCACACAAGTGCAAAATGACAAAAGATGCAAAATTCATTGCATTAAGTTTGTGCAACAACCTAAGTGCCACCATTAGGGGACTGTTTGAGTAAATGATGGTGCATCCGTAAAATGCCATCGAAGACTCCACAGACTTTAAACACAGTAAGGTCATCCATGTATGCTAACAGGGAATAATCTGGAAACTACACTGCTCCATGGAAATAAAGAAGGTAGACATGATGAAAATATTTACAAACATGTTTTTATAAATACAGACTGTCTAGTAAAGATGTGTAAGAAACTGGGAACAGTGGCTGCCTCCAGGGAGGAGAATTGGGAGACTAGTGTCGAATGAAAAGCAAATCCAGACCTAGTAATTAGACTTTATTTGAAAGGATTATTGCATGGGGGTGCGAGAGACCATTGGGATAGGGAGAACTCGCCCAGCTTCCATCTGCAAGCTCTCCACCGTTAGGCAAAACAGGTTTTCTTTCATAGGGAGGAGTAAGCAAGGAGAGAAAGAACTGGGGTGAGGAAGTGGGATGAACGCAGTGGCACCATGGGACAGTCGCTCAGAGAATGGTGTCCCCTGAGGCCAGCCTGTCCTTAGGAGGACTGTCTGCTGGCTTGGGCTGGGGGGGCCAAAGTTCCAACATCGAGGGGAAGGAGAGGAGCTTCAACCAACTTTGGTTAACAAGCATTCTGCTCCGACTGATCAGTGGGGACAAAACAGTTTCAACGAATCATTTTTAAGGCAAAGAAAAATGGGGATTTGGACAGTTTGTGTCTAGCCTTGTGTTAGGTAAACAAGAGGGTTAGTCACAAGTTTAATCAAAGTCCCATGGGGACAGCTGGTTCTTGGAGGTAAGCATAGGGGCATTTCTCAACTTCTGCTGTTCTCCAGGAGCACATGGCTCAGGTAGAGTTCAGTATTGTCATTGGAGAGACAAGGAATGGCATATTTTTCATGGCATGTCCTTTTATAGTTTTGAATTTTATCTATCCCAAAATAAGTTAAAAATGTAAACAAATACAAAAATTTAGATAAATTTTAAATGGATAAGTAGACCACAAATTCCAGAAACTTCTTCTCTTGCTACAGTTTAGAATTCTTCCAAAATGGCTCTGGGTGTAGAAAGACATCTTGGGCAGTGTTTATTGACACTTGGATGGAAGCACTGAGAGATTAGAAGTGTTCCCAGGGGCTTCGCTAACTGGGTTCTGAGTTTCACCCCCACAGATACGAGGGGAGCCGAGTGGGTTAAGCCGGCACACCACGCTGCAGAAACCGCCCATATCTCTCTGGGTTGAATTTCACGGGCAGGCATTGTGTTCCATTCCCACGGATGTGCTGAGTTTCCCAATCTCAGCTTCTCATATAAACTATAACAAATCATGAAACAGGAGAGAAACTCAAGCCCCGGTATGTGCAGACAGATTCCTAATCCTCTGCTCAAAGGGGTTTTACTGAAGCCCTGTGGTTCGATCACACCAGCCCTTGTTAAGGGCAGACGGAGAACAAGTTGGCACAGTTGGGGAATTTTCTCTCGCCACTGGGGTCTGCTCCTTTTCCTAATACACGTTTTCAGCCCCAGCCAGGAGTCTGCTTTTACTACCCCCTCATCAGCGTGCTACTGCTCCGTCATATTCCGGCCATGGCCTTCTGCCCTGCAGGGGCTTAGGCAATGCTTACACACCCCAAAATTCAGGCCTTCTCAGGACCCAGGTTGTACAGAGCATTTGTTAACTTCATCTGCCTCTTCTGAATACCAGAAACTTGATTCCAACTGCCAAAGTTCACCAGTCCAATTCTCTTTAACAATAATTGAAAGGGTTGTTTTACTGAAGATGTCTTAATGACAACAGAAAAGTTAGTCAAAATAATTAAACCCACAGAAGCGAACTATATACAGCTTTCTAAATTGTTAGCTTTAGTCAGTAGAGATTGATCAGGACGAGGCTGGAGATGGACTGCTGAGGACATCAGCTGCCAAGTCAGCCTCAGATGGAAATGGTTGATTCATAAACAGGAAGGCCTGAGAGAAATATCTATGACGGCCATAAGAGTATATCTCCTTGCAGACCTTTAACTGTAGGAGCGTAGGTGACCGAGGGCCCCAGCAGTTGTGCTGGGAAATCCATCACAGTGTTTGTGCTGAGGCCCCCCAGCCCATGCCGCGCTCCCTGCCAATGACAGGGTGCAGTCGGACACTGAGGCAGCCTGTTGCTGGGAGCCACGATTTGTCTTTAATAGTGGACTTAGGCTCCAAGACTTCCCAGCAGCTTTCGAACCCTCCTTAGTCTGCGCCGCAGTCTAGGATGCTTCCACCAACCTGCCTTCCCGCTCTCCTTCGCTCAGGGTCAGACTTGCGGTGGGGTCTGATGACACTCCAGCCCTCCCCAGTGTCCTCCACATTTTCTCCCAGGGGATTTCCCCTAGTAAAATCCTGGAACATTTAACATCGTGGTGAATGTTCACAAGGACCAGTACTAACCCATGACCCTATCAAGATTCTTGCCTCTGTTTGTGGGCCTGATTGTGGACCTTGGGCCTTCCCTCCTGTCTCATGCCCCCACAGTGTTGGACATTTCATGCCAGCCTCATCAGGATGGTTACTTTCTTATATCCAGGTGCTCTGTCTGCCCCAATTACAATAAGTCTTAGTCTCTTCTTCTGTGATTTCTGTTCATGGAGTGTATAGCGTTTGTTGACTGTGTTTTTAAGATTTAGTCCCTAGTTGTTAGAGCACAGTTAAGAAGTTCCAGGAAATGACATCTCTCCTTTAATATAGCCTGGAAAATGCTGGTCCGTCTCTGTTGGCTCAGCACATCTTTTGTCTCTCTCTGTACTGTAGAATTTCAGGACATCTGGGCTTTGCCTAAGTTGCACTGAAGTTGTTGCAAAAGGTTAAAGTTGCAGGAGAGCAACTTATAGATTGAAACTGACCCAAAAAGTTTTCCCTGGCGTAGAAGTCGCCAACTCGGTGGTCTCACATTGAAAGGTGCCCACTGACTTACTACTTTGTGCTCATTGTGGGGCGACACAAATCCAGGTCATGTCTCAGTTCAGTTCATTGCAAATGATTTGGTTGGAATCGAATTTTACTACATCAAATACTGAATAATATCAGTGAAAAACAGTTTGAGCTCAAGACTCATGTTTATTTTGAAAACGAATCATCTCTATGTAGGAAGTGGTGACAATCTTATCTCCAGGAGAGGATACTGAATGACTAGAGGACTGGCAAGGGGGAGGCCAACTTTTTCCTTACATGCTTTTGCATCTTTTGAATTCCTTTGTACTGAGGAAGTATTACCATTTTCCCTAAAAGTTTTTAAACAACATCGAAAAGTGGATTGACTCATAATAAGCAGCCAAACAATGAAAATGTGATTCTCCTTGGTTGATTTGGACATTGAGCTTTACAGTGTTGATTGAGTCCTGTGCTTGGCTTGTTGCCATCAAAGCTGGACGGTGACTCACTCACCTCTAACTTGACTGACAACCATTTCTCTCCTCCAGCGCCCGGCTTTTTACGATAATGTGGAATCGAATTCTCACTTTGCCTTCACTCATTTGCCCCTGGGAAGAGGAATTAATTTAACCACTCTTGTTTCCGATGATGGTCAGCATTCAGTTAAAGATAACAAAGTCTTTAAAAAGTCCATATATGTGTGTGTGTGTGTGTGTGTGTAGACACAAAAGTACCTCAAAGAGAGAGTAACCATCTGTAACATTACAGTGTTCTTCGAACTTAAAAAAGTAAAATATCCCTAATATTTTTTAAAGGTGATGGCTTTTTAAGGGAAAAAAGGCTGCTGACAGAAGTACAACATTTCTACACCAACATATGGAAAGTATTATAGCCCAAGAAGTGGAAAAGTCCTGAGTTACATCCAGGAGCTCTCCCTGGTTAGAATTATAAACACTTAGGAAACCACCGATGTCTAAAAGCAGCAAGACGAAGCCCTTGGCCAGAGGCAAGCAAAGATTTTTTTTTCATTCCAAAGCCAATGATTTATATTTATAACACTTCTATACTGAAACGATCATTCTCCTTACATTTATTCGTGAAAGTGATAAATGGGTCATTTCCTGATGAATGAG
The DNA here is from genome assembly GCF_037783145.1 of Equus przewalskii. Lineage (NCBI taxonomy): Eukaryota > Metazoa > Chordata > Mammalia > Perissodactyla > Equidae > Equus > Equus przewalskii. The sequence goes on from NC_091863.1 coordinate 9,877,440, forward strand.
CAGACTTTCTAGCATTTAATGGAAACTACATACGAAAGAGGGAAAATGTCACTCTCTGTTCCTTTTCTTTCTGGACTGACAACAGAAAATGACTTGAAAAATGAGTGTCTTGCAGGGGTCTAAGTCAGACCTCATTTCGGGCTCTGAAGGGTAAGTCTCAGGTCTAGCAAAGCTGAGAGCACTAACCCACTGTGTCTGGCTTTCTGACTGAGGCAGCGCAAGCCCTGGGAGGAGAGGAGGTTGGAGAGGGTCTGGAATAATAATCCTAGACCTTGGAATGGACGAGGCAGTGCCTAGGAGGTTGCCAATCCATGGTAATGTAATAGGAACTGCTGCCGTCAGACCCGAGAGTTTAGCAGAGTTAAAATCAGCAGCTCTCTCAGAGTTGCAAACTGAATTCACGATTGGTCATGGTAAAATAAGTTCCTCATCTTTATCAATGCTGCTTTTGTATTTCTCCCAACTGCCACAATTCCTTGTCTCTCTCACAGTTCTTCATTCTCTCCCACAATTCCCTCTCTCTCCCTCAATTCCTTGCCTTTCCCACAATTCCCAATCTCTCCCGTATTCTCTCTCTCCCACAATTCTTCACATTATTTTAAAATTCCTGTCTTTCCCACAATTCCCCATTCTCTTTCACAATTCTGATACTTCCCACAATCCCCCATTTCTTCCACCATTCCATTCTCTCTCACAACTCAATTCTCTCCCACAATTCAATTTTCCCCACAATTCTCTATTTCTTCCACAACTCCTTGCTTTTACACAATTCCCAGTCTCCCCCATATTGTCTACCTCTTCCACAATTCTTCATATTCTTTTACAATTCCTGTCTCCCTCACAATTCCCCATTTTAGGGGATCAGAATTGGCCACCCCAAAAATGTGTCTCTTTGCCTTGATTATTTTTAAGAACAAAAGATTCTGAAAGAAACTTTAACCTTCCCCCCAACTGCCTGAAAGAATTGAAGATAAAAGTCCTGTCCCCAGGACAGGCCATCACCAGATAACTCTGGGTATTGGTAGACCGTGAAGGTCCTTGCTGAGACCATTCTCACCACAGTTCTGTCTACCAAACATTTGCTTTTCTATTTCCATGTGAATTGCCATTCTCCCCTTTGAAGCCCCAAACTACCACCCCCTCATCCTCCTTTGTCTTTAGCTGAAGATAGTATTTAAGGTGGCAGCTTTGGCCATTCTGGTGAGTTGCTCAGCTTTCCTGGGTTTCTCCCATGTCTACGTGTTATGAAGCTTTGTTTGGTTTTCTCCTGTTATTCTGTCTCATGTCAGTTTAATTCATAGACCAGCCAGAAAAACCTAGAGTGGGTAGAGGAAGTGTCTTCCTCCCCCACACCATTCTCTCTCACAATTCCCTGTCTCTCCCACAGTTCCATTTTTCCCCACGGTTCTCTATTTCTCCCACAATTCCTTGGCTTTCCCACAATTCCCTTTCTCCCACAATTCCATTTTCTCCCACAATTCTTTTTTTCTTTTTTAAAGATTTTATTTTTTTCCTTTTTCTCCCCAAAGCCCCCCGGTACATAGTTGTATATTCTTCTCTGTGGGTCCTTCTAGTTGTGGCATGTGGGACGCTGCCTCAGCATGGTTTGATGAGCAGTGCCATGTCAGCATCCAGGATTCAAACCAACGAAACACTATGCTGCCTGCAGCGGAGCGCACGAACTTAACCATTCGGCCATGGGGCCAGCACCCTCCCACAATTCTTATTTCTCTCACAATTCCTTACTTTTCCACAATGCCCAGTCTCTCCCATATTGTCTACCTCTTCTACAATTCTTCATATTCTTTTACAATTCATGTCTCCCTCACTATTCTATTCTCTCCCACAATTCCCTATCTCTCCCACAATTCCATTTTTCCTGTGGTTCTCTATTTCTCCCGCAATTCCTGGCCTTTCCCACAGTTCCCTGCTTTACCCACAATTCCGTTTCTCCCACAATTCCCCATTCTGTCCCATAATTCCTATACTTCCCATAATGCTCTGGTGTCCCACAATTCCCTGTTTCTCCCACAATTCCCTGTTTCTCCCACAATTCTTTTTGTCCCGCAACTACCCATTTCTCCCAGAATGTCATTCTCTCCCACAGTTCTCTATCTCCCACAATTCCTTGCTTTTCCATAATCCCTAATCTCTTCTGTATTATCTCTTCCATAATTCTTCATATTCTTCTACAATTCCAGCTCTCTCACAGTTCTATTCTCTCTATAATTCCCCATTCTCTCCTGCAATTCCTATACATCCCATAGTTCCTATGCTTCCCACAATTCTTTGCATCTCCCACAATTCCCCTTTTCTCCCACAATTCTCACAATCGTCTGCTTCTCCCAAAATCCTCTGCTTCTCCCAAAATTCCATTCTCTCCGACAATTCTATTTTCCCACAATTCTCTATTTCTCCCACAGTGCCTTGCTTTACCACAATGCCCAGTCTCCCATATTGTCTACCTCTTCCACATTCTTTATATTCTTTTACAATTCCTGTCCCCCTCAAATTCGATTCTCTCTGCAATTTCCCGTACATTCCCACAATTCCTATACTTCCCATACTACTCTGGATCTCCACATTCTCTGGTTCTCCTGCAATTCTCTGTTTTCCCACAATTCTCTGTTTCTTCCACAATTCCACATTTCTCCCATAATTCCCTCTATCCCACAATTCCTTTCTCTCCCACAATTCCTTTCTCTCCCACAATTCCGTTGTCCCACAATTCTCTATTTCTCCCACAATTCCTTGATTTTCCATAAATCCGTCTCTCCTATACGGTCCATTTTTTCCATAATTATTCATATTCTTTACAATTCCTGTCTCCTTAACAATTCTATTCTCTCCCACAATTCCTGATCTCTCCCACAATTCCCTATTTTTACTGCACTTCTCTATTGCTCCCATGATTCCCTGCTTCTCCCACAATTCCCTGCTTCTCCCACAGTTCTGTTTTTCCCACAATTCCCCTTTCTCTCCCAGAATTCTCTGCTTCTCCTACAATTCCCCATTCTCTCCCACAATTCCTATACTTCCCGTAATGCTCTGGTGTCCCACAATTCTCTTTTTCTCCCACAATTCCCCATTTCTCCCAGAATGCCATTCTCTCCCACAATTCCTTGCTTTTTCGCAATTCTCAAAATCCCCAATCTCTTCCATATTGTATATCTCTTTCATTCTCTTTTACAATTCTTGGCTCTCCTACAGTTCTATTGTCTCCATAATTCCCCATTCTCTCCTGCAATTTCTATACATCCCACAATTCTCCGCATCTCCCACAATAGCTCATTTCTCCCACAATTCTTCTCACAATCCTCTGCTTCTCCCACAATTCCATTGTCTCCCACAATTCCCTATCCCTCCCACAATTCTCCATCTCCCTCACTATTCCTTGCCTTTCCCACAATTCACAGTCTTTCCAACAACTCCTTGTATTCTTTTACAATTCCCATTCTCCCTCACAATTCTACATTCTCTCTTGCAATTTGTTTTCTCTCCGGTAGGTCTCAATTCTCTTTCACAATTCTCTTGTTTTCTTCCAGAACTCTATTCTCTCACAATTCTCCATTCTCTCTCATAATTCTTATTCTTTCCCACAATTCCCTATTCTTCCCACAATTACATGTGGCTCCCACAATTCTTTGCCTCCCATAATTCCTAGTCTCTCTCATAATTTTCTCTCTTCACAATTCTCTGTACAGTAGTATCCCCTTATCTGCAGGGGATACGATACATTTCAACACCCCCAGTGGATGCCTGAAACTGCAGATCACATCAAAGCCCATATACACTGTTTATTCCTATACATACCTAAGATGAAGTTTAATTTACAAATTAGGCACAGTAGGAGGTTAACAACATAACTAATAATAAAATAGAACAATTATAACAATATAGTTTAATAAAAGTTACCATAGATTTTAGCAACCTCAGCATATGACCTTTTTTCCTTCCTTATTAAGTTGAGAACTTTCACCTTTTCACTTAAAGGAAGCACTTTGTGGCTTCTCTTTGGCATACCTGAATTGCCAGCACCACTGCTCTTGTACTTAGGGACCATTATTAAGAAAAATAAGGGTGACTTGAGCATAAGAACTGCAATATCATGACAATCAATCTGATAATCCAGACAGCTACTAGATGACTAATGTGCTGGTAGCATATACAGTGTGGATACGCTGGACAAAAGCATGATTTACATCCCAAGAGAGATGGCATGAGATTTCATCATGCTACTCAGAACGGCATGCAATTTAAAACTTATGAATTGTTTATTTCTTGAATTTTCCATTTAATATTTTTGGGCCATTCTTGACCACAGGTAACTGAAACTGCAGAAAGTGAAACAGTGGATAAAGGGGGACTACTGTATTCTTTTACAGTTCCCCATTCTTCCTCACAATTCTAGATATTTTCGGACAATTCTCTTTTCTCGCTGACAATTCTCTATTCTTTTTCATAATTCTCTCCTCTCTAACAACTCTCCATTCTTTCCTACAATTCCCATTCTTTTGCAGTTCTCTGATTTATTTTTCAACTCCCCCACTCTCCCTCACAATTCTACATTTTCTCTCACAATTCTCTTTTCTCTGATAGTTCTCCATTCTCTTTCCCAATTCTCTGTTCTCTCCCACAATTTCCATTCTTTCCCACAATTCCCAGCTCTCCCAGAATTCTGTGTTTCTCATGATTCCCTATCCTTTCCACAGTTCTATGCAGCTCTCACAATTCCCCATTCTCTCTCACAATTCCCAGTCTCTTCCAAATTCCCTGTACCTCCCACCATCCTCCAACTCTCTTAGAATTCCCCATTCTCCCACACACTTCTCCATTTTCTCTTACACTTCTCCATTTTCTCTCAAAATTCTACATTCACTCTTACAATTCTCTTGTGTGTCTGATAGTTCTCCATTCTCTTTCACCATTCTGTTTTCTCCCACAACTCTTGTTTCTCTCACAATTTTCAATTCTCTCCCACAATTCTCCATTATAGCACTTGACACAATATTTTGTAGTTATGTCTTAAAGCGTATATTTCCCTTACCAATGTGTTTTATGAAGTTGGAAAGTATATCTTATTAAGCTATCTATTCTCTATATCAGTGCTAGTCATAATGCAGCCTGCCCACAGGTGCAAGTTCATACTGTTCTATGATGAGATAAGGAACTGTGCCAGAAGTGAAAGCAATTTCCTTCATCAAGAAAGTCTTGCTATGAAAAAAAAAGTCATCCTAACTAAACACTGTGCTGAGTGACATATCAGATTTACATTCTAGTACAAGCTTCTTATCTCAGCCTGGACCAGTAACTAGCTGTTCCTGTATTGGCTCTTGAGCGGCACTGCCCTATCACTTACAGTCTAGATCCCGCTGTACAAAGGAGCAGTTGCCAACACAGTCAGTAAGCAGGTACTGAAGGGATAAAGCAATTAATGAATCTTGAAAAACATCATTCATTCAGCAGTACTTAAGGAGCATCTGTGCCCTGCCAGGTCCTGTGTTTACTGCTGAGAATACAAAAGTGAACCTGCTGGACAAAGTCCCTACTTGAGGGCCCATCCCCTTAACCAGGGCACAAGACATCTGCTTGCTCAGAACTGTTTCTGCACCAACCACAGCCACCTTTGTGGAGCTCAGTACCAAAGCCAAGATGTCCACTGTGAACCTGGGCACCTGGCAGTCTCCCCCAGGCAAAGTCAAGGAGCCTGTGAAGGTGGCCATTGATCCAGGAAATCACCACATCAGCTGTGCCTGTATCTATCAAAATAAGAATGAGGAGGAGGGAGGCATCCAAGAGAAGGCTGTGAAGCAGGGAGACCTCTTCAGCAGCAGCAAGTTATGGCCCACCTTCTTTGAGAGAAGCCTAATGAGCAAAGCTTGTCAGAAGACACTCAAGGATCTCAAACTGGACTATCTAGACATCTGTCTTATTGGTCACAGGGATTACAGCCTGGGAAGGACTGTTTCCCCAAAGACAATAAAGGCAATGTCCTCAGCAGTAAAGTAACATTCTTGGATGCCTGGAAGACCACGGAGGAGCTGGTGGATGAGGAGCTGATGAAAGCCACTGGAATCTCCAACTTCAACCACTTCCAGATCGGAAAGGCTCTTGACCAAACCTAGACTGAAATGCAAACTGGTGGCTAATCAGATTGAGTGTCACCCATGCCTCACACAGGAAAAACAGATCCAGTGCTGCCACTCAAGGGCGTCATTGTTAGAGCTTGAAACCCCCTGGGGACTCTGGAGAGACCTTGGGCCAAGCTAGAGGACCTTTCCCTACTGGAAGATTCCGCGATTAAGGAGATTGCTGCAGAGCAAAAAATTCATAGCCCAAGTTCTGATCCAGTTCCATATCCAGAGGAATGTGGTTATAATCCCCAAGTCTGTGACACTGACATGCATTATTGAGAAATTTCAGGCCTTTGACTTTAAATTGAATGATGAGGAGACCGTGACCATCCTCAGCTTCAACAGAAACTGGAGGACCTGCGCTGTGGACCATATGTCTCATTTGGAGGATTATCCCTTCAATGCAGAATATTGAAGCTGAATCTCCTGATAAGAGGACCTGGCAGATTTTCTCTCTTCACTTTACTGAAGTGTAACTCTCTCCACCAGAGTCCTATTTTAGCCGAGCGAATCTGAAATCATATTGAGCCTGGCCCTGCTGTAGGCCAGAATCTAGGCAGTGTTGTAGCTAGATCAGTATGTTCAACCAGGAGCGGATTATCACAGGGAGATATGACTCAGATAGGCAAACTGTAATTGTTTTTGACTTATTTGATCAGATCACCAGAGAACTCTAACACTGAGGATACAAAGACAAAAAGAATAAAGAAGAAGAATAGTGCAAAAAACAAGTCCTTACTCTTATGGAATTTACCCTCTAGTAAACGAATAGATCAACCTACCAATGAACAATCCAATACATATACAGATAATTTCAAAGTGTAAGAAACATAAAATGAAACAAGGTAGTGTAATAGAGATTGAGTGGTGGTGCTGCCCGGGAGCTTGTTAGAAATGCAGAATTTTGGCTCTACCCCCTAAAACCACTGAGTCTAAGCCTGCATTGTGACAGGAGATCGCTGTGCACAGTACAGATCGAGAGCTCAGGATCCAACCTCAGATGTGATCGTCAGGAAAGACCTCTCTAAGGAGGTGACATTTTAGCTGAGACCTGTATGATGAGAAAGACGCAGCACGTAAAGGTCAGGACAAGGAGTTGTCCAGATGATGGGAAGAGCAAAGTAAGCTGCGATTGGAATGAACAGGGGAAGACCAGTGTGAGGAGCACAGACGTGTGAGTGAGGGGCAGAAGGGTAGGACTGGATGTGGGGGCTGGATTGCACTGCCTCTTAGGCCGGAGGAGTTGGCATTTTCTTCTAAGTGAAATGTGAAGCCCTAGAAGGGTTTTTGAATAGAAGAGTTATTTGACCTGGCAACTGGGAGAATTTGTTTTTCTCAACTTTGCTCTTCACCACTCTCCAGCTGTGCCTGGAGACTTTCACTTGGCTCCCCGCCAGCACTGCACATGAGCTTCACAGTCTTTGCTAAGGCCCAAATGCATGAAGGCAAGTTCCTAAGACACAGTCAGGGGACTCCCTATACCTCAGTGTTCCACAGGGTCTGCACGGATTCACCAAGACTCACTACATCTGTTCTCAGAGGGACTGTGTCTATATCATGTCTGTATCAAGGGCCCGGGCTACATCTCGCTCTTGGAAATAAATGCCACTGTTCTTCAAAGGGATTTGCTGCCAGTGAAATTACATACTGCCAGAAGTTATTCTGTTTAATATTTTCAACACCATTACTAACAACTTTAGGGGATATACTGCTGCTAGTCAATAAATCCCAATCTTTTTTTGTTTTTAAATCATGGTTCAGTCTCTTCTCAAACTCCTAAAAAGAAAATCAATTTTGATTCACTTTACCTTTCAAAGAATGCTCTAAGATTGTGGATAACTATTTTTAATGCAGATCAGTCCCAACTTCTTATCTGAAGCCTAGTTGCATGCTTCCAGATATACACAGGACGTCACTCTTAAGTTTCTCTTATTTCTAGCTGAACCTATTTAAGACTAGACTCCATCTTTCTCCTACAAATGTGATGCCTTTTCTAACTACTTGCGTTCTATCAGCGGGAGGTTCCCAAATGAAAACTGTAGGATCATCTTCGACTTTTGTTCTTGCTCTTTTATCATTTATATCCATTTTGTTATTAAATGTTGTTCTTTTACTCCTTTGACCCTTTCCTCTCAATTCCTACTGCCAGAACCTGAAAGCCTTCATTTTTGCGACAAAGTCCAGGCTCTCCATACCTACGGATTACAGTCCCTGGACTCCAATTCTAGGAGTGAACAGGACACCTTGGTGTGGTCTTCTTTAGAACCACTATTGCGGCTTAGACTTTAGGGTGAATGCTCTGTCCTGTGCTTCTCCGGAATTAAATGCAAAAAAAGACCCTCAACTCTACAGCTCTAAACTCAAAACAGCATCTTTGTAACATATAGTGTGGGCTGCTGTCAAAATGCATATTTTATTTAAAACACCAGTCCTGTCTCAGCAAACTCCAAACTTCCCCCAAAAAAATCCTTTAAACTCCCTAAAGTCTGGAACTATAACCTGCCTGCTACTAGGTTTCTCACCAAGTATATGTTCTTTCTGGCAATTTAAACCCCACGGCATCCTATGAGCTGCTTTCAGCTGCTTAGGTGATTGATTTTGAATGTCAACATTTATAATACCCTGATGCTGACATTTGCAAAAACTTTATATTTTTTGTGTCATATACAACTCACTGTAACTTTTAAGAGTCATTTTAATCTGACTTTCCTTTTTCTCAGACACTAAGGACAGAGCATTTACTGAAATGACAGTCATCTCTTCTGGGTGTACAGTGGGAAAGGCATTTTGATGGGAAATCAAACATTGCCTCTGATCCCTGATGAGGCCCTCACACTCAAAATGTTTAACGCCCAGTTAAATGTTTGACACTTTCACTTTAGATCAACTACTGTTCTGTCTTTGAGGAGCTTCCGCAGATAAGTGTTAATGGTTTTGTTGTTTTCTGTATCTTCTTTCTCCAAAGACTCAGACCAACTGACATGCTTATTCAGTTAAGGTTCAGTTTCCAGGATATTTTTGTGTTCTGGTTCAAGTTAAAAAAAAGAATATATTTGGAATGGCTTCATTAAGTTTTTGGAAATACCTTCCTTCAGTTTGCAATTTAATGTTTTTAAATTTAAAATTCCACCAAACAGTGACCGATTTGGTCCCACAATTTAACTTCCAAGAGGAGTTAGGTGTCTACCAGCTCTTAATCCAAAAAGAGAAACTGACCATAGCCGAGGACAAATGGTCTTTTCACATCACACCTCAAGGCTGGTCTGCTAAGATGTGGAAATGTGCGATGGCAGAAACAGAGAACGTACAGCTAGAACTGGATGGGGTAGTTGCTTTTCTTTCTACAGCAGCAATCAGCATACTACAGTCCGTGGGCCACAGCCTGCCCACAGCCTGTTTTTGTACATTCTAGGAGCTGAGAATGGGTTTTCCATTTTTAAATGGTTGAAAAACATCAAAAGAAGAACATTTCTTGACACATAAAAGTTATACGAAAGTGAAATTTCAAAGTCCATAAATAAAGTTTTATTGGAACACAGCCACACTCATTCGTGCAGGTATCTATAACTGGTTTTGCACTACAACAGCAGAGTTGAGTAGTTGTGACAGAGACCATACAGCCTCCAAAGCCTAAATTATTTACTATCTTGCCCTTTACAGAACAAGTTTGCCAACCCCGACTCCATAGGATCTTCTTTTCTGTCGCTTTCCTTTCTGTCTTTGAACCCCTGTGGCCAGAGCCCTGGGTTGTCTCCGTCTCAGAAGATACAAATATGTTCCTCTTGGAGGTTAAATTCTGTAGGTCTGCATTAGCCTAGGTCTTAAGGAAAATGAGCTCTTGAGGATTATGTAGATCCTAGACCAGAGCCCTAGCCAGTAGTGGAGAGAAAGAGCATGGATACTTGCCTCAGATGCTTTGAGCACCCCATTTCTCTCAGGAGACTTGCCAGGGTGAGGGGTTGGGGTGGGAGTGGGGCAGTCATGGAAGATAGAGCTTTGGCGATTTGTGATCTTGCTCATCTTTGTTTAGGCACAACAGCAGCCTAGCTGAGCCCATGCGTGATAAACAGAACCTCTCTGGAAGAATCTACATCATCAGGGCGGGGTCTCACCACCCCCCGTGGAAAGCCCGTGTGGGCAGCAGGCTGTGCCACAGCCTTCTCCAGCGTTGTGGCGGTGGGGGATATTTGTTGTGGAGTATGGGGCGGGCATGGTGAGACTAGAGGGTACTGCGGTTGGTCTGTTGGAGGATACAGACACGGGTTTCTGTAGTCCAGATGTCTCCAGATTCTTCAGCTTTCAGAGATAACTCTTCCCTTTCCAAATGACCAATTCCCTCAGCCCCTTTGAATGGTGCAGTCCAGTCTTACCAGATCCCCTTCCCAGTGCATTAGAGTTTGGCGTTGTAAAGAGGTCTGTGCGTTCCCTCAGTCTGTCCTGGTCACTGCTTGTCTCTTTCCCTTGAGGAGCACAGCTTCTGGCTTCCTACTCATCTGTCACCTCTTGCCTTCTGACTTTCAGATCCTGCAGGAAACTACTGCCCTTCTCATACCTTTCTGTCCGTGTCATGGACAAGTCATTGTCCCCTTCCCACTTGGTAGCAGACACTGACAGTGCTCCACTCACATGTCATTGGTACCCTTTACATTTGGGGGCACAGTGCCTCTAGAGTGGTTTCCTCTCAAAAGCCAGCACCTGCATTTCTATGTATGCAGATCAGCCTCCAGCTGCCTGAACCCACTGTAGCTGCATGTGGGAATTTATGTATTCCTCAAGGATAGCCCTGTACCCAGGACTGAGGAATGAGAAGGTAAAAATACCCCAGCTCCCTTCCACTCTGACTGGGACAACTCTGAGAAGTGACCCTTACTGTCTCCGGAACTCTCCTGTGGAAATTTGCCCAATATTGCATCCTTGCCTGGGCGCCTTCCTTTCCTGGTTCTTCTTCCCACCTCCCTACTGACTCCGTGGTAACACTTCCCAGTAAATCCCCTGTCTTAGGGGCTGCTTGTGGGGACCCAATCTTAGTTGTACCCTTCAAAAGTACAGTTGCCCTCAGGACAGATGAGATGAGATGAAATGAAATGAGTGGAGGGAGGAGCTATTTCAGATCTCCAAAGATATCTTTTTGCAAAATGTTCACATCTCCAAGGTGCATCCCGACACTGGCAGGGAATCCTGGAAATCCCTTCACACTGCTTCAGCGGGTTCCAGTTCTGCCAGCACTAGCATTGAGTTTCCAGAAGAGTGCTTTTCCATTTGAGGACCATCACACTTGTTTGCAGATGCTGTCTATTCTTTGGTAGATGGGAGGAAGAAGGTACAGAGGAAAATACGGAAGTAAGACACGGAAACTTAATCCACTTGGATAAAAAAAAATAAATCTGTAAAGAGGAAATTAACAACACAGGTCACACTGGATGACAAATTGGTGGTGGGAAAGTCTCCCTCCTGGCCATCCATAATCATGCTCTTCTCTCTGATAAAAAAACTTAATTTGTATTTACCAGGCTGCCAGGGTTTGATCCTGATTACTCTGCTTATCCACGAGGTGACCTGGGCAAGTTTCTGGATCTCACTAGATCTCAGTTTTCTGATGGAGAAAATGGGGTTGATAATAGTCCTTATGTCATAGGCTGTTCTGAAGGTCAAATGCGAAAGTGTATGCTAAGGGCTTAGAGTTTAGCGCATGGTGAGTGTGCTACCAAACAAAATTGGGGTTCTCTGATGCACATAAACAAGACAATTACAGCATCAGCCTTTGAGGGAGAAATCAGCATTCTGCGAAATCAATTGCAGGAAGGACGGGGGCATGTGCCTTCACATCTGTCTCCCTAGTTCAGGATTTGGGGTGACATGTAAGAGGTTAGGGAGAACAGGCTGGCATGCAGAAACGCTGGTGGGACAGGTGTTGATTGGCGGGCTCAAACATTTATGGTAAGATTTTAAACACTTATATGAGGTTCTAAACTTTTATGATGGGGTTCTAAACATTTTTCATGAGATGGTGAAGAAATTTTAACACCAGATCTTCCTGAATAAGGGACCTCTTGCTTCTGGTAAGAGTCCGACTTTTAAGTTCCAGTTGTGTTCCGGTCCTTGGGTTCCGTGGGAAAGAGGATCTTTGGTTCCATGGTCATTTCAGGCCAAGATTTCTCCTTTTGTGCATGCTCTACCTACGTGACTTTGGAGATTTTCTGAAAGGCGATTCTTAATCACTCTGTTGATAAGAGATGGAGTCAGTTGAACTGGTCCTGGAGGGCCCGCGGTTATAAGGGGTGGCTCTTGCCATCTCTCAAGTTGTCTTTCTCTTTGCTTTAAACTTATTCACAGAGTTGCTTGCAACTTTACCGTCACTTCTTCCCAACCCCCTGCCCTTATTTCACGCAGTGGTACATTAGTACATTAGCATCACCTCGGAGGCTTTTAGGAAAACACTGACACGAGGAAGCCAGGGATCCACCCCCAACCAATTTCATCAGAATCTCTGGAGCTACGTCCTAGTGTTTAACTCATAGTTGCAGTAAAGTTTTCCAGATGGCTCTAAGGAATGGGCAGGATGGAGACCTCCTGTAACCTGCCCATAAGCTGGATTCCACTCCCCAAGAACTGCGCTAGAAAGCCCACGCCCAGTGGCCTGTTTCTGTGTGAGAGTGATTTTCACAGAACAGCCATGCCTAGGAGGCAGGAGAGGAAGAGGAGTAGCGAAGGAGCCTCGGTAGGACAGATCAGGGAAGGAAAGAACAGAAAAATGACAGGGAAACTTTCAAGAAAGTAGTCAACCATGTCAACAAATTCCATGAGATCAGGGATGATGGGAAACTCACATCATGAGCCCTAGCTCTCAGCTCTCTTGTGAGCCTGTAACTTGCCTTAGCTGTCTGTTTGACACCCCAGAGGCCCCTCCAATTTAACCTGGCCCCCAGCTCATGATAAGAACTCTGGCTCTGCCATTTATTGTCGGTGAGACCTTGGGCAAGTCACTTAACCTCTCTGTGCCTCAGATTCCTCATCTGTAAAATGGGGTTAACAACAGTATCTATTTCTTAGGGTTTCTGTGAGGAATGAGAATTAAATTAGTTAATTCAGGTAAAGGCTTTAGACTAGTACCCGGCCCACCGTACCCCACAAACGGGAGCTGCTGCTGTTTTTGGCGGTTGTGTTGTCACTGTTATCTTCATTGTTGTTGTTAGCCATCTCACAGCGCCCTGCATTTCCCACCCCAGCCCCACCAGCATTGTGAGCCATGGCGACAGCAAGCTTGCTGAGGCATGAACCTCTTTGGAGTCCGAGTGTTAATTCTCACGACCATTTTAGGAGTCATGTGTTATCCTCATTAACCTGGGCACTGGGAGAGGTTAAGTAATTAAGTAATTTGCCCAAGGCTACACAGCTGGTAAGTCCCAGGGCCAGAATTTGAGCCTGAGTTGGATTCCAAAGCCCATGCTTTTTCTACTATAATACGAAGATAATTGAAAACTTAATATGATTAATATAGTTAGCCTTTTTCAGCAGTTCAGACCTAAGATGACTAAGCATACTAGTTTGCCCTGAACTGAAAACCAAAAAGTCCCAGGCAAACTCAGATGAGTTGGCCACCCGGTGTGATCGAACCCAAGCCTCCCCACCCACCTCTAAAGACAGTGATCCCGGTCAAATGACCTACAAAATTGCCTTGACTTTGTCCACAACGATAAAATGGAAGTGTGACATTGTGATGTATAATAAGAACTATATATTTGGTCTTCATCCCCCTCCTGGCACAGAGCTCCTAAAATCCTTGGAATTTCCTAAGCGAGGAGGGCAGAAACGTGTCTTTTGTTATGTTAATGAAGAGACTTGGAAAGCACCTGAGGATGGGGACTGGTTGCCAGGGGAACCAACTCTGTGATCAGAAGGTTGGAATTTTCACTTCCATTCCTCCCCGCCTCTGGGAGGGGGAAGGGGCTGGAGATTGAATTTAATCACCACTGGTCAATCAGTTGATCCATCATGCCTGTGTACTGAAGTCTCCATAAAAACCCAGAAGGACAGGGTTCTGAGAGCTTCCACGTTGGTGAATACGCAGAGATTTGGGGAGGGTGGTGTGCCTGGAGAGCGCATGGAAGCTCCGTGCCCCTTCCCACGTACCTTGCCCTGTGCATCTCTTCCATCTGGCTGTTCCTGAGTTGTAGCGTTTTATAATAAATCAGTAATCTGGTAAGTAAACTGTTTTCCTAAGTTCTGTGAGCTGCTTCAGCAAATTAATTGAACCCAAGGAGGCAGTTGCATAGCCAGTTGCTCAGAAGCACGTTTAACAACCTGGGCGTGATCAGCATCTGAAGTGGGTGGGCGCGGGGGCAGTCTTGTGGACTGAGCCCTTAACCTGTGGGATCTGACACTGCCTCCAGGTGGTGTCAGAAGTGAGTTCAATTTATGGCACACTCAATCAGTGTCCACCCAGAACTGAGTTAATTGCTTGGTGGTGGTGGGAAGAAAAACACACATTGGAGGCAGTAAGAATAACTGCTAGCTGTGTTATGTCCGTCATTTTTAGCTTCTCTGATGAGAAGTCAGTCTACTCCCATCATTGCCATTTAATTTTTTAATAATGCTTCCCTGTCACCATAGGTGATCCTGATATATTCATTTTGAAATTAAATTTCATGATTTCTATTTGGATAAACTTGGATGGGAGAGACGTTTTGTTCAAATTTAAGAACCTCTATTGGAAATAAGTGGAAAGAAGTCGTGACCAAAAAAGCTGGTTCAGAAATCCAAGTTGATGGAAGTAATAAAGACCAAGGCAACAGCAACTAATTATTAAACCAGTGCCCCACAGAGAAAGAAAAACAATATGTTAAAAATATATTTTTGAGGCCGGCCCTGTGGCTGAATGGTTAAAGTTCCATGTGCTCTGCTTCGGTGGCTCAGGTTCGCAGGTTCGGATCCTGGGCACGGACCTACTCCACTCATCAGCCATGCTGGGGAGGCATCTCACATACAAAGTAGAGGAAGGCTGGCACGAATGTTAGCTCAGGGCTAATCTTCCTCAAGCAAAATATATATATATCACATATTTTGTGCCATATATATTTGTGATATATTTCAAAAATTTAAACTATCAGCTCTGATTTTTTTCACTGTTAGATAATTTTCAAAAAACGCAAAATCATGACTCGTAAAGAAATAAGAAGAACACATGTTAGAGATTTTATTTAACCTATTACTGTGGGAACTAGTAAGATATTACAACTACTAGTTCAAAGGAGAAACCTAAGAACAGGCACATTTGTAGATCAGGAATATTCAAATGAATGCACAAATGGAGGCAAATCTGGCCTCTTCTACTGTGAGGGGGGGGAGGTCACTTGAACCTCCTGGGGACAGGATGTACATGTCTAGATATAAATGATTTTGCATTGTTACCAGTCATCTACAACTTGCAGTAAAATAGCTCAGAGACAATGAAAGGCTAGGATCAGAAAACCAGGAAGGGTGCAATCTCAACAGTGCATTGCTTTTCACTGAAGCACAATTGTTTCTCCACGCCACCATTCGATAAAACATTTTTTGACGGCAATTTCCTATTGGCATGGTTGTGACTGTTGGGGATCTTACACAGCTGAAGAATAAAATCTTAGTGAGTTTGTTATAGAAAACAGGAGATTAAATAGGCCATCTTTATAACAAGCTTTTTGTCTGGGTGTGTGAGGAAGATTCGCCCTGAGCTAACATCCCTTGACAATCTTCCTCTTTTTTTTTTTTGCTTGAGGAAGATTAGCCCTGAGCTAATATGCCAATCTTCCTCTATTTTGGATGTGAGATGCTTCCACATCATGGCTGATGAGTGGAGTAGGTCCGTGCCCGGGATCCAAACCCAGGCTGCCGAAGCAGAGCGTGTGGAACTTCAACCACTCAGCCATGGGGCCCCCCTATAATAAGCTTTTTATGTTAGAAAGCGTTAGCAGAATTCTTGCAATAAATACTGGCTTCCTATTTGTCATTATGCAGAAAATTAGACGTACCAAAATGCGTACCTCTTTGGTATGCTAATCAAAAATACAACTGAGAGATTAACTTCTATTTGAACCCCAAACTCCAAAATTAATGTTAGTTTTGAAGGTGGGTCATAGTGTGGTGTTATGGGAAGAGCATTGGGCTGCGGGCCCAAAGCCCTGGTTGCCACTCTCTAGTCGTGAGCCTTGGACACATCTCACAAAAAACAATTCCAATCCCAATGACATCTAACACTTAGTGGGTGCTTACCTTGTACCAGGCACCATTCTAAGGGCAGGGTCTATGTTAATTCATTTGACTTCACAATGACCCTGGGAGGTAGCTTCTTCCTATTTGACAGCTGAGGAAACTAATAAACAGAAATTTAACTCATCCCATGTGACACAGCTCGTAAGCGGTGGGGCTTTAACCCACATTCCGTATTTTTGAAAATGACCCAAGTCATTCACAAGGTCCCACCTAGCTCTGAAATGTTCTGTTACAAATCAGTCAAACAGAATAAAGATGTGAGATACCAGATAAAATGGGATCTATTTCTTTAGAAGTTTGTTTTCCAAAACTTGTCTTAAAAGTTGCCATTTCCCATGCCCATACCTTTATGAATAAGAATGGAAACCAGAGTTCTCAGTTGGCCACAAATCAATTTGAGTTGGACAGAAAGGGAAAGGTACCAGAAGAGAATAAACCATGGGTGGCACGGTTTGACCCACCCCCTTCAAAGGTGATGTCTCATATCTATTTGTACTTACACTTAAATCAGAATACAAACTTTACAAATGTCTCATATCCTACAAGTATTCTCACGGACCCTTTAAGACTAGTAAAGAAATACATCATCGAATGATTCACCTTTTCCAAGAATTAGTAGCAGTTTTATTTTATTTATTTATTTATTTTGAGGAAGATTAGCCCTGAGCTAACTACTGCCAGTCCTCCTCTTTTTGCTGAGGAAGACTGGCCCTGAGCTAACATCCGTGCCCATCTTCCTCTACTTTATATGTGGGACGCCTACCACAGCATGGCTTGCCAAGCGGTGCCATGTCCGCACCCAGGATCTGAACTGGTGAACCCCCGGCCGCCGAGAAGCGGAATGTGCGAACTTACCCGCTGCGCCACCTGGCCGGCCCCAGCAGCAGTTTTAGATCACTTGATTTCTGAGTCTTAGAAGTCCAGCTATATTTGGTCTCAAATACAGGCCTGGGACTCTCCTTACAGGAAAATAGATGACGCAAAATTCAGGGTGATGAGATGAGGTTGGAACTAGCCTGTATTTCAACAGTATTGTTGACATGCTGGTGACACTCACCGGCAGGTTTGGGTCAGGTCTCTGGCTCGGTTCTTTAAGAACAATAGAGAATAGGAGATTCTTAACTGAGCTCCCCGAACTGGAAGCTAAACTGGAACAACACACCTCAACTACTGTAAAGGCATTTTGCTTCCTTTGAGGAGGAGGAGGAGATCTCATGCTGCTTTATTGCTGAAGTTTATACTTGTATTATTTTTCTGCGTTTCCTGATGTTGAATGATCCCTTGATCATTCAGGACTTAGTCATATTAAGCTTTGGACAGCTGTTTTGAATGAGCTCCGATGTCACATTTGAAAGGCACACATGCTGTCATTAATACTCCTTCATTTATCCGAAAGAGAGCAAATGAATGTTTTGCTATTATAAAAAGTTTTTTTTAATGTTGCTTTAAAAGATATGTTTTAGAAACCAGCTGTGGTTTAAATAAATGATGTGTAAAGCCAAACATGGACCACTGGCCACTAAAATCACCAATTTTGTTTTTCTGTGATTATAATGCCAAATTAAGAAAACTCATCCGAACGAGTTCAAGTTCAAAGGAAGGATCCAGGGATCCTCACAGAGATCAAGGGCAGCACGTGGATCCAGGCCTTAAAGGAACAGAAGAATCATAAACTTAACTTGAGACAGAGATAACAATAGTGATAGACACAGATGTAGTAATAGAGAAACAGATATAGGTATATAGATGTAGTTATAGAAATAGAGATATACAGATATAGGGATAGAGATAATTATACATATAGTGATAGAGATATAGTGATAGATATAGCATTATAGACATGTAGATAGATACAGGTATTGTGATAGAGATAGTTATGGATCTACAGATAATTAGAATTATACATATACAGATATAGATAAATTGACAGTGACAGATATATAGTTACATATGTGGAGGCATAGGCAGATACGCCCATATAGTCACAGAGATAGAAATACAGTGACAGAGACAGGGTTCTATAAGTGTACCTATATATATAGATATCTGTGTGTATAGATATGGAAAGATACATACAGATGTTGAGATGGATGTAGGTATAGATATAGATATATGTCCGGGGCCACACCTGAGCACTTGTTCCCTTCTGACTCATTGGCCTTGCTCCTGCTACCCCACCAGTCCCCTGCCCTACCTTCAGCTGGACGTGCCTTTGACAGTTCCCACCACAACTCTCTGGCCCCGACCGCTGACTGACTCTAGACATTAGTGTCCCAATTCCACATTCCTGGAGAGGAACATGGCTTGTATATCCACCCTGATCCTATCAGCTATGGCCTAGGACAGGTGAGTCACAGGGAACAAACCTCACCACCTAAGCTCACCACTTTAGTAGGATTGTAGGAACTAGTTTTTAAAAGAGGAGGAATCATAAGATGGCCAGGCACCCAAAAATATGTCTACGTATTACTCCTAAGGAGTGGTAGAGGCAGAGTTATATACTTAAAGAGGACGGGGATGCTTGTATTTAAAAGCAACAGAAAAGTAATACCAAAAGGCGTATATACCCCTAATAAAAGCACAGGAGAAAGAGCCAACCCATACTGGACAAGAGGCTCTGAGGTCCAGAGAATTTCTAGGATAGGGCTCAGGATGCCATATACCCCCTCCTGCCCTAAGAAGGTAGCTGCCTTCAAGAAGCAGTCCCTGAGACGTGAATGTGAGTGAAAAGAATTTACTTGCAGGTGATTCTAGGAAACAGTGGTAAACAGGAGGGTAGGTGAGACAAAGAAGGGAAGGCAGCCACGAAAAGAGCGTATTCAGTGAGTTCTCACTGTGGTGGATGGCTAGAATTTAATCCCCGGGGAGCCCAGCAGCTGGTGTTATCCCACCCCAGGCAGGAGGAGGCTGGCCTGTTCATTTTCCGGGTCTCGTCAGTCATTGGCTGCTCCAGGCGGAGTTAATTCCTGGGCACTTCTGGTCTGCTCTACATGGGCCATCACAGGCTCAAGCCGCCAAAGAGGCCATCGTGTCCAAGGTGGAAGTTGGGCTGGCATGCACGGACGTGGAAATGCCGAGGGAGTAGGGATGGCCACTGGCGGCGCCTGCTACAAGGCCAATTCCGAAACTCATGGTGCCTCCAGGGAGATGCCCAGCTGCCTCCTCTTAGGAATCTACCACGTGTGCAGCTTGATGTGTGCAGCACGTGTGAAGCTTTCCTCTATGGCAGTAGTTCTCAACTGGGGGCATTTTTGACACCCCTCGCGGGGGAAATTGGGCAATGTGGAGACATTCTTGGTGTCACACCTGGAGGTGGTTGCTACTGGCGTCTAGTGAGTAGTGGCCAGGGCTGCTGCTAAACATCTCACACTGCAAAGGACAGCCCCCTCAGCAAAGAATCATATAGCCCTAAATATCAATAGTGCTGAGGCTGAGAAAGCTGGTCTAGGAAACCCAATGGCCAGAAACTTGCTCTCCCTGTTACCTGGCAGCCAGAGCTTGGACTCCTACCTTCCAAGCTTGGCCAGTCGGAGGCATCCTCCAGGCAGGACTTGAAATTGGAAGGTTAGAATTTTCGTCCCTCCCAGGAGCCAGTGTTGAGTCAGTGGCTCCAGTGGAGAAATGTAGGATCCATCAGGGGCCGCGGCAACAATCGATGAGTCTCCCATGGCATGCCTTGAGGTGCTTCTTGCTTCCTACACTCCTTTAGTTTCTGTCCATTTTCCAAGCTGGCACTTCAGCCTTCCTGTAATTTCTGTTAGCAACCCAATATCCTTCCTATAAATTTCTTTTCTGCTTAAGATAACCAGAGGCAGATTCTCGTGTGTAACAGTGTGGCTCATTGAATAACAAACAACCCTACAATTACAGTGGCTTAACAGAATAAAAGCTGCTGCTTCACTCACACAGCCGTCCAAGGAATTCATGTGGCTTTCCTTCAAGCACTGACGTGGGGATCCCGGCTCCTTCCATCTGTTTGTGGCTCTGCTATCCCTGAAGTTCTCAGAGTCCTCTCCAGGATCATCTTCATCTAGGTGACCTATGAAAAAAGAGCCTGAGCAGAGGGTCACATGGGGTGTTGGGGGACCAGGCCTGGAAATAGTGTTCTTCAGTTCTGCCTCATTCCCTTGCTCCAAACCCCACCTAGATGCCAGGAGCCTGGAAGATAGAGTCTAGCTCTACACTAGGAAGAAAAAACTCTTTGGTGTACATCTAGCCAGTCTCCGCCACGTCTTGTTTGCAAGCTGGGTCCTGACCAGTAGAGCAGATAGGGACAGAAATGCCACCTGAGAGACAGAAGCCTGGAGAACTAAAGTGCAAGGACTGGGCACCCTAAAGATTGGTAGCCTGGGGTTACGAGACACTTAGGAAGGCGCAAGTCTTGGGAAATACAGAAATTTGAGTAGGAGATGAGAACTACTATTATTGCGAGACCTTAGCATTTGCTTGGCAAATTGCATTGATCCATGTGAGGGTCACAGGAGACAGAGAAACGATTTCCTTGTAGAATTCTTCCTCATCTTCATGCCCCTCCCCATCCCACCTCCTCACACACACGCGTGTGCGCACACACACACACACACAAATCTCATCAGTAATAAATGCTATATATAACAATAATGGCCACATTTTGCTACATGGTTTACATTTTTGTAATGTAATTTTGAGACACTTTTGCCTCATTCATTCAATGAATACTCATTTACTCATCCATCCATTCATTCGTTTATCGAGCACTTACTATATACAGCAGCCACTGTGCCAGGCATTAGGGATACAAGGGCGAGCAAAGAGACACAGTCCCAGCTTTCTTGGAGCTTTTATTTAAATAGTTAAAATATGTCTATGAAGTAGATATTACTACTCCCTATTTTAAAGATGAGAAAACTGAGGCTCAGAGGCTACACAGTCACACAGTCCAAGATCACAAAGCTGTCTGGCTCTAACGTCCATGCTCCTAATTATTCCCTCAACTCCCCCCTTACTATCTCCATTCTCTTCCTCACCATCATTGCTGTATCTACCTTAGTACAGATCCCTGTTGTCTATTGCCTGGACCGTGCCAGTAGCCTCCTAACTCTGCCCCTGATTCTGGTCTTGAATCCATTTTCTACTCAGACGTCTCAATGCTCTCAAACACACACATCACTGCCCTGCTTCAAGTTCCCCATCAGTGCCTGGGATGAAGTCCAAACCCTTTGGCCATGCATGTGCAGCTCCTCGCTATTGCTGAGCCAGCGGTTATCCAAAGGACAATACCATCCTTTGGATCAAGATTCCTCCCATGCTGAAATTAACCCAACTTGGCAATTTCAAATACAGTCTTTTGGGTTATAGTTGATTTTTTCCCACCTTCCTGCCAAAGAAAATGTTAGAACCATGGAACTTTGGAGAAAGACCCTTAAGGATCCAGAATCCTTTGCAAGCACGATATAGATGTAGAAAGTGAGGCCCAAAGAAGTGACGTGCCTTGCCCAAGTTGAGGAAATTAGCTGTAGAACCCTGAACTAAATCCGGATTCTCCTAACTTCCAGTCCTGGGCTCTTTTTCCCAGACAGTGCTGCCTCATTAAGGGGAGCAGAACTCCCGGGGGTTAGGACAATGGTCTGGGGCAAGTTACTGAGACAATATAATTTTCAAGATTTTCTATTTTCTAAAAATCTTGCCATCTAAAAATCGTTTCATAAAACCATGAAAGTAGGGGATAAAACAGGGACAAACATTTATATAAACAGAACACAAAGAATTTCTCTTCTTCCTTCCTTGTTTCTACAGCACCCTGAAGTACTTCTACTAACACTTAGGCCATTCATTCTAACACTGTTTACATTTCTGTCACTCAGGGCAAGGCGTTACGTCTTCATTCATCTTTATATCCCAACCAAACACAGTGTCCAGCACATGATCAGCAAGGGGACAATAAATTTTTGTTAAAGGAATGACTAAGCCTGTAAACCATATATGAGGACTTTTTGAAAATAGGTTTATATGTAAAAAAACCACTTTGAACAAATTTTATTTTTTTCTTAAAGGGATCACAAATGTAGTTTCAATTTTACAGTCTACAGAACATTTCTCAACCAAACTTCCCGAAATCAAGTTGGAGTGACTTCGAGTAAGAGTCTTTCCTTTTAAGGCCTATCTAAACTGACTTGTCTGGGTTTAGTTCTCACAAATCATAAAGAATTTATGTAGGAAAAAATAAATAGACAAGCCTTGCAGGGGTATGCCAAGTTATTACTACATTCAATTGTGAACAGGAAAATAGCAAAGGATATTTACACACGGAACAGGAAGGAAGTATACAGGATGGACCCAAGCTGTACCTCCCCCCAGTAAAGACAAAAAGAAAAGCCCCTGACAATTGAGTGCCTTACGTTGAAAACTTATGAATTTGGTAAAAGTCAAGGAAACTAACATTCCGATAATGAGATTTCATTCACGGGCAAGGGGATTTTTCTATCTAGTAGTGACATTTAAAGGGTCATAGGGGCAGGCCTAGTGGCACAGTGGTTACATGGCACCGCTTGGCAAGCAATGCTGTGGTAGGCATCCCACATATAAAGTAGAGGAAGATGGGCATGGATGTTAGCTCAGGGCCAGTCTTCCTCAGCAAAAAGAGGATTGGCAGATGTTAGCTCAGGGCTAATCATCCTCAAAAAATATAAAATAAAAAATAAAGGGTCATAGACTCCCTTAAAAATCAGATGAAAGCCATGTCGCTTGTCACTGGAACATATTCCTCTACATGTAAATATTACTCACTGTTTCTGGTGGTGAACTGGCCCTGTTCCAGGTTATGAATCCCTGCCATGAAGCATGAAATCGGGAGGCAAAATTAATCTCCAGTGAGATCTGACTTCAAAATCCACATTCTTTCCACTACGTTGATAGGTGACCTTAGACACGTCATTTAACTGCTCACACCTCCCATTCCTCATCTGTAAAATGGTGTAGTAATACCTACCTTACAGGTGTTGTCAGGAGTACAGAATTACTCTACAAAATGTTTAGCATGTAATAATCACTCCACAAATATCAATTTCTTTCTCTTTCTGAATTTTCAGGTGGAGAATTCTAAGAGCTGGCAAAATTTGAGGGGAAAATAAATCAAGGTGTCATTTTTTTCTTTTAATCTCACCCTAGTGACCCTCCCCCAAGAGGTGAGACTCGCGTGGAAGACGACCGGATATGCTGAGAAGCACGTGTTGTCCCGCCCAGGTCACCAGGGAGGGAAACCCAGGACCTGTCTGGTGGACACATTTCCACCAAGCAGTCCCCACGGCATAGCACAGGGCCTAGCACTTTGTAGGGTCCAGATAAATGTTTGAGCAAGGAAAGGGGGGAAGGACGGAGAAAGGGGGGAAAAAAGGAAGGGAAGGCAGATTGGAAGTGGTTGGGGTTTTTCTCCCAGAGAGCTCCAAGAACAGGGTCCTTGCCAGGCACAGAATGAAGAAAACCAGTTTATATCTCAAGACATACCTTCCCGTACAGAATTTAGCAGTATCTGCACTGAGTCTTACACTTCTTCATTGACTTCTTTCCTGGAACAAAAAGAAATGGAAAGAAACAGACTGGGAAAACACATCAATTTCTAGAACATGTCACTGGGCTACAATTA
This sequence comes from Equus przewalskii, assembly GCF_037783145.1. Taxonomy (NCBI): domain Eukaryota; kingdom Metazoa; phylum Chordata; class Mammalia; order Perissodactyla; family Equidae; genus Equus; species Equus przewalskii. The sequence goes on from NC_091863.1 coordinate 9,901,443, forward strand.
ACATAGGAGATTAAGAAGAGGTGCCATTTTCTTCTTTGGTAGGAATGGTTATCGTGAAGTTTGAAGTGGAGGACCATGTGATGGAAACACAGATATGAACTCATCCTGTGTGTGACCTCGGGCAAGGTGCTGGGTGTGCCGAAGCTGAGTTTTTCCATCTATAAAATGTCAGAGTTGGTCCAGATCAATGGTTGTCAATCTTGGTTCTCCATTAGAACCACCTGGGGAGTTTCTAAATGTCCCCATGACCAAGCCATGGCCCAGACTTTAGAATCTCTTGAGGTGGGACCCAGGCATCCATAGTTTCAAAGCTTCCCAGATGATGCCAGTGTGCAGCTGAACTTAGGAACTACTGGTCCAGGTGATCTCCAGACCCTCGCGACCCTAAGTGGTTCTCAGACAAGTAGCATGGACATCACTTGGGATCTTTTTAGTAATCAGGACTCGGGCCTCACTACAGAGCTACACAATCGGAATCTGCATTTGAACAAGACCCCCAGGTAATCTGTATTGGCATTAAGGTTTGAAAACTCTGGCCTAGACGCTCTTCCACCGAGCTCTTGCATCAGACAATGCTTTGCTTCTGGTACTGATATTTCAATATAATTTTTGGATCTCAGTGCCAGAATCATCGTCTGTTAAAAGTTTTATATGTGTGTTACGTGTATATATTGAGAAGGCACAAAAATATCCTATCACACCTGTTCCATGCAGGGGGCTAAGCGGAAATAGATAGGAAAAAAATGTAGCCTGTAAAAGGTGCAGACGATTTTATGAGATTCTGCTCAAAGATTGTTTCTCCTTTGTAGAGTGGAGTAGGTTCCTCTAAAGAGCAGTTCTCTTCAAAGTCAGGACTGCCAGTGGGGTTATTAAAAACACCTGCCTCTGTGGCAATTTGTATCCACCTTCTCACCTGGCAACGGGCAACGCATCATTTCCGGATTCTTTCTCTGTTCCTTCTCTGTTCTTACTACCTGACAGGCGCCTTTGCAGCCTGGCCGGCCCCGCCCTGCCCTGTCCCAGGAAATAGGAGCACACTTCAACAGTCAGCGTCCACGAGATTTTCTCTGCCCTCAGCACAGCAGGTGGAAATCCTAAGATCAGCACCCTGGTAGAAGTCTTCAGGTGATGACTGATGGAGACGGTGTCTAAATACCCCAGCCCCCTCGCCTTTAGGTGCGATCACATGGAGATGCCTGTTCTAGGCTGGCTCCCGGAGACGCCCAGCAGCCAGGAGCGCCGGTTGCCCCCAACGATGACTTGATACACACCTACTACAGTTTTCCTCCCAGATTGACTCCCTCACTCCCCTGCCAGTGCTCTCTACCTCCAGGATAAACTACTTCCACGCGAATCCTTGCCTTAGTTCTGCTTGTGGGGAAACCCACACCCAGCCAAATTTCATATTCCACCTGCTTTAAGGTATTTGCAGGTATATAGTTCATACCTTATATTCTTTCCTTTCAATTTTAATATTTTCGGTAAATACAACCAGTTACAGTATGAAGAGTTGAAAGGGTCTTGGTAATAACCTTGAAGAGATCATCTTATTACCCTATTCATGAGACTCATTTGACACCTGAAGCCACAAAAGAGTAAGAAGATGAGAAAAGGGATTTATATCACAGTAGCAGAGCCCTGGTTTCCAATCCTGGTTCTATACTTGATAGCTGTAAGATCTTGGGCAAGCTGCTTAACCTCTCTGACTCTGTTTCTTGTCACTTCAAACATGGGGCAACTAATGATCCTTACTTATAGAGGTGTGGGTGTTCACTAAGATGATGCATGTAAAGTGTTGAGGACCACGCCGTCATTATGAGCTATGGACAGTTCAAAGGCCTGACTGGTTACCAACGAGGGATACTGAATTCATTAGGATGCCTTCAACCATAAAACAAGGTTCAACTAAACATGGCTTACACCAATAAGGACATCTACGGTGTAAATCAAGAATATTCCCCATTCCCACTTCTCACATTTCATCGGCTAGAATTAAGGCATATATTCATTATCTAACCATGAATTAGGTTTATAATCAAGACACCTCTTTCTCCATAGTCTGCATTTTATTTCCAACACCAGGGCACAAGTGTGTCAGAGAGCCATTGCTGTGTAATAAATTGTCACCATAAGCCTCCGTAGCCTGGCTGGCCCTGCTGCCCTTGGCTGAGCTCATTCGTGTATCTGTGAGTTGGCTGATAAACAACAGGCTTGACTGAGTAGTTCTGCTTCAAGCTATAGGTCTGCAAATTGACCAGGTACCTCTGTTCCACCTGTTCTCATTCTACTTGGGCCACGAGGCTAGCTTGTGGGCACAGTCTTCTCATGTCCATGATAGAGGTCTGGTGTGTCACCGACGGCCTAGGCTTAGAACCGTTATGCCGTTGGTCAATGCAAGTCACACAGCCAAGTCCAAAGCCAAAGTGTGAGGCCATAGGCTCCGCCCACCATGAAGGCAAAGGGTATGGATGCAGGCAGGGGTGAAGGAGGGACCAATCACTCATTCCGTAACAAGTCGTCAGAACAAAGAACATGTAAGTACCCAAATGCATTCTCTGAAATCATATAGCGTTCGTGTTTCGCCTTAATTTCTGCGCTGGTTAGTACATTACAATGTTATCTAGTGGTCCCATGGAAGTAAGCTGTTGGCAAATGAACACGAGCGATCATTTGTCAAAGGAAGGCGTCGCATAGCACTCGCTGACCTTCCAGCTCTAGCAGCCCACGATTTGCAGTTTGTGGAAGAAAGTCCGGCAGAGTATGAAACCTAAACAGAAGTAAGATAGAAGTGTCATTCTGAACCAGCATCCTTGGTTCCCGCTTTGACTTTTCAACTAAATTCTTAAATCCTCGGGCGCAGGTATCACCAAAACCTGTCCCATGCCTGAAACAGATGGCGATACGTGGGGACTGCACCACGAGCGAAGTGAACTGAGTCTGGGGGAAGTTTTTTGGTGAACTGAGAGCGCGGAGGATGCGCGGGTCGTGCTGGAGGCGGGTCCCAGCCAGATGTGCAGGGCCCGCCCCGCCCTCCTCGCGCACCGGCCCCGCTCCGCCCGCGGAGGAGCCGCAGGGCGCTCCCCCTCCTCTCCCGGGGCCGCGAGCGCCCCCGCCGCAGGGCCGGCCTCCCCTCCCCGCCCGCGGGGACCGCTCCCGGAGGAGCAGGAGCCCGGAGCGGCCGAGGAGTGCGCAGGAGGGGGCGGGAGGCGTTGGTTAAGGGAGGCCCCGCTCGAAGATGCCGCCGTCCTGGGCCTTTGCGCTCCCGCTGCTGCTCCCCTGGGTGGCAGGTGGATTAGGGAACGCAGCCAGGTGAGTGGCTGGCTGGCGATCGGATCCCGGCCTGAGCTCCCGCGTGAGGCCCCTTCTCTTTGTCCCCCGTCGCTCTAGGCATCCCCGCGTGGGTGTCAGTAGGTGTGTGTGTGCATGTGTCTCTGTGCGCACTGAGACGAGATTTAACAAGGATGTCAGGCCCGAGTGCCCACGGGCTTTGCTCCCCGCGCCCCTTTAGCGGGGCTTTGCACCAGTTCCCTTGGCATCAGCTGCGCCCCACCTGGCAGCGTCCGGCGGGTTCCGGGAGGAGGGAGGCCCTGCGCGCCGACCCGACCCGTGGGTGCGTCCTGGATTGGTGGCCTGCAGACATCCACTGTGGGGGCGCGCGTGTGAGTGTCTGAATATAGGTGGGTGGCTTCTGTGCCTGTGCAGTTTTGTGTTTTCCGCTCTATCCGAAGGGCGCCAACTGGTTGTCAGCCGCTATCTTTGCGGGGGAAGGAGGGAAAGAAAGTGAGCCCGACAGAGTTAGCGTGCTTGCGGAGAGCCCGCCGTGCAGGGAGCTCCTCTACCAGTGCCTTTCTGACTGGGGTTGATGAACTGGAAAGAAAGGACGTGGTTGTCAGGTGAAATCGACTCCTCCTCGCTCTGGCATTTCAGAATCTGAAGCTGTTTCTTTACCGCCCATACCTTTTCTAAGCCCTGAAACTTATTTTTCCAGAGATCAGCAAAGCCGCTTAGGAAATACATACTTAGTGCTTACTGTAGGCCTGGCACTCTTCTAAATACTTTAGGACTGTTCACCCATTTAAAGCTCATAACCGCTCTGTGTGGAAGGTACTATTATTATCATCCCCATGTTGTAGAGGAAAAAAATGAGGCACAGAGAGGGCGAGTAACTTGCCAAAGGAGGCACAGCCAGTAAGTGATGGAGCTGGCATTCAAACCCAGGCAGTCTGGCCCTGGGTCCCTCGTCTTCACCAGTGCGCCAGGGCAGCCTTTTGGGAGCAACTCACTGGGAAGTTTTCCTGCTTCTCTGGCTGTGCGGTTTTGCTTTCTGAGGTGTCCACTAGAGCAGGGTTTCTCCACTGTGGAGCTATTGACCATTGGGGCTGGGCTGGACAAGTATTCATTCCAAGGTGGAGAGAGCTGACCTGTGCATTGTAGGATTTTTAGTGGCATCTGTGGCCTCTGCCCACTAGATGCCGGTAGCAACTTCCCCAAGTTGTGACAACCAAAAAATGTCTCTGGACATTGCCCAAAGTCCCCTGAGCGTGGGGGGTGGGCAGAATCACCTCCAGCTGAGTGAGACTGCGCTATTGGGACTTTTTGGTCAAGAATTCTTGGGGAGGGCAGGCTAGGAGCCTTGGTTTGGTCCAGACTTCTTAAAGGTGAGCCTATCTTTGTTTGACTTAAAGGAAAAAAAATCTTTCATCACAGTCAGCCACAGAATTAAGGGATTTTGAAGTTCAAACAGAACAAACCTCAAACCAGGTTCTTAGAATGTATGATCGCAAGTTTCAATTTCCTTTTCGTGATAAAAATGTAAGCAGATGCAATTTGCTCATAATCACATTTTCCCTGAGTGTTAGCGATTCCTGTGTTGTTAGAAAGCCCGCTTAAGAAAGAGCAAGCACTATTTGGAGATGAGATTAAGAGCTCTTTAGCCGCCAGCAAACTGACCTCCAGGAGCTTCACTTTCAAAGTGCCACCAAATTAAATTAAAAGCCAAAAAGCCTCAAAATAAACCAAAGGATATTAAAGTGGAGAATCCATGTCAACTTTCTGCAATTCTGCAGGTCTCAAGATGTGAACCGCGGTTTCTTTACATAGTGTCGGGTTCACGAGCTAGTGTGTGTATTATCTGCTCGACGTTCTCGGAAATAGCAAGTGGTCAGCACTTCAGGAACTGCCAGGAACTATGGTCGTGCACTCCAGGCTCCAAGTACCGACGACACACGTGTGTGTCTACTGGTTATTTCCTGAGGTTTTACAACTTAGAGGAAAATTGGTGACTGCTATATAGAGATTTCTAATAGAAGCACCAGGTTTTTTTATTTGAAACACTACACCATAAATTTAGTGACTCGGAAAATTATATGCCTCTTAAATGGTGCTTAGTGCATAATAGACAATTAACATTCATCAAATGAGTAAATCATTAGCAGCGTGTGTTTCCCTGATCTAAAGCAGCAGAATTTGCCTTGAACCCTAGATGTGTTTATGCCCTTTGGGCATTGGGACCATTTAGATGCTCTAGACCTGCTTTGTCCAATACAGTAAATATGGTAGTCACTAGCTCCACTTGGCTATGGAGGACCTGAAACGTGGCCAGTCCAAGTTGAGATGGGCTGTAAGTGTAAAATAGACATTGGATTTGGAAGACTTTGTATGGAAAAAAGAACATAAAAGATTGCGCTAATCATTTTACATTGATTACATGTTGAAATGATGATGTTGTGGATATTAGATAAAATATATTACTAAAATTAATTTCACCTATTTCTTTTTTGCTGAGGAAGATTCGCCCTGAGCTCACATCTGTGCCAACCTTCCTCTATTTTGTATGTGGGATGCCACCACAGCATGGCCACTAACAGAGTGCTGTATGTCCACACCCGGGAACTGAACCTGGGCCACCAAAGGGGAGCATGCTGAACTTAACCACTAGGCCACCAGGGCTGGCCTGTTTCATGTATTTTTTTTATTATAAAGATTTTATTTTTCCTTTTTCTCCCCAAAGCCCCCCGGTACATAGGTGTGCATTTTTAGTTGTGGGTCCTTCCAGTTGTGGCATGTGGGATGCCGCCTCAGCATGGCTTGATGGGCAGTGCCATGTCCACGCCCAGGATTCGAACTGGGGAAACCCTGGGTCACTGAAGCAGAGCACGTGAACTTAACCACTCGGCCATGGGGCTGGCCCCTCATATTTTTAAAAATGTGGCTACTAGGAATTTTTTTTTTTTTGAGGAAGATTAGCCCTGAGCTAACTGCTGCCAATCCTCCTCTTTTTGCTGAGGAAGACTGGCCCTGAGCTAACATCTGTACCCATCTTCCTCTACTTTATATGTGGGACGCCTACCACAGCATGGTGCGCCAAGCAGTGCCATGTCCGCACCCGGGGTCCAAACTGGCTAACCCCAGGCCGCCGAAGCAGAAGGTGCGCACTTAACTGCTGCGCCACTGGGCCAGCCCCAGCTACTAGGAAATTTTAAATGCCACATGTGGCTATTATATTTCTTTTTTTTTTTTCCCCCTTTTTCTCCCCAAAGCCCCCCAATACATAGTTGTATATTCTTAGTTGTGGGTCCTTCTAGTTGTGACACGTGGGACGCTGCCTCAGCGTGGTTTGATGAGCAGTGCCATGTCCGCGCCCAGGATTCGAACTGACGAAACACTGGGCCACCTGCAGCAGAGCGTGCGAACTTAACCACTCGGCCACAGGGCCAGCCGCCAGCTATTATATTTCTATTGGACAGTGCCAGTCTAAAACATTTATTGATCTGAACTCCATCTCCAGTGTTCCAGGTTCTAACTCTGGCATCTTTTTGACTTGGGCACCTAAGATAAATATGTTATTAACTTTGCTATGCTTGAGATTCAAATTTGGAGCAACTCCCTACTTATATTTCTTTTATAAATTTTTTATCTATTGAATTCAAGTAAAAATAATGTGAGAGATGAAGGAATAACTGGGTTCGTGCTGAGGGTCCACACTCATGGAAAGAGGCCTGTGTTCTGCCAACCACACCCTACTTCGAGAATTGGTTCTTCTCAGAGCCCTGTTAAGGAAGTGCCATTGTAACAATTTACCACAAACTTAGTGGTTTAAAGTAATAGATTTATTCTCTTACAGTTCTGGAGGTCAGAAGTCCAAAGTGAGTCGTCTGGTGCTAAAATCAAGGTGTGGGCAGGGCTCATTCCTTCTGGAGGTTCTGGGGACAAATCTGTTTCTTGTCTCTTGGAAGAAGCTTCTAGAGGCTTCCAACAATCCTTGGTTTGTGGCCACATCACTTTAATCTCTTCTTGCTTTGTCACCTGACCTGCTCTTTGACTCTTAGTCGTCCCCCTCCTTCTAAGAAGAACCCTTGTTGTTACACCAGGCCCACCCAGGTAATCCAGGATGATCTTCCCATCTCAAGATCCTTAATTTGATCACATCTGCACAGTCCCTTTTGCCATAGAAGGTCAGATTCACAGGTTCCAGGGGTCAGGACATGGACATCTTTGTGGGGCCATTGTTCAACCTTCCACAGGAAGCCTGAGCTATGAGTCTCTTGTTCTTGGATTTATGGGATCTTATTTTTAAACATGATTTTAGTGATTTGTGAATGGTTGGCATATCATTCATTTCTTTATTCTTAAAATCAGATTTTTGGAAATATACCCAAAACTAAAGAGCTGAATGTTTCTAGGAAATAGTGATCATGAAATGTCCAATTACAATATAGAAATCATTTCTGAACAACCTTATTTCAATAGTTTCATTGACCTGGAAGGAATTAAAGTTCTATTTATATGTAATTTTATGTGCATAAACCAAAGTTAAGTAGACATTAAAATAAGAATCAGTCTATTATCTAGTCTTCAGAAAGCAGATTGGCATTCAACAAATACTGTTGATACCCTACTAAGTGTCAACACTTTTCATTGTGATTTCACTCAATTCTCTCATCAACAATGAGAAATAGGTATTGTGTCTATTTGACAGACAATGGGATGGAGAAACTTGAAGAAATCAAATGATTTCCAAAGAACTGCATTTGGTTAGGTCTTCTGCTCTAAGAGCAATGACATTCCGATATTCCAAATCAATTCTCCCCCCAAAATTGAATACATCAAAGCGCACATTTTTACAAAGTGCCTTCTCACACATTATCAGCGGTGATCCTGTTTAACTTGACTCTTGCCCAGCACCGTCAAGGGACATATGTAGAAGAAGTGGGGAATTCCTGAGGCTCCACCCTCCCAATACCACTACCTTCCTCTCTAAATGTACATTCTCTCAGAAGCAGACTCTGACACCAGGATTCCAGTGTGCATGGTTTATTTGGGAGATGACCCCAGGAAGTTCTAATAGGGAAGCTGGGAAGTGGGACAGAGAAGGGAAACAAGTTTATAAAAATAAGTTACCGCTGTGATTTAATCCTGCTAGGGAATTCTAGGAGACAGTAGGACACGAGCTCAGAGTTATCCCCCACTGAAGGCAAGGGAGCTGGGGTATTTATACTCCCATCAGTCATTGGTTGAGGGCTTCTGGGGAGAGGGGTTTCTGCACTTTCAGCTCATGCACACAGGCAAAGCCAGCTCCTGCCAACAGAGAAAGCTCTCTGGCATCAAGAAATGAGGCTGGCCATTCACCACAATGCACCACCATTTGTTACTGACCTGGTGAGACGAAGAAATACTACTGAGGAACTTGTGCTCCTGGTGACAAGTTTCAGGACAAACTCCTCTGGGAACAGTAAGGGCAGGACATGTAGGTGTCCTAAGGCATTATGGGCTGAATTGTGTCCCCTCAAAATTCATATTTGAAGTCTTAATCTCTAGTACCTCAGAATGTGACTGTATTTGGAGAATAGGGTCTCCGAGAAGTAATTAAGTTAAAATGAGTTCATTAGGGTGGCCCTCATCCAGTACGACTGACGTCCTCACTCATAAGAAGTGGAGATTAGGACACACACACAGCCACAGAGAAAAGACCAGAAAGACCATGTGAATACAAAGGGAGAAGATGGCCATCAGTAGGCTAAAGAGAGAGGCCTCAGAAGAAGACAATCCTGCCTTGATCTCAGACTTCCAGCCTCCAGAATCACGAGAAAATAACTATCTGTTGTTGACGCCCCCCAGCCTGTGGTACTTTGTTATGGCAGTCCTAGCAATCTAGTACATGAGATAAGCTCAGAAAAGGTAGAAACCTCATGGAACCAAAGAACAAAAGTTCACCTGATCTTGATTTTCAGTTGAAAGCAGACTGAAAACTGGGCCTCACAAGCAATTTGACTTTGGGGGTTTTAAGCAGGAAATGTCAGAATGGGGTAACTGGCTTGTAGCAACTAGTGAGCATAGCAGCGTTGCCTTTTGATCCTTCAATATTGGCTGCAAGTGATAGAAAACCCAAATAATCTTGGCTTAAACACATAGATATGTTTCTCTCTCACATAGGAGTAGGTAGTTGGACCAGTATGGGCTCTCTGGAGTCAGGGACCCAGGCTCTGCCATCTAACGTCTCCACCAGAAGGCTCTCCCCTCGTGGCCAAAGATGGCTTCTTGAGCTCTAGCAAACGTGTCTAAATTCCAGCCATACGAGACAATAAATGTGAAGAAGAACATCCCTTCTTCCTTTACAGCCATGTCCTAGAAGTTGCACATGGCACTTCTCCTTACATCCCAACTGCCATAACTCCATTACATGGCCATGTCCTACTGAAGTGAAGGCCTGGAAATGTAATCTTTATTCTTAGTGGCTATGAAATAGTGGTCTTATTTCTAAGAAAGAAGGGGAGAATAGATATTGGGGTACCACTTGCAATATTGGCTATGCATAAATTGCAGATCAAATGTCAAAGTTTACAGATAAATAAACTGAGTTTCAAAAGAATAAGTGATTTGCCCCAAGTCTCACGGTGAACAAGAGGCAGATTTAAAAGCCATGGTGTCTCCCAAAGATAATTAGATCACTTTCCATCAAGTATTTTGTCCAGAGGAATCAGTAGTACTTCCAGTTTCGTCAGCTAACTTGCTGGGTCCCAGTGTATTGGTTTCAATAACTAACCTGTATTAAATCTAAAGGTCTTGTTTATGGGAAAAAAAAAAAAAAACACCAATATTCTAACAGTAATTAAAATTAATTCAATTCAATTTAACGACATTAATTGAACAACTGACATGCCCAAACATTCTCCCAAATGCCAAGATACATATCTATCTGCCCCCTACTAGACAACTTTATAGGGCAAGCAAAATGTCTTCATTTTGGGGCAAAGGGGGCGCCAGGGGAGGGTTATAACTCTTGTCCCTAGCCCAGTGCCTGGGATATAATAGGCAGGGCCAGGCTGCAGGAAGCCTTGTATGTCAAACCAAGGAGTTTGGACTTTGTTCTGAGAGCAATAGAGAGCAAAGCAGGGTATTGCAGGCTCTGCGTTCTTTAAAGATAACCCAGTTGTGATCTAGTCATGCTCAGAATTATCGCCCAGTTGCACAGAATGCTATAGTCATCTGAACTCTGACCTCCGGCTAGAGGATCCGCTTCCAAGATGGCACACTCACATGGCTATGGGCAGGAGACGTTGGCTGCTCACTGGCTGTTAGCAAGAGGCCTCAGCTCCTCGCCGTGTGGACCTCTCCATAGGGCTGTTTGAGTGTCCTCACTGCATTTCAGCTGACTTCCCACATAGCACGAAATCCAAGAGAGAGAGAACAAGGATGAAGTTGCATGCCTTGTATGTCCTAATCTCAGAAGTTACCCTCCATGGCTCCCACTGTATTCTCTTCATCAGAAGCCAGTCACTAAGTACAGCCCCACATAAGGGGATGGGGACTAAGCCTCACCTTTTGAAAGTAAGAATATCAAAGAATCTGTGGACATATTTTAAAACCAACACACCACACATTCTGGTTTTCCTTCTCCCACACTGTTACTCCTTCTCAGCCTTTTCTACTAGCCTCCATTTCCACAGAGATCAGTCTCACCCTATTTTCTTTCTTATATATCCTCTCTCCAGGTCATCTTTCCAGTCCTAGCACCTTCAATGCCATCTATGTATAGATGACTTCAAATGTGCATCTCAAGTCCCAGGCTCTCTCTGCTGCATTCTTGACCTATCCATTGGGATGTCTCACTGAACTTAGGACATCCAAACTGAACTCTTGATCAGTTCCCTAGAACTCACTTCACCCCACCCACCTCACCCATTCTCCCTACTCTAGAACAAACAGTATCCAAACTGGTTCAAGCCAGGAGCCTGGGCATCATTCCTGGCAACTCACTCTTCCTCCCTGACTTGTGGTCAGTCTGGCACTAAATCCTATTACAGACCCTGTCTCAAGCCCATCTCCCTCTCGCCTTCCTCCCTGCCACCACCCAGCCACAGCAAGATCATCTCTCGCCTGATCCCCCATAATAGCCTCTCCTTGCTTCTTTTGCCCCTTCCAGTCCACATCGCAAAGTGTTCCTCTTAAAATTTAAATCACATCATGTCAGTCCTCTCCTTAAAACCTTTCAGTGACTTTTTTCCATTGGATTAAGAATAAAATCCATTCTATTTAAAATGGCATAAAAGGCCCTGCTCGATCTAGCCTTTGGCTGTTTCTGAACCAATTTACATCATTCTCCCTCATGCTCACTATGAACGAATGAATGAGTGAAGCTATCTTGATAACACTTGCTTTTCTAACTGCCTTCCCTTCCTCGTCTCACTTCCCCACTCCCCTGTCGACGTTCCCTTCACCTCATAAATAAACCACTTGCACGCAAATCCTTGTCTCATGGTCAGCTTCTGGGCGAGCCCAAACTAAGACACTCCCCATCCCCAATTTCCACCTAACTCTTGAGCTTGGAAGATAACTGAGAGAAATAGAGGAAGCAGTGGAAAATTCCAAGTTTTTCCTAACCAGTGGAAAGTTTCAAATTTTGCCTTACCACTCCTGGCATGGGAAATTTGAAGATGCATTAACACACACTGGTACTAGAGAGCTTGATAGCCTGGGTGTTTTTGACTGGGCTGTTAAACACCTACACTTGCAGGAAGGTGAGATGCTTTGGGGTATGTCTGGGCCTGTTGGACTTGGACTCTGTATCTTGAAGATGGATGGGAACCCAGAATTAATCTTAACTGGTTAGGTACAAAGGACTTGCCATACTGGGAGCTATGATGAAAACAAAACGAAAATCAAAACCAAAAAACCCTCATGGACTTTGTTATCCCTATTTAGAAAAAATTTTATTTCATTTGTTTGGCAATATTTAAACATCAGCAAAAGAACTTTTAACTTCTCAATTTGTGTTGGAGAATATTGTGAAGTTTCCTGGAACCTCACCATAAACAAGCATACTAAGAATTCTGGCACAGTATATTTTTGCAGAAAAATAAGGAAGCCCATGAAGAAATACTACACTACTTACACAATCCCTGGAATGTTTTTAAATTAACTTCAGCTGTGGAGACGGCCATTTTCTGATTAATTTGATCAATGTAGACGGCGAGCTATAATAATGTATTAAAGGCACTCTGGGCAATTCAGCATTTTGCTCAGACTCCCACAGCTCAGGGCCTCCTCTCCACAAAGACTTGCTCACCTACATTGACACTTCCCTGCCTCAGGACCAGTTTCCCTGGGCCTACTATATGCCAAGCATTGTTTAGGAAGAGAGATCTGAGAGAGAAAGAGAACGTGTGCGTGTGCATGTGCGAGCCAGCAGCAGGCCCGCCCAGCCAGACCTCCCATGGTGGCAGAGGATGTTGGTGGGATCATTTCAGTCCAAGATCAGGAATTCTCTTGCTAGGTTCATAAGTTTCTTGTTATTGATTACCCTAGGTTTATCAGGTCCCTTGGGGCTGGGTCAATCCAGCCAAATGCATAAAAGCTGGTTATATTCAACACATACTAAATTCCACTGGTTTGATGGTGTGCTTTAACCATGCATCCTTGATATCTTAGAATGCACTGGTCCAATTTTATATGTTTAAAAACATGCTTCACTAAATATGGAACTAAATGCAATTCATATTGATAGCTTTGTAAGATTTTTTTAATGAATGGATTCACATATAAGGAAAAAGTCATGTGTGCTAGACTTTAGGAAAAGAAATGGTTCTCAAAATACTACTGTGTGATCAGCATAGGCTAACTTCTGCATCAAACCATCACAATCTCAGTAGCAGAACACAAGAAAGTTTTTTCTTTGCCTGCCTCAAAGTCCAAGGCATGTTTGAGAGACTCTGCTACATACTTTCACATGGGTCCAGGGTCCATCCATCTTGGGGAGCCATCTTCCTCCAGGTCCTCAGACTCCTTCTTATTCAGTGGGCTGATAGAAAAGGAGTGCATCAAGGATCCCGTGGGAGGGTTGTGAGCCAGGCCCAGAGGTGGTCTACCCACATTCCATTGGCCAAAACCAGTCATGTGGCTCCACCTAACTGGCAGGCTGGCTGGGAAGTATAGTGTAGGTTTGTGCCCAGGAGACGCAGAAAGGGATTTGATGAGCACTTAACCTTCTCTGCCATGATCATTCATTTGCAACATATGAAATTATAGATATTTGGCCTTTTTTTTTTTTTGCTGAGGAAGATTCACCCTGAGCTAACATCTGTTGTCAATCTTTCTTTTTGTATGAGGCACTGTGACAGCATGGCCACTGACAGATGAGTGGTGTAGGTCTGTGCCCAGGAGCCGAACCCGGGCTACCAAAGCAGAGCATGCCAAACTTAACCACTGGGCCACCAGGGCTGGCCCTAGATATTTGGCCATTTTTAACTTATAAAAAGGACAGTTTCATACTAGTTTCTGAAACTAGTAAAATTAGTTTAACCTAATAGTTTGTGTTCCTTATCCCAAATACTCACAACCAGATATTAAAGTAAAAGAATTATTGAATTAGTGATGAGAAAGCTAGTAAGTGGGCATGAAATTAGAGCAAAGGACAAGTGGAAGGAGAGGATGCTGGGAAAATAATCAGAATCATTTGCTAACTTTAACTTGCAATGTCATGTGAGAACTACTTAGAAACTAAAAGTTAAGGCTTTTTCAGCAGTTTTTAAAGATTTGATAAGATAGTGTGCCTTGCTATTATTATCACTATCATTCTTGCCTGTGCTGGATTCCTTTCTTCCCCTCAGTAATATTGCTTCAAGTTAAACAGAAATATTTTAATAATTTTTTATCCATAATTTTAAATAGCTGCACATGTGCATTAAGAAAAACTGGCAAGCATAAACTGCAGAGCTGGATTCTTGATGTAATAAATGACTTTCCTCCAGCATCTACAAATCAGCAAGTAATTATTAGCAATTCTATCCACTAGTGATTTCTCCCCTTTAAACCTGTGTTTTCATTTTCGTGACCAGATGTAGAATTTGATGATTAAACCAGTGAAATCCCATTTGTGGCTGTCCCTTTGAAGGTATCTCTCAAAACTGGGTGACTACATGGACAGCACACCCATTTATTAAAAGGCATGTTGCTCATTTATGGACTCGCATGGTTCTCTGATGGTTTTTCCTACAATGTTGTTTCAAGCTGCTTGGTTTCCTTTAGGAAATATGCACAGAACATGTCGCTGCATCCACAGAGCAGCTGGAGGCTGAACTGGTGTTTTCTGATTTGTGGAGTTGCCTGAACGGCAGAATCCATTTTATAGTTCTCAGTCATGAGTTGATTCTTAACTGTTTCCATTTTTAAACAAATGAGAGTAAGGCTAGATTTAATGACATATTTCTGACCTCTTCCAACAGAGCTATAATACTAAGATGCATTCGTGACTGGGAAGGATTTCTTTAAAGTGGATGAGAAATCTTACTTTGTTATCAAGTTTTTGATAGCCCACGTGTTAGTCATTAACATTTTGGCAAGTTTTACAAGTGATACTTTGTACAACATCAAAAATGATGACTTGGGAGAAATTAATATACCTCAGATTTCTCAGGTTCACCTTTTCACCTAAAGGCAAGCATGTGAAAGCAATAAAGCTCGAGAAAGAGGATTTCTCTGGAGAGTTGTGGTAATGTGCAAACAGTATATGAATTTCATCTTCTGGTAACTTTCTCCTGTTAGTTAACCCCAGGCAGTATTCTTTACAATCAAAACTAATTGACTTTGACCAATACATATGAAATGGGTTTGGCCACCTGTACAAGGGACTCTGGGCTCTTTCACCAAAGTTTCTAATTAGGCTTTTTTTGAGAAATATCATATTTCAACAAATTTCAATTTGTTTTTATGTGATTTCACATCTAACAATTTCAGTAATCTTGTTGGATCTTATTAAGTTCACTCTACTTCTATGGAGGCTGTTTTGTGTTTTGCAAAATCCTTGATATTTCCAATTGCTTGAAATCCTTCTATAATTCTCCAGAACTTTTAGGATGGACAAAATGTTTGACATGGACACAGGCCTTTTCTTTCTGGCCCCTGCTTATCTCCCTGCTTCTCCATGCCACTGTTCTTTCTGCTTCCCTTCTCACTCCCCTGCTCCAAACACACGCTACTTTCTTTGTTGTTGTTAGTGCCGTCAGGTCGATTCTGACTCCTAGTGATCCTGTGGACAGCAGAGCGGAACCCTGGCTGATCTTGCTGCGCCATCCTCTCACCTTCTGGCAGCACTCTATCAGACAATGCTCCGCTGCTATTCACAGGGTTTTCATGGCCAGTGTTTTAGGAAGTGGGTGGCCAGGTCCTTCTTCCTTGTCTGTCTAGTCTGAAATCTCCACTGAAACCTGTCCACTTGGGCCACAGTGGTGCGAGTGCCAAATCTTAACCCTTAGACCACCAGGGGTGGCTATACCACTTTCTACTCTTCAGTTTGTAGGTCACCAACTCCACATATTCTTAGTAGCCCCATCCTTGGCAAGGCTATTTTCTCTGCCTGGAACACTTTTTCCACCCAACAGACTCTTCCCACTTCACCCAGGAAAGTTCTTCCAGTCACCAGAATTTATTTCAGGCCCTATTTCCTCCAGAAAACCCCTCATCCACCCACCTCAACCTCATGACTCCTATATCTTCCCCTAGCTCTTGAGAACTTCCTCCTTTGGTAGGTTCCATCATGTTGGAGTCTAATTATCTGTTTACTTGCCCATCTTCATCCATAGACTAGAAGTTCTTTGTGGCCAAGGGTTGTCCTCATATACTTCTAGAGTTTCAATGCCTAGTACAGTGCCTGACATGTGTAGTTTCCTAATAAATTTTGAGGGAACAAATGGATGGATGAATGCATGAATAACGTAGAGGAGGAAGAATCATTTTCTCTCTACCTCTCTAGGTTCTTGGCTGAGACCTCCCTGTAATAAAAGACCAATTAACAGGAGAAAAACAAACAGAAGTTTATTAACATGTATCCCTCCTTTATATATGGGAGAGACCCAGGGAAACTCATTCCCCAAAATGGCCCAAGCTACCAGCTTAAATACCGTCTTTAGCTGAAGACTAAAGAAAGATGTCAGTTGGGGGGCATTATGGGAGGTGACCAGACAAAGCACAGTAAACAAGGGTAAGGTTGTTATGCAGATTTAAGTCCTGCCTTCAAGAGATTCTAGAGATTTCTTCATCCTCCTCTTCCTGGTACAGAGACAGAGACATCCTTATAAATGGAGATTTCCCTTATACATGTAAATGTCTCTTACAAAAGGGGAACTTCTACTCAGTTTTCAGAGCTTCTTCTGTGTCTGCTGTTTTCTTAAAAATTATCAGCCCAAAATAATCCTATGCCAAAGAGGCACATTTTGGGGTGGCAAATTCTTCTCCCCTTCAATAGTTTGGTGAATTGTGTTCCCCTCTGACTTCTAATAGCAAGGAAAAGTCACCCAGTCTTTCTTGGTCCTAGTTTCTTTATGTGTAAAATGGTACCTTAGAACTGGATGATATCTAAGGTTCTTACCATGCCAGGTTCGTTTTTGCCCGTCACCTGGAAAGCCAAACACCGAGACAATGAGATTGCAGCAGAGAGAGAGTTTACTCACAAGGCAGCCATGCCAGGAAGTGAGAGCATGAGTCTCAAATCTGCTTCCCTGAAAATAGGGACTCAGGGATATTTATGGAATAGGTGGCAAGGTGGTCTGAAATGTGGAGAGAGGTGATTGGAGGTGAGAGAGATGAGGTAACTGATGATCTGTGCAAGCGTAGTCAGGCTCCATGCCTCTTCATAGGACCCATGTTCACAAAATGGTGGCATTAGCATGATCTGAGGGTGGAGTTTTTAGCTTCCTGAGGTCAAAATGTTGCTTATTGGACATCTGCGTGGGCCCAGTTGATGAGTTGGTGGCTGGGAGTGGACAAAGGGGTTCTAATTCCTGAAAAACAGCCCAAACACCCATTACTATGGTGACCTAGGCTCCAGGGAGATGTTATCTATAGGAACCTAGTGGGAGTCAGGTAGCATATTGCCTAAACAGCACAGTTAACAATGGGTGAGTTAAATAGCTAAAAGATATAATCAGTAATTGCAAACAGGAAAAAAAACCTTTAGTTCTGAACTACTTAATCATCGATGGCTAACTCTTTGCTGGTTTCAATCCTTCCTATTCTTTGGTCATTCCTCATTCTTGAGGGATTCAGGGAGATGACCAGTCTAGCTACTTCCTGCTGAATTGGGGCCTAGATCTGGGTTAGAGGAATGAAACTGTTTAACATTCATTTGGAAATATTCACTTGTTCTTGGCTTCATGTTGACATTTTTGCATTATTAGAATTTTGTATCTTGCTCAACAGTTTTCGAACTTCTAAAAGCACATTTTATAATCAAGTGTCTGGCCAGAAGGTTAAGAAGTATAGACTACCCAAATTTTAACAGTCCCTGAAAAATAGACCTAATCCCAGTGAGGCCTCCATAAGTTATCAATTTATAGTAGCTGGGAGGGTCCATGAAATCTACAGAGCATGTCTGGGTTAGTTAATCAGAGGTCATTCAAAGTTACAATATAGTTTCTTTTCTACAATATGGCTTCCCTTATGTCAACCTTGTGTTGACCAGTATCAAGGTCACTTTCCTTAAGGTGAAATTCTACAATAGTCTCTGCTTACAGTGAAATTGATTCCTACATACATTAAAAAGTAAAGTCATGTGAAAACTGTGGCAGCAATGAGAATGTGCTTTGCAGATCTCCAACTGCTGGGGGCATAATTGACCGAGGGCCCCAAGTACTCTACTCTTGGAAATCCATCCCAACATTTGAGCAAGGCCACGCCTCCCACAGGCTGCCCCTGCCATGCCTCCTTCCAGGCTGAGGGATACTAAGGCAGGACCTTTTATGGGAAACACAACTCTCCTCTGAAGGTCAACTTTGGCTTCAGGACTCCCCCTCAGCTTTGCTAAACCTTCCTTAAACTGCCCAGCAGCCTTGGGTGCTTCCACCCAACCTTCTTTCCCTCTCTCCTTCACCCAGGGTCAGACTTCCGTGGTGGTCCGATGGCTCTCCCAGCCTTCCTCAGCTCCGTTACCATTTTCTCTCACAGGTGTTTCTCCTAATACGATCCTTGCACATTTAATTCCATCCTGGCTTCTGCTTCTTTGAGGACTCAGACTAAAGCAGAAACCTAGTTCAAACTCAGATATATTTAAGTGATTGAGTCAATGGCAGTTTTAAACTTTATACCTTATTCAACACATCTAATAATAATATTAATCCTACTAGTACTAGTAAGAGAAATCAATCAGGGAGCATTTACTGTGTTAGTCACTGTTTCAACCCCTTAACATATATTAAATCATTTCATTATCACAGAAACCCTTAAGGTAAATACTTTTGTTATCTGCATTTTAGACGTGAGATAGCTGAGGCATAGAAAGGTGGAGTAACTTGCTGAAAGTCACAGGTTAATATATAGTAGAGCCAGGATTCAAACTCAGGAAGGACACCATAGTCCTAACCACCATATTATGTACCCTCTCAACAGCAGAGCTGATCCTGCTCTCTTTCTAGTAACATTCTCCTCAGTTGGCTTTCCTGACACCATACTAACCTGATGCCCTTATACCTTTCTGAGCATTGTCTGAGTCTCTTTCTGGGTCTTCCTTCTCCGTGGCCCACCTCTCACATGCTGGTTTCCTTGGAGCTCTACCCTAAGTGTCCTTGTCTTCTGACACTACATCCATTCCCATAGATCCAGTAAACCAACTACCTGCAGATAACTTCCAAATCCAGTCCTGCTTCCTGGATTTATGGCCCAAATATCCAGCTTCTACTCAACACCTTCCCTTGCTTGTCTGTCTAGTAAGCCCTCAAAATCAGCACATCCCAAAGAGGACTCATCATTTACCCTATTCCCTAACATGTTCCTCCACCCATATTCCCCATTCCAGAAATACAACACTGCTGTCTGCCTGATAATGCATCCCTCCCACACTCCACATCCGATTGATCAGAATATGATCTCCGTGAGGACAGAGATCTTACGTCCCTCTTGGTTGCTGCTGAACCTCTGGATACTGACCCAGTACCTGATACATTGTATGTGCCCAATAAATACTTGCTGAATGAATGACTAATCTATTACCAAGTCTTTTGGTTCCACCTTGATTCCATTTCTCCCCACCTCCACTGCTACTGTTCCAGTCCAAGTAACCAGACTCTTTCTTCAAAGCCAACCGGTATCCCTGCTTCTATTCTGTCCATTTTCCAGTCTGCTGCCGTGATTATATTTTTCTAAAAGAAAATCTTATCAAATAACCTCCCTATTTAGAACACTTCAGTGTTGTCCCATTGCCATTAGACTATAAGACCCTGTAGCCCTAACTTGACTCACAAGACGCTGCATGTTGTAGCCCCTGCCCGACTCTTAAGGCTCATTTCCCACCAGCCAAGTTCTTCTTCCCTTTGCTCCAATCCTCTGGTCTTCTATTGGTTCCTCAAGCACAGGTGTGGTGTCTCTTACCTCTGAGCCTGCACTCATTCTGTTACCTCAGCCTGTAATATTCTTTTCCTCACTCCATGTGGTTGACCCCTGTTCATCTTCAGTCTCACTTAAAGGTTGTACCCTCAGAGGGAACATCTTGGATCCTTTTGACCAGATTATGTTTATTTGCTTTAAGCTTCTATAGCTGACTGAATACATTTAGTGCCTCTATTACCCTCACCCTCTTGTCTAAAAGTTCATTATCAGGGGCCCCGTCTGCCGTATTCATTTCTTTATCCCCACTACCTAGCACAAGACTCAGTACATATTACTGCCCTATTGAGAATTAAGCTGGCTTTTTTGGCATCAGGAAATAGGTAAGACCCCTCCTATTGGAGCTGGGGAGCATATTGCTTGCAAACTTGTAATCAAGAAGTTAGCAGGTCATCTCTGGTTTTGTGGATAGATTGGAATCTAATTAAATGAATTCCACATTCCTTATAAAAATATGGAATTAAAATACCATGGGAAGAATTTTCCCCCATGAAGCTTTCCTGTTTATCATGTTTTCTTTTTAAAGCCAACTCAAATGTCACCTCTCCTGTGACACCCTCCTCTCTTTCCCAGGCAAAGTTAGTTCCTCCCTCCACGCTGCCTCCCAAACATCAGCTCCATGTTGTTAAAGGAAGAGAAAACAGATGTGGACACTCAAGGTTTATTACAGGCACGCGTGGTCAAGAAACTGACCCGCCGAGGATCTAGGTGGGAGAGTTTTTTGTAGGGTGAGGCAATGTTACCTTATTCACCAAGGTATGGGGATAGCTGTTTTTACCAATAAATTTCAATGTTTATGTTCAAATCTTAAGACAACAAGACAGATAACACATTTAAAAAATGGGCAAAGGACCTGAATAGACCTTTCCCCAAAGAAGATACACAAATGGCCAATAACACGTGAAGGATATTCAGCATCATTAGCTATCAAGGAAATGCAAATCAGAACCACAATGAGATACCACTTCTCACCAACTAGACTGGCTGTAATTAAAAAATGGACAATAACAAGTGCTGATGAGAATGTGGAGAAACTGGAACCCTCATACATTGCTCCTGGGAATGTAAAATGATGCAGCCATCTTGGAAAACAGTCTGGCATTTCCTCAAAAAGTTAAACGTAGAGTTACCATATGACCCAGCTATTCCACTCCTAGGTGTATACCCAAGAGAAATGAAAACATGTGTCCATACAAAAACTTGTACACAATTGTTCATAGCAGCATTATTCATAACAGCCAAAAAGTGGAAAGAACCTAAATGTCCACCAATGGATAACAAAATGTGGTCTATCCATACAATGGATATATTCTTCAGCAATAGAAAGGAATGAAGTACTGTTATGTGCCACAGCATGGATGAACCTTGAAAACATGCTAAGTGAAAGAGGCCAGATACAAAAGGATCACATAGCATGTGATTACCTTTATGCGAAATGTCCAGAACAGGCAAAGCCAGAGACGAAAAGTAGATTTGTGGTTGCCAGGGGATGGAGGGAGGGGAGAGTTGGGAGTAACTGCTATTAGATATGGGGTTTCTTTTTGGAGTGATGGAAGTGTTCTGGAATTAGATAGTGGTGATGGTTGTATAACACAGGGAATATACTAAAAACCATTGAAGTATACACTTCAAAATAATGTTATGTGAATTATATCTCAATTTTTTAAATGCTAAAAAAAGATTCTCAAGTATATCACTGTATTTGGACCAGCATTTACTCAACACACTTTATGTTCAGTAGGCCATGGTTTCTTGTTTGAGAATTGTTTGTTACATGCAGTCTGGGTCAAGATTATGGTATCCTTTGCAGAATCGTTAGGAACAGATTAGATTATGACAGATGGCTGTCTTATTTCTCCGTGAAGACATTGTAACGATACTTACCATGCCGTCCTATACTGTAATGTATCTGTTTTCAACAGACTGAACTTAGAGAGCAAAGATCAGGTCTTTTTCATCACACATTGTGACTAAGACAGTGCTTGGGGGGCCGGCCCCATGGCCGAGTGGTTAAGTTCATGCGCTCCACTTCCCGCGGCCCAGGGTTTCGCTGGTTCGAATCCTGGGTGCGGACATGGTACCACTCATCAGGCCACATTAAGGCGGCATCCCATGTGCCACAACTAGAAGGACCTACAACTAAAAATACACAACTGTATGCTGGGGGGATTTGGGGAGAAAAAAGCAGGGAAAGAAAAAAAAGTGCGTGGAATACCGCAAGTGCTCAATAAATGTTTCACTTTAATACAGTGGTCCTTAACAGGGGACAATTTTGCTCCCCAGGGGACATTTGGCGATGTCTAGAGACATTTTTGGCTGACACAGTTGGAGTGGTGAGTTCTACCGACATCTCTAGGCAGAGACCAGGGATGCTGCTAAATGTCCTGCAATGCACAGGACAGCCCCTAAGAACAAAGATTTATCTGGCCCAAAGTATCACTCATGTAAAGGTTGAAAAACCCCATTCTGCATGATTGGGTGAATGACTTAATAAATCCTCCAAATTAATTTCATTAGAGCATGAAAGAAAAAAGTCCCCCTCACGGAAAAGTAAATAATAAAATCGTCCTTGCATTTGGTGTTCTCAGTTAATGAAATGTCCCAGACCGGATCTTTGTGGCTCTTAACTGAATAACCAAGTTGGTGGGAGAGGCAGACCACGAGGGAAAACTACAAGATTAGTTAACTTCCTGACCTTGACTAAGATATTATTAACGAGCGTAAAAGTCAGTCCTGCCAGAGAAAGCGCATGGTGAAATGTGCATTCCTTGTCCGTTAAAGAGCCCAGGAAACATTTTACAGTGTCTTTAATATGCATAAGGAAACAACCCCAGCCCGCCGCAAAATGTACAGCTCAAGTCTTTTCTTCCAGAATCTGGTAGCACCCCTGTCCCATACTAGGCCAGGAAGTAGGTCGATATGCTGTAAGCTTCATCCATGGCTCCGCATACTTAGGGGCACTTGGTGGCAGGGCTCACACTTTCAGGCCTCCAGAGCAAGCCACGGCTGGGTGGCCCTCGGTTTTTACGTGAGCTAAGAATAGTTTAACGTTTTTAAGTAGTTAAAGCTAAATCAAAAGAATATTGTTACATGACAGGTGAAAAGTATATTAAGTTCAAATTTCAATGTCTATAAATAAGTTTTATCGAACCCAGCCACACCCATCTGTTTACTATTGCCTATGGCTGCTTTTCCCTTGGGCAGAGACAGAATGGACTGCAAAGCCTAAAATATTTACCCTCTGATGGACATCTTTGTGGAAAACATTGGCCGATCCCTGCTCTATAGTTAAAGAATTTGGCAAATTGTGTTTCCAGGAGGCGGTGAGGAATAAGAACGTGCCCTGGGCTGGAATCCCTGACACCTGCCTCTGCGGGGGATGACCCCACTCTACTGGGCTGGCGTTTCCTCATCTGTAACACGAGAGGGCTTCGCTGAAGGCTCTCTAGAACCCTTCCAGCTCTTAACCGTCTATCGTGTGTGGAGATTCCAGTTTGTTCGGTGGTTCCCAGGTGGCCACTGCAGTATAAACACAGCACTCTTGTCTGGGACAAAGCCATAAGGCCAGGGAGTCACATTACCACACTCAGCACTGAAACAGACACAGACCTGGATAGCCACTGTTTCTATACAGAGCAGATTTGAAAATTGATGCTCTATGAGGTTCGGAAACATAAACTTTTGGCCATTTTCATGTACCCTAGTTTTATAGATTATGTAACCCAATTCTTTCAGCCCTGAGGAAGAAGGAAATGGATGACAGTAATTATTGGGGAGGGCTGGCATGGGATGGTACCAAAGGCTGGCCACCCAAAATTCAGGTTTTCAAAATCTAATTTAGCGCTCACAGCAGGGTCATTGAAATTAACCAGGTAATTGTCATCTCTCCTGTTCATTTAGTGGCAGCAAAGAGTCTCTGTTGCCCTTTGTGTTTTCTCAGTACTAACATGTGGCTCTTTATCTGCAGTCCAAGGGATCACGGGTTGTCGGCACCCGCATTCCAGCCTGGGGTCTGTCGCTATGGAAGTAAACTGGCCTGCTGCTACGGCTGGAGAAGGAGCAGCAAGGGAGTCTGTGAAGGTAATTTTGTAAAAGCTCAGACCACCCTGTGCTCGAGTGGTAGTCCTTATGTCTTTATCTGTAACACCATAAGCTGTCAGCAAATTGCCAGGGGGTTGCCCAGAGGAGGGACATGGATGGCTATCAGCATCCGAGCTCTGGGTTCCTGTGAGATCCCTTCCCATCCAAAATGTGGCTGACACCATCACCCTCGACATGATTTGTTTTAGGAGACCTGTCTTGTCAATTATTTCTGTTGCTATCTTGGTGAGTATGACTGGGTTGTTACTTTTTTTTTTTTAATATTTTATTTTTCCTTTTTCTCCCCAAAGTCCCTAGGTACATAGTTGTATATTTTTAGTTGTGGGTCCTTCTAGTTGTGGCATGTGGGACGCCGCCTCAGCATGACCTGATAAGCAGTGCCACGTCCACGCCCAGGATCTGAACCTGTGAAACCCTGGGCCGCCAAAGCAGAGTGCACGAACTTAACCACTCAGCCACAGGGCCAGCTCCTGGGTTGTTTGTTATTGTTTTTGTTTTAATCTGGAGAAATTGAGTTGGGCAAAAATAAGCCAATAAATACTTCGTTCTAATTATAATTTTTTCCAACTGATTTCTAGTGAAATACACTTTTTAATTATGAATCACCCAAGCAGTAGACTTTAGATACAAACAAGAAAGTAAGCCATTTCCTTTGTAGTTTTGTTACTCACATTTTGAAAGTCCCTTGTGTTAGTTTTCAGATGGTTTCAAGGGATACAGGCATATGGGCAAAGATTTTAAGTATTTTTCTGATTCTTTTGTACAAATTTCAAACTAAGGGACCATAATTTGCCTTAGACATTGTTTCTCAGACCGTGTGTTAGGAACTCCGAGAGAGGCCTCTGATCATTTCAAGAGGGCTGGGGAGGACGGAGATTTGCATAGAGTTCTGTGGTATTTTGTGTTTCTTTTTGAGGAAGATTAGCCCGGAGCTAACATCCCCTGCCAATCCTCCTCTACTTTATGTGTGGGATGCCTACCACAGCATGGCTTGCCAAGCCGTGCCATGTCCGCACCTGGGATCCAAACCTGTGAACCCTGGGCCACAAAAGGGGAACATGCGAACTTAACTCCTGCGCCGCCGGGCCGGTCCCGGTGTTTTGTTTTTTATATGACTTTCTATAATAACCAACACTTGCAGCATAGAGGAGTCAAATCCACGTTCCTCCTAGCTGCCCTGTCTGACCCGGGGTGCATTCTTTCAGGGCAGAAATCTGGTCTTACTGTCCCTGTGTCCCTTGTAGGTGACATATGCCTGAACCCGAACACCTTATCTGTTAAACGGGATAAGCACACAACTGCATGTCCCATACACTTTAGGCGCTGGTGTGGATCATGTTGGCTTGTAAACTGTAAAGCACAAAAATGTTAGCTATTTTTAGGAATAACAATGCTACCTTCTTTTTGCTGGTCTGTCCCTGCCCCAACCTCCTCCTCTCTAGCTGGTTCAAAAATGTCTGGACAGACCGTGGGTGAGGGCCGAAATTGATACTATCCAAAATCCACAAAACATTGGAAGACATTGATATTGCTCCTACATGCTCAATATTATGCAAAACCTTCCACCGTCGCAGTTTCCTTATGACGAGATAAGAGTGTGAAGATACTAGAAAAAATATTTGAAGATCCTCATTGCCCACCTAGATAAAGAAAGTTAGAACATCCACTGGGACTTTGTCAATTAGAAGGGTGGGTCCTCACACTGATTGGATTTATAGTGTCATGATCAAGGGCATTGTCTTGAGCACCAGAATGATGTGGGTGACCTTGGGCAGGATAGGTAAGCTCCTTGAGGCTCCTTTTCCTCCTCTGCAACATGGAGAGAGTAATCCCTGCTTCAGAGGGAAAGGAGTGTGAGCATTAAAGGGTGTGCATAGTACTTGGCACACACTGAAAATACCTCATAAATTACCCTGGCTTCAGAAAGGACCAATAACTCTCATTGCAGACTTCTGTCTGTTAAAGCACCAGGTGATGGGGAAATTAAATGTTACTGTATTCTTTTTCTAGACACAACATGACACATTTTTATTTGAAGTCAGTCAGGTGGAAAGGGGCAAAAACCACGTGGCACACGTGATTTGGAATCTCTCTTACAGTTGCACGAATCTCAGCACCTGCTGCCATAAAACTTGCACGTCTCTGGTGAATAAATGAGGGTGAGCTTTGGCTTTCTGGAAGGCTGTTCTGTAACTAGATCAGAGCGGTTTGGCCACGGGACACACAGCCAGTCACATTCTCAATGCTTTGGTGGATGATATAATACCATAGGCATGAAAGCATTTAAAGCAAGATGTTTAAAGAGCAAGTGCAAGAGGGTTCAAGCAACATGCTCACTATGCACGTTTGGCAAGCTGAAGAGATTGTCCGCACCCCCACCGCCCCAGTCAAATGTTCAGGTTAATACCATTGCATTGATTTTTATATCTAAAATCTGTATCGTATTATATCCAGTTTGCATGGTCCTTGTTGACAGTAAAGTCACATGCTCTTTGAAGCACAAAATAACAGGGTGGTTAGTCCCTGCTTGCCAGGTCTCTGATTTCTAAATCAGAGTGTGGGCTGCATGGTAATGAGACAAGAACGCATGTCAACCTGCCTGAACAAGCAGAGTCAGACCCCGGCCTCTCAGGTCCCAGGCCTCCCAGGCCTTCACCTCCATCCGTCTATCCACCTTTCATTCTTTGAGAGGCCCTGCCTCGATGCCGGCACTTTCTAGATCTTAGCCTCTGCCCTGCCTAAATCTGCTCCCTAGGAAGGGTCTGCTCACCTCGATATCATTAACCCTCCAATGTATGTCACTTAGCGAGATGGGATGGAGTTGTACATGAACAAATGCCCAGTGAAAAGCTGCAGATGGAAGCGTTTCAGGCAGAATTGAATGAAAGAGCTTTACTTTATCTAAAGCACACTTAAACCTCAGACCGTTTTGGACATAAACTGTAGTTCCCTGTGCTGTGGATTGCCTGTTCAAATCACAGATCCAAAGTGACTGTAAATTGAAAACATCTTTCTGGAGCTTTGACCTTATAGCAGCAAGGGTATTATTCACCATTTCTCTTATGTTCTATTTGGCATTTGTCCTGGGCTTTCCTATCTGGACTGCATTGAAAATAACTTTCCAGGGAACAATCAGAGGTCTTCAGACTTAAAAAGTAAACGATTTATTTTTCTAACATCTGAACTTAAAGCATCTCCAAGTACATATTCATAAGAAAATAAATGCTGGAAATCAAATTCTGTGTCTTTTGTCTCCAGAAGTGGAAGACTTTTGCTGGGAAGTGTTTCCCCAACCTCCTCACTTATAATTTATTCAGAGCCATAAAATGTTTCCTTCTTAAAAGTTCTCCACCTATTACTTTATTTACTGTTCAAAACTATTTGAGTGTCTAACATGCTCACGACACTATTAAACACCGCAGGAGAAACAAAGATGAATGTTTAAGTCCCTGTTCTGAAGGCACTTAGAATCAGGTGGTAAATAGAAGTCGAGGATAGAAGCCAAATATATGTCTAATTATTTAATAAGATGGAAACTGATCAATTTCAAGGGAAAAGCCCGCCAAAGTGCTGTGGATTTCTCAAAGTTGAACGGAAGTTCACATGTGGCTGGAGAAATCTGTGAGGAGGTCTGGCAGGAGGGCCCGTGCAAGGTAGTCCCTGAAGGATGGAGAGGATATTAACCATTGTGGGGGGTGGGGGGGTAACAATAGATAGGAAGGAGCAGAAGGGGCAGGGTAGGTCTAGAGAACGGCAATCTAGTTTGACCACAGCGTTGCCTATGTCTAGGGAAAACAGAGTAAGCTAAGGCTGCAGAAGAAGATGGAGGCCAAATCATGGCTACGATAACTGTACTGTATTCAAGAGGTAGTGAAGATTATTTGGTGACTTCTGTGCAAGGCGTGGCATGATCAGAGCTTTCCTTTTGGAATATCGGTTAATGTCGTGTCTGACATCAGATTTCCTAGGAACAGAGCTGTAAAGGGGATTCTTGTGTAAATAAAGATTCTATTCAGGGGTGCTCTCAGGAGGAATCTGTGAGGAAGTGAGGGAGCAGAGCAAGAAGCTAGGCAAAGATGTGGTTTCGAGAGAAGTCTAGCTTCAACCTGATCCCGCAAGGAGCTCTGGGGTGTTAATTGCACCACAGAGTTTGTCCTGCCCAGAAACCAGGGGCTAGGCTGTTGAACCCCTACATCAGTCAAGCACTGGTCACAGGCTGTGATGGGGAAAGCGAGGAGAGAGAGGGGTTCGTGTAATCTCCCGGATATCTGTGGGCAAAGTGGTTCCCATTAGCTAGATAAATATTTGTTCAGTGAGTGAATTGATGGTAGAAGCAGGATGTTGTAACTGATTAGGGATAAGAAAAAAATAGACATGTCTGAAATTTGGGTCCAGGTAACTGGGAAATGAATGGTGACATTAACAAAAAATAGGGTTGAGGTTGAAGTGGAAGATGCTGAGGCCTTTCGGAACAGGCTTGCTTAGAGGTAGACCTACTATGAGCCAGGGAGTCAATGGGGAGAGAAGTAGGCAGCATTCCTGGGTAATTGCTGAGTCATCCTTTCATACTGGGGCCATTTCCTGAGCTCCTACTAGCTCCCGAACATGCTGAGGGCCCTTGATTGCCTACAGACCTCCTTTCTCTCTCATTCATTATTTTTTTTCTCTCTCCCTTTCTTCTCTTTGGGTTTTCCCATTTTCCTTTTTTCCTATCTACTGCTTTTTCCCCCTACCTCCTCCCTATGAGCTGGACTCAAACTTTCCATCATCTTTGACTATTTTTTCTTGCCCCCAACTCAATCCGTTGAACGTCCTATCCTTGTTGTTTTTCCTGCCCCTTCCTTCATCAAACAAATATTTATTGAGTGTCTAATTTGTGTCAGGTGTCTGGATACAGAAGTGAATACAACAGCAAAATAAATCTTACCTTTGTTGTGCTGCCATCATCATCATCATCATCATCATCATCATCATCATCATCATCTTGCTTTTAGTCCCCATCCTTAAGGCTGGAGGTAGTGCCTCCCTGCCTCCAATCTGTGGGTTGTTCATTTTGACTGATAACGCTCGGCATTAAAAAGGTTTTCATCATTCAAAAGAAAAATAGGAGAGAAAATATGGAAGAGAAAAAAGAGGCAAGCAACAGAAAGAAGGAGAGGGACCTTGGAGTCTCTTCCGGCTTACACATTCTACTTCTTTCATTAAAGCTTTTGTGTCTGTGCAAAACTGGCTGAATGTGGTCTGGAAGACCTTATTTTTCTTTGAATGCCACTGGAGGCATGGCCGTGCTAAGCAGAGTTACAGTAAACTGGCACTGGTTGGGGTGGAGGGATGGTGGAGGGTAATCTAGTTCACAAGCAAAACACTTTCTGCTGTCTTAAAGGTGAAAACAGACTAGAGAGGAAGTAGGTGGTCCTCTGCATGTCCCCAAGGACTTCTCTGCCATAGAGATGGCGCTGAGTTTGACAGGTATGCATTTCACTGTGTTAACTACTCCTATTCTTTTATCTTCAAAACATCTTTTCTTTCCGCAGCTATGTGTGAACCTGGATGCAAATTCGGTGAGTGTGTGGGACCAAACAAATGTAGGTGCTTTCCAGGCTACACCGGGAAAAGCTGCAGTCAAGGTCAGTACCACAGAGCAGGCTCGTAATACAAGCGACGCCGGAGCTCTCAGGAGCTATTCAATCGTTACAGTGGGGTTTGTGGCACAGTGCAGTGCCCAGGATTTCATAGATTTTAGCTCGCTTCTTCAAACGAAAGTGGTTTCAGAGCTAGATTTTTCAATCTCTTCTAGAAAAATGTCAAAGGCATTCTGTTTTTTTAAGATGCCAGATGAAAGGGCTGTTTTCCTCTAAACAAATACTTTTTATGGTGTTTTTAAGCTACCAAAGTAATGCATAATTTTTAACTAAAAAAATCCAACAATGTAAAGGATTATAAATTAAAAAGTGAGCGTGTCCATCTCCACTGTAACCACTACTGTAAGCAGAGGTAATGGTTTGTCCTCGATCCCCACCGTCCCTTTCTATCATAGCACAGACAGCAGTATTTCTCGTGGGCGTCTGTGCATGTCAGCATGTACAGAGCTGTCTCATACTTTTTATGGCTGTATCCTAGTCCCCAGTACAAATGTTTTTATCATTTATGTAAAAAATACTTTATTTAACCACTATCATTTAACTTGTCCCCACTTTTTCGCCATTACAAACAATGCTAAATCAGACATCATTCTATGTATGTCCTCGGAACCCTGAGTATTTTCATGGGATAAATATCTAAAAATGGAATTGTTGGGTTGAACAACAGGCATATTTTTTATTGTCATTGACATATTTTAAAAGGCCATTTATGACTCTTGTCATAGGCTGTTTATCTGAAGATATTAAAGAGATTGTTTATAATATCAAGAATGGAAGTTCTCACCCTGGACAATTTTGTCCCCCAGGAAGAGTTGCCAGATAAAATACAGATCCCCAGTTAGAGTTAAATTTCAGGTAAAAAGTAAGCAATTTTATAGTGTTTGTATGTTCCAAATATTGTATGAGACATATGTATACTAAAAAAGTATTAGTCATTTATCCGCAGTTCATGTTTAACTGGGCGTCCTGTATTTGTATTTGCTATATCTGGAAACCTTACCCCAGGGGACATCTGATAATGTCTGAAGACATTTGGAGGGGTGACTACTGGCATCTAGTGGGCAGAGACCAGGGATGCTGCTAAACTACAATGCACAGGGCCACCCCCACAGCAAAGAATGACCTGGCCCCAAATGTCATCAGTACTGAGGCTAAGAAACCTTGGCATGAAGAAACCTGCAATAATTAAGAAAGTGTCCCCAGGGGCTGGCCCCGTGGCTGAGTGGTTAAGTTCGCGTGCTCTGCTGCACGCGGCCTGGGATTTCGTCGGTTCAGATCCTGGGCGTGGACATGGCACCGCACATCGAGCCACGTTGAGGCAGCATCCCACATGCCACAGCTAGAAGGATCCACAACTAAGAATATACAACTGTGTACCTGGTGGCTTTGGGGAGAAAAAGGGAAAAAAAAAAAATCTTTAAAAAAAAAAAAAAAAGAAAGTGTCCCCAGTCCTATAATGCAGTTGAGCAAAGAGCAGCAAATCAAGTTCAACTGCCCTTAAGAAAGGCTGCCAGGGTTCTAGAAGTTTCAGGGAAGGGCGGGCACCCATTCCACGCCATCATCCCTAGCCCTAGCTGCCAAGCCCAGAGGTTAGCTGCAGACTGAAGCTGCCAGCCTTGCAGCCTCAGAGAGGAATCTCTGAATCCCTTCTGTCCTACCACCAGCTCCAGAACCGCGTCCAACTGCTTGAGAGAGGCATGTCAAGAATCGTGCTCTTATAGGGGCTGGCCCCGTGGCCGAGTGGTTAAGTTCGCGCGCTCCGCTGCAGGCAGCCCAGTGTTTCGTTGGTTCGAATCCTGGGCGCGGACATGGCACTGCTCATCAAACCACGCTGAGGCAGCGTCCCACATGCCACAACTAGAAGGACCCACAACGAAGAATATACAACTATGTACCAGGGGGCTTTGGGGAGAAAAAGGAAAAAAAAAAAAAAAAAAAAGAATCGTGCTCTTATAAATAATAATTCAGCTGTATCCCTTAGCAGGGGTTTCACACCAGAAAACCTGTTTTTCCATATGTCTTGGATTCTGTACCGAGATTTGGAATAGAGAAGACATTTTTCATGCTGGTTTTCAAGTCCCAATAAAATATTAATGTTGAGGGAGCGGTCCAGTTGGCTCAGGTTTGGGACTGTCTGTCTTCGCCCCGCAGCCGCCCTGCCCCGGGACAACCCGATGAAAGTCCATATATATGCATTAGTGGCCACAGGCCTCAACCCTCAACTGATGTCTTTCCCAAAAATGCTTCTTCCAAGAGACAAGTGAGTCACCTCTGAGTTAGGGCCAACTGATGGGGTATTCCTGGCTTTCCCATTACGTCCAATCAGCATCTTTCAATTCTCCCTTTTGAAGCAGTTAGGATCCATGGGGAAGGTGGTCGAGTGGAGGGGATAAGCAATGGAGAAGGGGGTTTCAAGCATCCAGCTAGGGCGTCGGAAAATCCCCACATAGGGATCTTTTCAGAGGTGAAAGCAGCCACTTCTTTATTTTCAAGGATACGCTTTGCCTGTTGCCATGCTGAATTTTTGTCTTACGTGGAATTGGTTCTTTTCTCCTTTCTGTATCTTCCTTGAGGAAGTTAAGGCATGAGGCCCCTTCATGACAACATTTCCAAGGACAAGATCCTCTACCCATGGTTGCTTTTGAAGTTTTATTTTCCTTCTGTACCATTTTTTATTTTAATAAAAAAGTTATTCATTCTTAATGTTTACACTTTTTTTTAGAAAACGGTGAAAAGCACAGAGGAGAAAAGTCACCCTCTATCTCACCACCTGGAGATAACTATAATGAGCATTTAGAGCATTTCCTCCCTGGCTTTTTTTCTATGCGTTGTTTTTAACAAATTTGGTATCGATCTGTATAGATAGTTTGCAAGCTTCTTATTTAACAACATCCTCCGAACATCTTTACATAGGATTAAACATCGTCCTACGACCTCGCCACCAATAGCTGCCTGGCAGGATTCCCTCTAGAAGGGCAGGAACCAAGACAATTTGGCCAGTTCGGGGCCACCCAAAATAATAATAACTGAAAGGAAGCTGCGCTGTCGCCATCTGTCATTGGCTGCCTGGGACAGCATTAAAGGCAGAAGTATCTAAATTGTATATTTCCAACTTTTTATTCAAGTAGTATATACACAGAACTGTGCACATATCAAAAGTGTACAGCTCAATGAATTTGCAAAAACACCCATGTAACTGGTATCCAGATCAAGAAACAAACTTAACAGCCTACCTGAAGACCCCTCATGCTCCCCTGTAGTCACTTGCCGTGGCACCCCCGACGAGGAACCATATCTTGACCACTTACACCACAGAGTACTTGTGCCTGGTTTGTTTCTTTGTTTTCTCATTGTGCCTGTTTTTTAATGTACTTGTTTGCATCCAGCTTCTTCCACTCGGTATCCGATTTGTGAGCTTCACCATTGTTGCTTGTGGTTGTACTTCGTTCAATCTCATTGCTGTAGAGTATTCCATTGCATGAGTATACAAGTCATTTATCCTTCCTTCTCTTGGGAGATATTTTGATTCTTTCCACTTTGGGGCTGTTAAGAATAGTGCTACTATGATCATTTTTGTACGTGTTTTTTGGTGAGCACATATCCATGTTTCTGTTGGATATATACCTAGGAGTGGAATTGTTAGGTCACGAGTATGTCTGTATCTAACTTTCGTAGATTCTGCCGGTTTTCCAAAGTGGTTGGACCCATTTACATTCCCTCCAATGGGATACGATCATTCTGTTTGCTCCACGTCCTCACCCACCCTTTAATGATGGTCAGAGAAGAGGCAAGTCATTGCCCCGTGTACCCACCCCGTGAGTGGAGTCCAGGGAAGCCAGCCCAGTTGCCCATCTGGATGTTTCCTGGTTCTGCTAACCTTTCTTCGTTTTCTAACTGTCCCCTGCAGATGTGAACGAATGTGGAGTAAAACCCCGGCCGTGCCAACACAGATGTGTGAATACACACGGTAGCTACAAGTGCTTTTGCCTCAACGGCTACATGCTCATGCCAGATGCCACATGTGCGAGTAAGTTTCACCAGCTAGGCTGCTCTCAGTCAACCTTGGAGGCTTAGCTTTTGCTGTTTGATGCTTGGCAAAAAGTTGACTTGAGTGATTTAAAAAACACAAACTCTAACATCACCCCAGGCTAAAACATCTTTGAGCACTTTTTTTTTTAAATTGTGGTAAAATACATGTAATGTGAAAATTGCCATTTTAACCATTTTAAACTGTACAATTCAGTGGCATTTAGTACACTCACTATATTGTACAACTATCACCACTATCTAGTTCCAGAACATCTTCATCACCCCAAAAGGAAACCCTGATGCCTCAGCAATCACTCCCCATGCCTCCCCGTTGCCCCTGGCAACGATTAATCTGCTTGCTGTCTCTATAGGTTTGCCTATTCTGGACACTTACTCTTCAAATAAAAAGACTAGCTGGGGAGAAAAGGGAAATCATCTCTATATATGCAAGGATGTATTGGGTTTCTTCACGAAAATAAGCATATTGTTTTCGGGAGGCGATACATTTGAATTCCATCTTGGGACATCAATTCTTCCCACCAAGTACCTTTCTCACGCCCCTTGCCCCGTGCTCAAAGATTAGTGACTCTTGTTGGAAGTACATTCCGATTCACATTCCTGAAAAGAAAAGCCCTCTGTGATAAAGAGGAACCCATGTCCTGTGGGAGGGTCAGAGTCTACATCCATTCATTATTGAGAAGGAAGGCTTTTCAGGTTTTATGTTGCAGCTGAAAGGCAAACCCATCCTCCCTGCCTGCCTCCCCTCCCGCCCCCTTCCCCTCCTCCCTCCTCATCTCTCTTTCCTCTGCCCTGCAGCCCCCAGCAAACCTAGAGCCCGTGCCTTCTGCTAGCTTCCTGTGGTTAAGGCGTCTCTCGGACTCCCCCGCCCATCCTGGGCTTTCCCGCGGTTATGAAATCCTGGCCAGTACACAGCTCAGCTCCCTGCTCCCCTGGCTCGTCCTTGTGCTGTCCCTCCTTGACAAAGTGCCCAACACCACCAGTCAGCCAGACCCTCTGTTAGCAAGCAAGTTTAAGAGATAAAGCAGGCATTCAGAGTCTTTTTAAAAAAATCCTTATTATTATAAATTAAACAGAAGCCCACAAGAGACAAATACATAGCTTAATGAATTCTTATAAAGTGAGCAGCCATGTAACCACTACCAAATAGAACTTTGCCAGAAACTCTCCCCCGACACGGGAACCGCTATCCAGGCTTTTATAGTAATCACTTAACATTTTTAAAAAGATATATGCTAATAGATGTTTCTGAAACATTCCATGAAAGCCGACTCAGTGCCAAAAAAGATATCTTTCCCCAAATGGAAAGATAGAATTTGGTAAATTTTGAAGATTAGTTTTAAAAGAAGACAACTAAAGAGAAGAAAGAAATATGGAAATGTAACTATCAGTAGGTGTTTCTTACATGACCTTGGCCTGTGTATCTAGTCCTGTACCCTCTCTGTCTCTTTCTGGAGATGGGAGAGGTGTCTCTGCTTACAGCCCAGAGTGTCCAGGTAGCCCTGGGCCTCTCTCCTGGGTGCCAATTTTATTTCTCCTGGCTCCTTGCAGTCTCTTTTGTCCAGCTGGGTGATTGGCATGTTCTGGATGGGGGTAGATGAGGGGAGTATATTCACCATGCTCCCCTGTTGTGGACACTAATGATCCACATATACTGGACCGCTGCTGAGGAAATGCATTTTCGTGAGATAAGTTATGTTTAGCAACAAGTAACAGAAAAATCCAACTAAATTATCTCACTTAACTAAAAAAGCTGGAGGCAGGCAGTTCCAGAACAGCTTAGCAAGGACTCAGTCTCTGCCATCCTCAGGGTATTGATTCATTCTCATGCCTGTGGCCTCATAGTCACAATATGGCTGCCCCAGCTCCAGATATCACACATACATTTGAGATAGGCAAGACAAAGGGGAAAGGAGTGATGCCAGTGAATGGACACCTCTTTCATGCCTGTCCCTTTTATCATGTAGCACATCTTTTCCAGAAGTTCCACTCCCTTCAATAGACTTATCTTTATATCTCTTTGACCACAACTAAGTCACATGGCCACTCCTTGTTGCTGTAGGAAAAGCTGGGAAAGAGACAAACATCAGGTTTTCCAGCCTCAGTGATGGGAATGGCAAGAGCAAAGGGGGTTCAGAATGGCTTTCAGGCAGCTGATTAGTTGTATCTGCCACGTGTTTTAATATAGGCCCCTAAAAGACCAAGTCCCATGACTCGAGTGACTCTCATTAAGGCTAGATATGCATGGAAAGATCTTTAGAATGGATTCTTTCACTCTACTCAGATTGATCATCTGCAGTCATGCGTCACTTAACAACGGGGATATGTTCTCAGAAATGCACCCTTAGGCAGTTTCGTCATTGTGCGAACATCATAGCGTGTACTTAGACAAATCTAGATGGTATGGCCTACTATACACCTAGGCTGTATGGGACTAATCTTATGGGACCACCATCATATATGATGACCATCGTTGACCAAAATGACGTTATGTGGCGCATGACTGTACACCTGAGGTTGCATTTGAGCCTGTGGAGAACAGTCGAGTGCCATAAAGGAGTGATTAGAGAACATACAAGAGAAGAAAGAGATGCAGTCTTTGGTAAGTGAGGAATGCATGCCCTACCTAAATAC
The DNA here is from genome assembly GCF_037783145.1 of Equus przewalskii. Taxonomy (NCBI): domain Eukaryota; kingdom Metazoa; phylum Chordata; class Mammalia; order Perissodactyla; family Equidae; genus Equus; species Equus przewalskii. Next base: position 9,937,736 of record NC_091863.1, read on the forward strand.
CTAAAGAAGTCAAATTTAATACACTGGCCAGCAAAGCAGACCATGGGGCCACCAAGGCACCACCCCTGCGCAGATTCCATTTGACTCTTCCATTTGGGACTCAGACCATGAAGCTTATCCTATAATACCTTTCTACGTTTTACAGTTAATGTCTCAGAGTTCAGAGATGGTTTCTCAGGAAGAGTTTTTATCATCTCGGAGGAAAAGGCTAATCCTTGCCTACTTTTTCAGACTCTAGGACGTGTGCCATGACAAACTGCCAGTACCGCTGTGAAGACACGGAGGAAGGGCCGCGGTGTGTGTGTCCGTCCTCGGGCCTCCGCCTGGCCCCGGATGGAAGAGCTTGCATAGGTAGAGCAGCAGAAACCGCCTCCACTCCTCCTCCTCCCTTTCCTGAATTCCTCCTCCTCCAGTCATCATGATCTGCTTGTTGACCACACACTGAAAGCTCCTAAAAGTACAGATTTACGTCCATTTCTGAGATGACGTTTTTAGCCACATGTGCTCAAGACACACTTTGGGATGCTGGAAAAAACACTTCTCTCTTATTTTTGGATTGCCTAATGCCATAGTGTAAAAAGAGAAAATTAATTTTATCTTAGTATATTTACCCTGCACGTTTTCCTTCAACTACCAAATTGCATATACTCATAGTACTGTGCTTAACAATATTGCACTAAATATATGTAATATTTAGAGCAAGTGAGCATTAATATGGGATGTCAAACCAAATCAGAATGTTGAAAGAGTTCTTAATCTTTTTTGATTTAAATAAAAATATTCTTACTTCTTTACTGCAATAGAAATATTTTTCAGTCAAGGTACTAGGTGTTTATTTATCCTAAATGTACATAACTCAATAAACTACATTTAGAAAGCTCAGCCAGATAAGTCCTAAATCAGTTAAACACTTAAAAGAATCCATGTAAATTAAAACTTTGGCTCTGCTCTTTGAAAGTAATCAAAGATTCAGTGAGATTCACAGGGCTTAGTACTCTTCAGTAAAATGAGATTTATATAACAAGGTTAATTCCTGACCAAACAAAATCCAAATTTTCACCCACCTCTTTAAGCTGTTGGGTGCCATTTTTATTAGAAGGGGAACTGATCACTTAACAATAATTTTGGTCAATCCAACACTGATTTATTAGTTATTTTAAGAACGCAGAGGGAACAATAAGCCAGCACGAACCTTCATGTCTAACTACAGATCCAAAATAACAACATAATATCTATTTGATTTGACATCTGAAAGTGAAGGCAAAGCCTGAGTCTTGATGGTTTGGTGAGCATAGCTGTCAGCCCCTCTGTGATGAGACTCGCAATGGCGGAAGGGGAAGGAGGCCTCTTCTGTGCTGAAGTCGTATTGTCACATCATTCTGCTTGATCCACAATGTATGTTTAAGTGCATCCTTAGGAAACCCCATGTCTGCGATTTGGGTCAATATTGCAGGACTTGGAGGAGCTTGCTAATGAAATAATTCTTTCATAGAATGCAAGATTTAAATGTGTATTTGGTTTGCTTAAAATGTAGCTATCTGACTCTATTTTCAAAAATTGTATATGCTATACAATATACATAGCTGGAAAAATATTAATTCGCTCACCATTCGCTCACCAAACGTGTAATGTATATATCCCAAGTACCAGACATATGCTCCCTGCCCCAGAAGAGCCAGGGCCTAACAGGAAAGATATGAATGTAAGTAGTGACATTACAGTAAGATAACGTCTCTAAAACAAGATGGACAAAGTGACATAAATACATAAAGAGAAGAGCTGTGAGTGTGCCTGGGGAATCTAGAACACTTCTCAGAGGGTGAGATGTTGGCATCAGAATCATCAGTTTTCCAACAAAGAAACTGCATGTGTACACATGTGTTGTGTGCATGCTTGCATCATGGATGTGTACTCGAGTATGTGTGCACGTGTGTTTCTGAGGGAGGGTGCTTGTTTTGCTATCACTGATACCTGGTTCTAAATCCTAGATATTGATGAATGTGCCTCTGGTAAAGCTGTCTGCCCCTACAATCGAAGATGTGTGAACACATTTGGAAGCTACTACTGCAAATGTCATGTTGGTTTCAAACTGAAATATATCAGTGGCCGATATGACTGTGTAGGTAAGATTTGGTGGCACTTTTTCCTTTTTTCCTCTCCCTACCAAACTTGTAGGCTTTCTCTACAGGTATTTTGATGTCAATTCAGTCTATTTCAACAATCTACTGTACTGATCAGCTTAACAACACAGAAAAAGGTAGATTTTTTAAAGTTTCCGGCATTTAGGGAACTCCAGTGACATGAATTACGTGAAATCATCTTGAGATGATCTTTTGTGGGTTTTTTACAAATTTGACTGGTTTTGTTTTGTTTATATTTTTCGTTCTATCTCCAGGTACATATGTGAAAATGGGAGCAATAAAGCAGTTTTTATGTTTGATAAATGGAAGAATAACAAGGCCTGTTTCATCCTGATCTCAGTGATCTGTCCAGGACAGTTTCCATCAGGGGTGGCTATAGAGAAATGTATGAAGGAGATGAAGGCACATGCTCTCTCCTCTCTCGTCTTTCAGCCCTTTCATGGTTCAAGGTCCACATCCCCTAAAATGTTGCCTGTCCAGGGTCACCAAAACCACTCTCTGATAAAATTCTGGCATCACTCAGCATTGGCCTGATCTGTGTGAAATAAAATGACTTATCCCTCAGTGAAGGCATTCCAAGTCTCAATGAGCAAGTGCAGTGGGGTATTTGGGGAGCCCTTGGACGCATTCCCATTGCCCTTGATGTAACATGGGATGGGGCCTGTCCTACGGTGAAGGGAAATTTGGGCTCCCTGTAGATTCTTATTCATATAACATGTGTCACAAACGTGTGTGCCTGACGTGGAAAGCTAACAGTTGGGAAAAAAAGTAGGATTTCTTTCAACCCTACACTCAGAGCTTTCCAGGACACGTCCTGTGTAATTGTCTTGGGGCAACACTTGGTTTTGAACCGTCTTGTAAAGTGTCCACAGCTCTTCCCTCAAATCTTCACAAACACAAATTGCGTCCTAAACAAGCTTGTAAAATCCCCATTTCTCCTGGGCTTGGACCCAATGCCCTGCTGCAGACCTATCCAGCTCTGTAATCCAGTGATGCCGTGTCACAGAGTAGTTCCCTGATACCCAGAGGGAGGTCCCACAGGACAGGGTGCGAATGCACATGGAGAGCTGCCAAAGGAAACAAGTCTTTGTGATTTTTAAAGTGATTTAGACTAGCATCCAAGTTCCCTTTGTAGCTAAGTTGAAAACAATAGGCTCTTTTGTGTGCATATGTCTACCAAAGCGAAGCTAGAAAGTGAGGTGAAGAAGAGGGCTCATAAACCTCTCACTTGGGTGGAATTGGGCGAAGTTTCCTAGTCGAAAGCCAGCAGACACGCTCAGACCAGCCTGACCTCGCTCCTGGCAGTCTGAGCAAAATGCCTGTAAATTCAGATGACATCAATGGTTCCTAGCCCACCTCGATCTTTGTTGATTAGGGGCTCCAAGTCCTTCCATGTATAGAATTTATTTTCTGATACTGTTGTTGAGTTCTAAATTAGATGCCAAAGTTAAGGAAAAAACCAGAACACCCTCCAGATTTCACTGGTGTTGATAAGCAGATGGATTGCTGTAGGGGAGGCGAGCTGCAGACTCACTCCCTTCATACTGGGCGGGCGGGCATCTCCAGGGCTCTGGGCCAAGGAGCTGGGAGCTTGAAACACCGCTCAACTCTCAGGCCACACTTGGTTTGTTGGCAGGGTTGGGTGCTTGGCCCTGGGGTTGCTCAGGTTTAAGGGATAGTCTTTCAGCAAGCCCTGTTACCACAAGGTTGTTCACGGGATTGTTCACATTTTCAGATGTAAATGAATGTGCTGTGAATACCCATACGTGCAGCCTCTACGCCAATTGCCTCAATACCCAAGGGTCTTTCAAGTGTAGGTGCAAGCAGGGATATAAAGGCAATGGGCTTCAGTGTTCTGGTAAGTAGCATTTAGTCATGGCGTCTCAGCTATTCCCAATAAAGCATGCTGTCCACGTCTCCTTCCTCCCCTCATCTCTCTCTCTGAGTGTGTGTGCATGTTTGAAAACTTAACTCTGCCTCAGCCTTGCCTTCTCTGCTAATCGGACCACATCTCCAATATTCTCTGAAGTTGTAGGCACTAAGCTTAAAGAACAGCAAGGGTTCTGGATATTTTTCTGGTCACAACATATTTTCAAATACTGAAAATAAGCTTTAAGGTAAAATGACACTGAGCAGATGTACCTGTGGGGGTTGGCTAGGTTATGGTGCAATAACAAGCATCCCTAAGATGTCACTGGCTTAGAACCATTAAAGTTTTTTAACCGTGTGAATCAGGACTTTTTACAGAAGCACAGTCGAAACAAAGTATGATGAAGCTGACTTCATTTTATCCGTCATCCTCAAACCTGGATTCACATTTTTAATGTATAGCAAAGAGACCCATTGTTCTTGCTGGTGAATTTCTGAATGCTTAGGTGGTAAAATCTTAAATTTATAGACCAGATGTATAACAATAAAATGTCACTGCCGTTAACAGCAACAACAACAATAATGGTTTCTTTCTGGCTTGACCTATGTCCGAAGAGAGTTGTCAGGGGAGTTCTCCATGTAGTCACTTAGGGACCAGGCTGACGGAGGCCCCGCATCTTGCCGTAGCACGGTATCAATCAGAGGCTTTAGGGTTTGTCACAGCAGAGAGAGAAGCATGGACGATCACGCACCAGCTCTTAATTAATTCAGCTTAGAAGTACAGGCAAAAAATATAATCCTGCTGTGTGTCCCCAAAGAGAAGAAAACTGGAAATCCTGATGAGCACCCAGAATGTCTACCAAGGCCTGCCAGCAATGGTTATGGTACAGTCACTCCCCTGGCAAACAACATGTCACCGTGTTTCAGGTCATCCAGGTTGATCCCTCTGGTCACGTCCCTGTGTGCACTGGCTCCTTGTCTGTCTAGATTCATTTACTGCCCTGACTCTACTCTCTTATATACCCCTTAGCAGAGTTCCCACAAGTTCCAATAAATATGGCTGCCAATTGTACCTTGACCTGCAGCACATCCCATGCCCCCATCTGGCCAATGCTCCTGATGACACAATAGAGCAGCCACTCAGTGATGGCAAAAGTCAACTCTGGATGGACATTGAGCAGCACCCCGTATAAGGTTCACAGTACCACAGTGGGCTGTGGGTGAGCACCACTGGACAGGAGTGTGTGCAAAAGAATAGAATCAAAGAGGGGCCGGCCCTGCAGCCAAGTGGTTGAGTTGGGGCGCTCTGCTTCGGCAGCCCAGGGTTTCGCTGGTTCGGATCCTGGGCGCGGACATGGCACCGCTCGTCAGGCCATGCTGAGGTGGCGTCCCACATGCCACAACTAGAAGGACCCATAACTAAAATATACAACTATGTACTGGGGGGGATTTGGGGAGAAAAAGCTGAAGAAAAAAAAAAAGATCGGCAACAGTTGTTAGCTCAGGTGCCAATCTTTAAGAAAAAAAAAAAAAAGAACCAAAGAAAATGAGTCTGGAAATCCAATTCTATGAAGAACCGCCAAAAGAACCAGGCTACATTAAGTCTGGAAGAAAATATAGTGTGGAAAAGCATAAATTATGACCGTAAATTTTTTTTTTGACAAGGACTGCATTTTATTTCCCAAAGACTAAATATCATTTACTTTGAAAAAGACTTAATCCACAATGTGATTGCTTTCATAGCAATGTTGTTTTCACTCACTGTGGTACCACGTAAATATTTTAAGGCGTGTGAAATAAAAGTGGCTTCCGTGAGTCACTAAATACATAATATTGTATGTCAACTATACTTCAATTAAAAAAAAAGTGGGCTGGAAATGAGATTAAATGGCCATGCGGTCTCCAGCAACTCCTTGCTGTAGTTTCTCCCTCTGTATGGATGTGCCCTTGATGTGCTTCTAGAACTTTATTCAAAGAGAGAGAGAGAGATGGCTGCCTGTGTAGGGCTGTGCATGGGTGGGTTGGGCGGAGAGATGCTATAAACTTGAGAGGCCCCCAGAGAGGAGACTGAATAAAGTGGTTTCCATATTGGATGAGTGGTCGAGGGCTCCTTCACCCCACCAAATCTGACATGTGCATCCCAGCCTCACTGCTCTCGGGCCGTGTGGTGTAATGGTCGACAGTCGCTCAGGCTCAGGAGCTAGGAAGACCTGAATCAAAATCTGACTTCTGCTCCATACTGGCTGCGACCCAGCAAGTTTCTTAACCTCTCTAACTCAGTTTCCTCCTGTCCAAAATGGTGCTTATGGTCGTCCTGTGGTGGGTGCTCGTAATGGGCCAGGCCACAGTCCCCTGGAGCTCACTAATTTCAAGAGGCGGGTGGGCAGTTCCGTGCATATCTCTAGCCCCAGTGCAGTGGACTGTCTGCATTGTGGCCTTGCAGCTTTCTCTAGAAGGCTCCTCTCACCCCTGTAGGTACAACCCAGGGATGGGGGGAGTTAACCCCCGAGGACTGCCCTCATCTAGTGGGGGACAGGACTCTGGAGAAATACCCCAGCTTCCGCTTCGCAGGTTGGGACAAAGCTGAGGTATGTTCTCCATTGGTTCCCAGATGTCCCCAGCAGGACTGAGCCCCAGTTTCCCACACTGATTACCTGCCACTGAGGCACCATTTTCCAGCTTTTCTCCCTTCTTGTCTCACTGTCCCCTCTGCCCCACTTCTGCCTCCTGGAATCACCTCCCGTATAAACCACCTGCACCCAGATGCTTGTCTCAGGTTCTGTTGGGGGAACCCTCACTGGGACAAGTACCTCCCTCCTCGGTTCAGTGTGAGATTGGAACAAGGTAAATATAGGTAGAGAGCTTAGTTCCGCTGGGCACGCTAGATGCTCAGTAGAGTTAGCTGTGGTCGTTACTGTTACTAGCACCATTTTAAACAGCTATTTATTAAGGGCCAGCTACTCTTTACTCCAAAATTCTGTACAAGTAGATAGAAAAATGTCGTGCATACAAAAAAAGATGCCTCAGGAAAACACTTGTGGGCAACTCACCTCCACAGACCCACCCCTGCCCCCAGGCCTAAGAATTGAAGAGATTAGGAAGAACTGCCCAGAGAAAACCCGGAGGCATCTTCCTTCCTGGTCGTGGAATCCCCTTGAAACTACAATGTGTTATTAATGTCCAATGAAGGCAGCATCCTGAAGCATGCATTTGGGCAGCTGTTTGCGGCCTGTGTTTTCTATATATTGTAACCCAGTGCTTTGAAATTATAAACCCCACATCAACACAAACATTTCTTATGTCAAGAAAACTTCTGTTTCTCTTTCACCATCTAACTTTTAAGTGTATTTTGGAGTAAAACAAATTTTTCTTTTTCTTGTTTTTTCTTTTTTTTTCAAGATTAGCACCTCAGCTAACAACTGCTGCCATTCTTTTTTTTTTTCCTGCTTTTTTTCTCCCCAAATCCCCCCAGCACATAGTTGTGTACTTTTAGTTGTAGGTCCTTCTAGTTGCGGCACATGGGATGCTGCCTCAACGTGGCCTGACGAGTGGTGCCATGTCTGTGCCCAGGATACGAAGCAGCGAAACCCTGGGCTGCGGGAAGCGGAGCGCACGATCTTACCCACTTGGTCATGGGGCCGGCCCCCACAAATTTTTCTTTATACTTTGAAACTTTGAACTCATCACAATGTTCTGTTTAATATCTAAAAATAATTCATTTTATTACCATCCATTCTGCAGCTGAATTCTTTAGTCTTTCACCAGAATGTTTTATTTATTTATTTATTTATTTATTTATTTATTTATTTATTTTGAGGAAGATAAGCCCTGAGCTAACTGCTGCCAGTCCTCCTCTTTTCACTGGGGAAGACTGGCCCTGAGCTAACGTCCATGCCCATCTTCCTCTACTTTATATGTGGAATGCCTACCACAGCATGACTTGCCAAGTGGTGCCATGTCCACACCCGGGATCCGAACTGGTGAACCCCGGGCCACAGAAGCGGAATGTACAAACTTAGCCGCTGGGCCACTGGACCGGCCCCAGAATGTTTGTTTAAAAGAGAGAACTGTCTTTGGGTCATTCGCTCTATTACTTGCCTAGTGCTACCATTTTGCCTTGAGTCTCTATAAAATAAACAGCCATGGCTCTGTTGAAAATTGATCTCAACAAAGTCTTGACATGCATTGCTTAAAGGATGGCCAGAAATCTACCCGTTTGTGCATAGAAAAGTTATACAAACAAAAATGAGAGAATCACATGCAATTAGCATCCTGCATTGTAAAATGTTAAACAGTCATGTGTCACATAATAAGGGATTGCATAAGACTGGTACCACATAGCCTAGGTGTGTACTAGACTATACCATCTAGATTTGTGTAAGTACACTCTGTGATGCTCTCACAATGACGAAATCACCTAACAATGCATTCTCAGAACGTGTCCCTGTCGTTGAGCAATGCATGACTGTGTTGTAAAATAACATTTGTATGCACATGAATTGCTATTATAGAATATAGAGCATTGATATAGCAACTTTTATTATGGGTTCCTTGTTTTTGCAAAAATCCAGACTCTACGTTGCAGTGCAGAAGAGGAGTTAGCAAATTATCCTTACACACCATCTGTACCCAGAGAAAAAAACACCCTAAATGGAGATGTGTGTGGTTAACTTTTACTGTTCTGATGTATATGAGTATTAATAATACACTGTTAGATAATTTAGTCTTCATATGACAATAGCCTTACCTCATTCTAAGAAAATCAAAACTTTGACATTACTTGACTTGGGTAGTAACGGTCAATTTAGGAAAGGACGCTATGTCATTTAGTTACCAGGAGCAAAGCTTCCCGAATCAAATTACCTTGGCTTGATTCCTGGCTCCCCAGCCTACTACCTGTGGACTGAGAACAAGTTATTTAGCCATTCAGTGCCTCAGTTTCCATATCTGCAAAATAGAGATAATAGTATCTGGCCCTTAATATTGTTTTGACAATTATACGAAATAATCCTTACTCAATAAATGTCCATATAAAAGGCTTAGTTCCAGCCCAGAATATATTACATGCTCAATAATCTTGCACTAATAGTAGGAGTAATAGTGGCAGTGGGTCAAAATTCAACAATTATTCCCATTGAAAAGCAGCTTTCTTAGTCCTTGGAGATATGCTTCTGATTTGATTCAGTTTATATAAAGCATATTCAAGAATGCAGGTGTTGCTACAACCAGGCCATTCCAAATTTTTCTTTCTTTCAATTATCACAAACATTAGAAGTGTGGAGCTGTGGTCTGGACATTTATTTTATTTATTTATTTTGCAGGGAAAAGTTCCCCCTGAGCTACAGCTGTTGCCAATCTTTCCTTTTTTTTTTTTCTTCTCTCCAAAGCCCCAAGCATGGTTGTATATCCTAGTTGTCAGTCCTTCTAGTTCTTCTGTGTGAGCCGCTGCCACAGCACAGCAACTGACAGGTGGGTGGTGTGGTTCCACAACCAGAAAATGAACCTGGACCACTGAAGTGGAAAGTGTGGAAATTTAACCACTAGGCCATCAGAGCTGGCTCTGGAAAAAATTTTTTTAACGCAGTAAAAGATTTTAAATGTTCTGGTGATGAATTCTAAAAATAATAGCAAACAGAGGCTGAATATATGTCAGGCACTAATCTTAGTAATTGACATGTATTTGCTCATTTAAACCTCACAAAAACCCTATTCTTATCCCAACTTTATATATGGGGAGACTGAGGCAAACAGAAGTTAAGTATTGGTTTGAGGACATATGACCAGAAGACATGGGAGCTAAAAGTCAAATCTAGGCAACTGGGGTCCAGGGCTGTGTGCTTAAACACAGGATAGGTGTGTCCATGACCGATGGCTACTCCCCCTGGGATAGAGATCTCTCCTGGGCCCTTTCCAGCAAACTCTCCTGGCTCAGCTTTTCTGCCATCCTCGCTCCTTCCCATTTCCTGGGTCCCATGGAGCAGTACATTCCTCACCCACGATTAAGCCTCTCCTCCCAGGACTGTCCAAAGCTCAGGTAAGAGGAGTGTTTCTCCTGCCAGATGGTAAGAGATCATCTGGTGAACTAAGCACAGGTGAATGGATGTCAACGTCATATTTCTCCTGGGGAAAATGTTCACACATAGTGATCTTCTCTAAGTAAAGTTGGGATTTTCAGGTAGGTAGAATCTTTTGACGAAGTGGATATTTAGAGAAATCTCAAATCTCTCCCAAGAGAAATTGTCAACTTCATTTACAAAAGACTGGCCTGTGAATCTGAAAACTCTGAAATTCCCTGTTTTTATGTCTGAGATCCCCAAACATGCCAAAGACCCTCCTACAGCCACTTCCTCCCACATTTTTATATTCTCAAAATGATGTTGGAATAATCAAGAAATGTTTAAGAGAAACAATCATCAGTTATGTCAGATTTGCAACAGCAATACCTACTAGATAAAGCCAAATCTATCCATTTGTAGTCATGCATATGCATAGCTTTTTTTATCCTTGCCCCAGGTCTCTCTTTACGTACTAAGGGAGTGAACTTGTTGACACCACAAAGGTTGTGATGCTTTGATTTTTTTTTTTCTTTTAATAGGAAAAATCGAAACTTCAAGGCAGAAACTGAAAGCAGATGTTTAGGTTTACCTGGTGTGGGTTGAAACCCACTCCTCATTATCTATTAAAGGTCCTTAGTTTTATGTTACTGATTGCATAAAGGAAATTTCCAGGGAATGGTGGTTTCCTGTTCACTTTTTTTTTCATGCTGGATCCTGGGAAAAGATTCAGGGAGCTGTGGACAGGATTACGCAGTGGGGCCCCCAGAGGAAGATCTTTATATGATCAGCATGTTACAATCAAAACTTAACGTGCAACCTCTGGCAAAGAAGCTGAAACAGCCCATCTGAAGGTCGGGAAAATGAGGAATGATGCATTACTCGTATTAGTAGTGGTTGGTTTTGAACCTATAACTACAGGCTGTCACATTGATAAATAGCTAGAACATTTCGTTGAAAAGGGACATGTAGCTCTTGTCATAACAGCCTTAGATTGATTTCAAAGTAAAAGCAATGTATTGATTAAGAGCATATATATTTTCAAAGCATTTTTCTATCTCCTTTTGATTACAAAATATCATGGACTTGTTTATTTTTCTACCACTTTGGTACAGATTGAATCAGCCAAATGATGGAGAAGGAACTGAGCAGGAGAAAAGATGGAAACATTGCCAAGGAAAATATTCTAATAAAAATCCCAATCCAATTTCTTTTTATAGTATTCTTTTTAGGCACTGAAATTGATGTCTCCTCCCTTATTTCATTTCCCTCTAAAGTATATCCAAGTAGTAGAATTGAGTGAATTGGTTCAGATGTTATTAGACCCTTTCTTGCTTAGTCTTAGACTAGCACATGCCTACATATTTTATTAAAAATATATATATATTTGATTTTAAAGATCAGTGTTTTTAATTTTTTTAATTACTTTTTTGCATCAATTTGATATTCTTAATTATCGTGAGTAGATCTCTAGAAAGGGCGCATGCATCTTTGGATTCTAGTGCTCAAGGAATTTGAACCAGTCTCTAGAAAAGTAACCCTTAACCCTAAAGCAGAAATAAACCTGTCATGGAAATAGGACTGGAAAAAGAGTCATTCATCTGCTTTACCCTGAAATCCTAGCTCTGCCCCTGCCAAGCTGAGTGACTTTGGGCACCTCACTTAACATCACGCAGTTCCCTCATCTACAAAACACAGATGTTGGGCTAAATAACATTTTTTCCATCTCTTGAATTCTTCTACACTAACATTTTCCCCCAAGGGTCACTGATCCATTGTGGGGTATGAGGAATCAACCCAGAGGTACATTTTTAAAAGCGATTTAATCCAGTAGTGAGAAATAGGACATGAATAAAACAGTAAATATAGAAGCCTCTCTATAAATATTGAATAAATACAATCATTTAGCTTTAGGTAGTTGATTGAGGTGAAGAAATTCAAAGGGGAGAGAGAACAGGGAAGAAAAATTAGATAGGTATACATTGAACCATAAATCATCATTTTTGTAGGTCACAGTGGCCCATTATTGGCAATTTATATGGTTCAGGCTAATGCTATAGCTGTAGTCTTTGAACATCAAATTTGGACAAATCTATAGGAGTACCTGGACAATATTAGCTTTGGAGAATACCAGCATGGAAGCAGAAATGTTAGAGGACTCTGGAAAATCCAGCACTTTGGGATCTGTAGCCCAACTTGGTAGGAGCAGGTACTGCATTATAGTAGTCCCTGAAGCAAAACAAAAGTGTGTCCTCTCGCACTAGGTAATTAAGATACTACCGGAACCTTGGAACTGCTTAAAACAGATGCAAAAATAGTTCTTCCTAAAATATCAAGTGGGAGAGCTTCATCTGAGTTGGTTCTGAAAGCATTCGTTTACTGCACTTTAACACTCTACATGCTCCATTTTTTGTGAGTGATCTAATCATCAGCCAATGTGGAACTTCTCGCCCGTTATTGTTTGTTTCAGTTATCCCTGAAAATTCTGTGAAGGAAGTCCTCAGAGCACCTGGTACCATCAAAGACAGAATCAAGAAGTTGCTTGCTCACAAAAACAGCATGAAAAAGAAGGTAAAAATTAAAAATGGCATCACAGAACCTTCTGGGACTCCCACCCCTAAGGTTAACTTGCAGCCCTTCAACTCTGAAGAGAGTGTTTCCAGAGATGGGAACCCTGATGGAGATAAAGAAAAGAATGAAGAGAGAAAGAAAGAAGAGCTGGAGGAAGAGAAAAGAGATGAGAAAGCCCTGAAGAACCATGTGGAGCAGGAGCAAAGCCTTCGAGGAGATGTGTTTTGTGAGTATCACTTTTGTTTTTTAATACATTTTATGAAAAATGAATTGTGGTTTCTCCTGGCAAATGAAAGAATAAGAAAAGAGGTTTTGTGCCTTAAGTAGATGGGTTCGGCTCTAAGTCATAAGAAGCAGGGTTCTCCATAAGGTCTAGAAACTTACATCTTCTGCAGATACGAAATCAAATTTGCTGCTGTGGGAAACAAGGAGGGCAAGTCCTTTCCCCTTACCTGGGAGGTTTCCTGTTTGATGCAGACAGACACTCTTTCCACTCCCAGCCAAGTAAGCCTGCCTGTCCTGCAAGCACAGTTGTCTGGCTTGCCAGCTTTCCATGAAGTGCGCCCCCAAACCAGAGAGACCCTCCCCAGGTGGATCTGCCAAGGTCTACCTTTTGACTTCTTGAAGGCACTTTTTACAGTCCCACTCAATGAAAAGAGGATTTCACAGTTGTGTGGTTATGATTAAAAACGCCAAAATGGACAATTGTAGGGAGGAAAATTCTATAGTAGCGCTTAAGCTTAAGTTTTCTACATGAACCAGAGAACTGCCCTTTTCAGTGGTTGCTGTGCAGAAGCCACCGTAAGTCTCAGCCTCTCCAGGACAGTTTCCCTATTAACCCACCCTGGATCCCCCCACTCTGAGACTTTCCATTTCATTCTCTCCAGAACCAGACCAAAATCATCTGCTGCTCCTTCTGTATTTTGCCTTGTCTGTTCTTGGCTCCATGCTTGTTGGATTTAGCCAAATGAGAATAGACACAGGCCCACCTATCCAAGAACTAGCATACCAATGACATCTCCCTTAATAGAGGATGAAAAATCTTAAGAAAGTATGTTTCCAAAACCTGCTTAGAAGGGACGTGTTCCTAGTGTAGCTGCTTAGGTCAGCTGGGGGAACCTTTGGACAAACATGCTCTAGATGAGGAAACTGGAACCAACATGAATGCTTCGCAAAAGGTAGGGAAACTGCTCTAACGTTCTGTAAGTAGAATACATGCTCAAACCCTCTTTGCTCAGTCTGTCACTCATTCCTTCTTTTTTTTTTTTTTTTTTCTTTTAAAGATTTTATTTTTTCCTTTTTCTCCCCAACGCCCCCCGGTACATAGTTGTGTATTCTTCGTTGTGGGTTCTTCTAGTTGTGGCATGTGGGACGCTGCCTCAGCGTGGTCTGATGAGCAGTGCCATGTCCGCGCCCAGGATTCGAACTAACGAAACACTGGGCCGCCAGCAGCGGAGCGCGCGAACTTAACCACTCGGCCACGGGGCCAGCCCCCACTCATTCCTTCTTAGCATGTGAGATTTTTGGGTTTTTCTTAACTGACCAAGTGTTCTTTATTAGCCCCTAAGGTGAATGAAGCTGGTGAATTTGGTCTGGTTCTGACCCAAGGAAAAGCTGTAACATCCAGATTGGAACATAAAGGTAAACAACGCTTTCTGCTAAGTTTATGCTCTCTCACAGAGTCCCATGTTGTTTTCATTTCTTCATAGGATGAGATGATTGTTTATGAGTCATTGCTTCATTCCTAAAGACCAAGGGAACAATCATTACATCATGACACACAGTGCCAGTATGAAAATAGTAGGTCTTTATGTGATTAGTACCAATGGATTACAATATAGTAAGGCTATTGTCTTCTCTCCACAACTCTCACCTGACACCTAGAGTAAAGAGTTGAGGCTGCTTGTATGTATGGAGATGGGAGAAAATGGCTTGTTTGCTTCAACTCCAATACCCGAGAGCCTACAACCTGAAAATCACCATGTACTAAAATCTGGCCCAAAGTGCCTGTGTCAGTTACTTATTGCTGCAATAATGCTGTGTAATAAATAATCATAGACCCTCAATGACCTACAGCAATAAATATTTATCTTTGCTTATGAGTCTATGGGTTGGCTGGCCAGGTCTGCTGATCTGAGCTGGTCTGGGTGGGGCTCACTCATGTGTCTGCAGTCAGCTGTGGGCCTGTTTGGTGACTTTGCTGATCTTTGCTGTGCTCTCTCACAGGCCTGGGGCCTCCGTTGGGACAAGTGGGCTGACTCATGTGGTCTTTCATCCTCCAACAGGCTAGCCAAGCTTATTCTCATGATGCGGTGGCAGGGTTCCAAAAAAGAGAGCATAGACACATGGGCCTTTTGAGGTCTAGGCCCAGAACTGGCACATTACTTCTGCCATATTCTATTGGCCAAGGCAAGTCACAAGGCCTGCCCAGATTTAAGAGTTAGGGAAGGCGCTGCAAAGTTATGTTGTGAAGAACATGAATACAGGGAGGGGTAAAAATTGGGACCATTTTTGTGATCAATCTATCAAAGTCTCATAACCTGGAACGTCTTAGGCATGATCCCTAGTTCCTCTGAGTTCATTTAGCACTTTCACTACCCATGACAAATTGTATGTGGCAGCTCTACACAGGCATCAGGGAAAAGCCCACTTAAATATTTATCCCTTTCACTTGGTGTACATATGAATGGCTTGATCTTCTCTTTCCTTTTCAAACTCTCTTTCACTTACCACTATACATGTTCTAAGCTTGTGCTAATTTAATTCCCTTTTGTGTTTACACCATGAGTACATTCTCCAATTCTATCCCTTTGGTTTATAGGACAATCTCCACCATCAAGAAAATACCTCTCTAGTTCAGTTCTCCAAATTTAATCTGAGAAGCTTGTACTAAAAACTCTCCAAAGGCTAGTGACCTATGACCCAGCTCCTACAGGCATCTTGTTTTCCTCCATATTTCTCCTAAGTGGTCTATTTTTATTTCTCTGCATCAAACATCTTATTGCCCATTTTCCTGGTTAGGAAGAAGATGTTTCATAGCTCAGGGGATAAGCTACATTCTCCAAGTGCTCAGAACTTCTGCCCCAGCTCTGCTTTACACTTGCTAAGTGACATTAATAAATTATTTGACTCCTCTTTGGATCCCCAAACTGACCAGGTCTCTTACTTTATTTTCTTCCATGATCCTTAGTGAAACACAGAAAGTTGACAATTTTGCCTAAGAACATATGACTCTGTGATTTCAAAGGTCCTTGAATAAGTTGTCCTGGAGCACTCAGTCTCAATTAGAAGACTCAGGTGGGCACCCCGACTCTGCCACTTGCTGTTTGCCTTGGGCAAGTCAATAGACTCGTGATGCCTCATTGCTTTCATGTGTAAAGTTGGAATAAGACCAACACTCCTCTCTAAGGTGCTGTCTTAGGCTGGGTTCCTCAGAACCAGACCCTGAGACAAGAATTTGAGTGCAAGTGATTTATGTGGTTTATCCCAGGAAACAGTGGTTGGGGAGTCGGGAAGTGAGACGACGAAGAGAAGGAGGCCATAACGGGTGTGGTATCAAGCAAGTTTCCACTGTGGGCAACTGGAGCTCGATCCCATTGGGGAACTCTGGGAGCCAGTGGTGAACACGCGGCTCAGGATTGCCCTCATGGAGGGGCAAGGGAGTTAAGGTATTTCTACGCTAACTCCCATCTGACATTGGTTGAAGGCTGCTCCCAGGAGGGTGCTAATTCCCTGGCGCTCCTGGCCTGCCGTAAAAGCAGGGAGGGGCACCACTGTGGCAGCTGGACTTCCATCCCAGTTGGACACCCTGCAAGACTGAAGAGAACCTGGATTCCAATCTGACTTCAGGTCCGTGTCCAATTCCAGTACTTAGTGTTCCTACCCATAGGCAAAGAAAAGGAGGTCTCCATCCACCAACTCCTGTCCGTCACTGGTGGAGGGCTCTCCCAGGGACAGAGCTCCCTGGTATTCTGCTCTGCCTGGCTTAGGCCAAGCATGCTCCAGCCAGAGAATACCCTCATGCAGAGAGTGGTGGGTGTTTGCAGTGGAAAGCCATGTGTCTGCTAGGGAATATAAGTGCTGACAGATATTGGTGCAGCCCCAACAGCATCTGTTTCAGGGGTTGTATGCATTCAATCAGAGGATGTATTTGAAAACACTTTGCAAACCATAAAGTTCTATACAAATGAAGTATGGTGCTCATGAGCCCAAAGCCTTGAGTTTTATCTCCTTAAGGAGTCATTAGCTGTATGCTATTCCATTGTCCCAGTTGACATTCCCAGTATCCTGCATGTTGAGGAAAGGGGGGCAGGGGTTGGGACAAATGTGCCACCACAGTTAAAACCAACTGAAAAGTTTATGTTGCACTGTTTGTGGGCTGGTAACCTCAACTTCTCCAACTAGCAATAGCACTCATTGAAGAATACTGAAGACTGGAAGCAAGTATTACTTGGCATCTTTTAATTTTAAAACTGAGACTAGAAATAAAATATCTTCACTGCAATAGGGAAGAATAGGGGTTAAGATGGAAGGAAAGTGAGGAAAGAGGCAGGGTGTCAGTGCTGGCTTAGGAACTGGGCAGCATGGACAGCCCCGGATGTCAGTCTGATTTAGGATTCAGGTCCAGTTCCAGCACTCAGTGTCTGCAGGACTTGGACAAATCACTTATGACCCTCAGTTTTACTTTCCTGAAAATGGGTCTGACTGTAGAATTTTTGTGATAATCAAATCAAGTGATGTAATGTATGTGAAAATATTTTGCAAATTGTAACAAGTCAACAACCAGCTGCTCCTGCTTCTCTCTTGAGCTTTTTTTCCCCTTTTTTGCCGTTCCTTTATTCCTCAGCATGAACTGCCAAAGCTCCAAAATCAGAGCCAGAAGCTGGCATTGGTTATAAACAGGAGTATCTCAAACTTCCCCCTCTTTCCCAGTGGTAGTTTCTGTTATCTACATCAGGGGTCAAAAGACTTTTTTCTGGGGGCCGGCCCTGTGCTGAGTGGTTGAGTTCACACGCTCCGCTTCGACAGCCCAGGGTTTCACCAGTTTGGATCCTGGGCACGGACCTAGCACTGCTCATCAAGCCATGATGAGGCAGCGTCCCACATAGTACAACCGGAAGTACCTACAGCTAGAATATACAACTATGTACTGGGGTGCTTTGGGGAGAAGAAGAAAAAACAGAACAAAAAAGAAGCTTGGCAACAGATGTTAGCTCAGGTGCCAATCTTTAAAAAAGAAAACTTTTTTCTGTGAAAGACCAGATCATAAATATTTTAAGCTTTGCAAACCCATACAGTGTCTGTTGTAACTCCTCAACTCTGTCATTGTAGCTTAAAAGCAGCCGTAGGCAATATGTAAATGAATGGGTGTGAAGTGTTTCAATAAAACTTTATTTACAAAAACAGCGGCCAGGATGTTAGTTTGCTGACCCCTGATCTCCATAAAAGTAACCAGAGGCACTGGTTCAAAACTCGTACTAGCTGGCCCTTACTCCATACGATTGTGAGGATTTTATTAAATTAACGTTTGTTAAGTAGAGCCAGCCGAGTACTGGGTGGTTCAACAAAAGACCACAGAAGGAATTGAAATAGAGAAGTTTATTACTCAGAGTCCTGGAGGAAGTACATGGCGTGCCTTGAGGGGCCACATGGAGAGGGCATGGCAGGGTGCTTACACAGAAAGAGGCAGGACCTGGGGCCCACACTTTTATTAGGGTCTGTTTGTGGAGCACTTTGGGGTTCCCTGGCTAGGCTGGATTGTTAATTCAAACCAAAAAGGATCGGGGTTTGGGGAAGCCTAGAGGCGGGTCTTATATCTAAGGAGCACACAAGGGAAGGCCCTCGGAAGCAGGGGAGACTGTTTATTACAAGGGCTGTTGGAGAAGTCATAGCAGGAACTTACATTTACTTGTGACTCTGCAGGCGCTACTATGAGGTCTCTCAGCTGCTCGGCTGAACACAATGGATGCACCAATACCATGGAGTAGCTTAGCTAAACTCTCAACAGCTACTGAAAACATGGCATTGCCTTCCAAAGCTCCAAAGGTTAGACGTTTTTCTAATGCTCTTAACGATTATGAAATGCACTCTTTTTCTTAGCAGATTTAAATGTCTCAGTTGACTGCAGCTTTGACCATGGGGTCTGTGACTGGAAACAGGATGTAGAAGATGATTTTGACTGGAATCCTGCTGATCGAGATAATGGTATTTAGATTTCACTATCTCATGTTCCGTGATACGGCACAGGTAAAGAAAGCTCTCCAACGGTGGGAGGGTTGTTATTCCTATCGCTTGTTAGGTCAGGGTTGTTTGTCATGGTTGGAAACTTTTAGACCTTCCGAAGTCTCCCCTGATGAATGACTAATTTGGTTCAGCATATATTCTCCTCCTTAATCCCACTCCCACCCACCTACCCCCACAAGGATGCTCCAGCAGACCTCATCTATATTCACTCTCCTGCTGCTGAGAGAGAGATGTTGGAAATCATATAAGGTTTAAGAGTATTGGGGAGAAGGTAGAAAGAAGTTGATCCTTTTCCCCTATTTCCTAGCAATGGTGCTCTGTAGTTTTTGTTTTGTTTGGGGGGGGGATAAATCTTGAAAGGAAATATGACTTCTATCTAAACCTGGAGTTTTAGTGGAGTCACCCCTCAAAGCATCAAAACCATAATGAGTTGGGGCTGGCCCAGTGGCGCATCAGTTAAGTTTGCACGTTCCGCTTCTCAGCAGCCCCGGGGTTTGCCGGTTCGGATCCCGGGTGCGGACATGGCACCGCTTGGCAAAAGCCATGCTGTGGTAGGCGTCTCATGTATAAAGTAGAGGAAGATGGGCGTGGATGTTAGCTCAGGGCCAGTCTTCCTCAGCAAAAAGAGGAGGATTGGCAATAGTTAGTTCAAGGCTAATCTTCTTCAAAAAAAAACCATAATGAGCATCAAATCAGCAACCTGGACTCCTGGACTGGACTTTCCCTTCTGTTGCTTGAGGATTTCTTTCCACTTAACTTTGGATTTTTCTCACCCTCAGCTCTGAGCTGCCTACTTAAACACTATTGATGGACCCTAGCTTTCCTTTTGGGCAGAGCGTTTAGCTGGCAGATCCCATTTGGAGCATAAATTGAATCCCTGTCTCCCAAGGCTGACTATATAATTAGAGACAACTGTTACACCTTCAGGGACTCCAGTTCCTTACCAATCAAATTATTTATTTGGGGATATATAGGCTCAGCCCTCAGTTAAAAGATCCTTCTTCTAGATCCTTCCTCTAGACTAATTCCTCCCTGAGATCTTTTCTTTTACCTTTTTTTGAGGAAGATTAGCCCTGAGCTAACATCTGCTGCCAATCCTCCCCTTTTTGCTGAGGAAGACTGGCCCTGAGCTAACATCCGTGCCCATCTTCCTCTACTTTATATGTGGGACGCCTACCACAGCATAGCTTGCCAAGCAGTGCCATGTCCGCACCTGGGATCCGAACTGTTGAACCCCGGACCGCTGAAGCACAATGTGCGAACTTAACCACTGTGCCACCAGGCTGGCCCAAGATCTTTTCTTTCAAACCCTCACCTGCAATCAGGAAACCTGGATATCCCCTAATAAAAATTCCTTTTAGAACTTGGGATTAGGGTGGAGGGGTACATCCCACACAGCAAAGTTGTATGAATGGGACTCTTGCTAAAGATTCAGAGCAAGCACGTGGCAAGTTTAACCAGACCAGAGACAGTACATCTTTGGAGAAGCTATCTTGTTGATAACTAACCTGAGTTTCTCCTTTCTTCCATCATAGCATCTCCAGATGTATGTCTACCAGAGCTATCTCACACTGGGAGCCCATAGGTTATCCCAGGATCTCGACCTCTCCCACAGTCAGCAATGTCTTTAGTTGAGTTTTCCACCAATGGGAAGTCCCCTATTTACAAACGCCCACTTCACAAATGACTCTGGGGTTCTCAGCTTTTGCATCACTCAAATCATACTCCCTCCCCTCCTGCACCTCCATGAGATTTCTTGGTGGGCTTATCTTTCCCTACAGCATTAAATATAAAAAAGAAACATGGGATGAATCAGCATTATTAGAAGGATCAAATCCCAAGGACAGATTACAGTGGGCTTTAGCTGAGAGAGAAGGGGAACCTGCCACAGTGGGTCACAGAAGAGAGATTGTAGCTGGTAGAGTTGCCAGATAAAGTCTAGGCTGTCTAAATTTCAGATGAGCAATGAATGGTTTTTAGTATATCTCAAACACACTGCTTGTGTGAAATTCAAACTCCACTGGGCATCCTGGATTTTTATTTGCTGAATCTGACAACATTATCAGCTGACTAATAATGTTAAAAGACTGGGGGAAGAAGACTGGGAAGTCTCTGGGTCCAGTAGAAAATTAAGGCATTGTCAACCTGCGTCCTGCAAGCATGTCCAGGAATTACACCAGCAGAAGATGCCACCTCACCCCCGGTGTCTTCCTCCCAGCTTCTACAGGAGTTCCTCCTTCTCATCAACTTCTTCAGACCCCACTGCACGAGAGTTTTTGCCCAAGTTAATCAAAGGCACAACCAGAAGATTGGAGATGAGCAAATGTTGTCTCCAATGGTTAAAAGATACTTAGAAGATGGGTACTTAGAAATAGAAGGAGATGTGTTCCTGCGTCCTAAATCAGAACTGGGAGTGATATGTTACACATGGTGGTTGAACTCCATGAAACCATTAGTACAAATTCATGCATGTTGTGAATTAAATACCACACTGTAGACACACCTAAGGAGCTGGCTGTCATACACATCATTAACTCATTCCAAAGTTCAAACAACCAAGGTGGAAAATTCTGGAGCACCAGTTCTCCATCAGCTGCAAATTACCTGCAGTGCTAAAAGACCATTTAATAGATTCTTACCCCATATCTGCTGCTACCAAGCTTTGTGAATGTGGACAAATTCCTCAGCATCTCTGACCCTCAGTTTCCTTCTCTATACAACAAAGGATTTCAGCTTTGTGATCCCTAAAATACATTTTAGCATGAAAATTTTGTTCCTATGTTCAAAATGAAAAGGACATCAGCTTTCCCTGTATGAGACTATCATTCATTTTTTATAGTTATTTTATACACTATAGCCAAACCCTTTACAGTGGCCTCATTGACTGTGCGTTTTTCTTCTCTTAAAGCTGTTGGCTACTATATGGCAGTTCCAGCCCTGGCAGGCCATAAGAAGGACGTTGGCCGGTTGAAACTTCTCCTCCCCGACCTGCAGCCCCAAAGCAACTTCTGTTTGCTTTTTCATTACCGGCTGGCTGGAGACAAAGTAGGGAAACTTCGAGTGTTTGTGAAAAACAGTAACAATGCCCTGGCATGGGAGGAGACCAGGAGTGAGGATGAAAAGTGGAAGATGGGGAAAATTCAGTTGTATCAAGGGATCGATGCTACCAAAACTGTAAGTGGAAAAACAGTGTTAAACTAGATACTTGCATTTTCAGTGATTTAACAAACAAAACAAAACACTTACTGAAGTACCTAGGCACTAGAGCTACAAAGATGAATAAGACTATTCCCCCATACTTAAAACACTTACATTCTGGAGCAAAATAGGTGAGGCAATTAATCAGCACAATTAATGATAATATTTGTCAGGTGTAAGCATATCACATTCTATGGAAATGGTCTGTGGTGTGGCAGGCTCCTCTCACCAACTTCCTTCTGAACCAGGAGATAAATTCCATAACGTGTAAAAGAACATCTTGCTCATTTGTTCTATGCCCAGCACTTACCACAATGAAAGGAAGCTAGAAGGTCATTTTTTAAATGCTTTTTGAACTGAACTGAGAGTGGCTGTTGTCTGGGATCCTCAAGACCACCCTCAGGTTCCATGATTCCCTAGAAGGATTCAAAGAATTCAGAAAAGCTGTTATATTCATGATTACAGTTTGTTACAGTGAAAGGATAGAGATTAAGATCAGCCGAGGGAAAAGGCACATAGGGCAGAGTCCAGGAGAGCCTGGGCACAAGCTTATAGTTTCCTCTCCCTGTAGAGTCATATAAACAGCTCTTAATTCTCTCAGCAATTATGAGTGACAACACGCACAGAGGATTGCCCACCAGGGAAGCTCACCCAAGCCTTGGTGTTCAGGGTTTTTATTGGGGGTCAGTCTGCCTGCATGATTGCCCACATGGATGACCTTAGTTACTCAATCTCTTGCTTCTCCAGAGGTCAGGCTGATACTGTGTGACCTAAAGCCCCCACCATAAGTCACATGGTTAGCATAAATGATCTGACATGGCCAAAGACACTCTTTTTTTTTTTTTTCCTGTGCCCTGGCTGAGCTTCCTTTCTCCCAGGCGCCCGTCTTCTTTAACCTTTCCCCTCCTCCATTTCAGGTGTGTCAAATCCTACACTGGTCACCTCTCACTCTCTAGAGTATTCTCTCTCCCTCAATTTCACGTGTTACAATTTGTACTTTCCATTTTTCTTATCTTACATCATAGCTATTTGTATACAAGCTTTATTTTCCTTATAAGATCGCAGATTCCTTGTGGATGGGACATGACTAAATGGAAAAATATATACCAAGTTAAAGACACTCTTTAGAGGTAGGATAATCCAAGGACTTAGCAGGTATCTTCCAGGGACCAGTAAGGGCCAAACGTTTCTTTGGAATGTGCAGGGTTTGGACAACTCAGACCTGCTGACTTCATCCTTTACTGCACAGTGGGTTTAATAAAGGAAGAGGGAAAAGAGTTTTAAGAGGAAGTTGATCTATGGGATGAAATGCTCAGAAAGAAAAATAGGATAAAAATAGCAAAGAGTCTATCAAGTTTGACCATCAGGAGGTGGCTAGTGACTTCTGCAGGAGTTGTTTCTTTGGAGGAGAGGGGAAAGGCCACACTATGGAGCAATGAGGAGGGAAGGGAGCAGAGCCCTGGAGGCAGCTACTATGGGCCCTTGTGAAAAGTTTGTTCAAGGTGGGAAGGGAAAAGATAGAGTGAAAGCTAGAAGGAGGTACATGAAGAGCTGAATACCAACCACTGGTGACAAGAGGACGAACAATTAGTAGAGCCATGAATTGAGATTCCATTTATACTTTGTTTGTGAAAGATAATATATTACTTAACATAAGTAAAATCCTCTTTCTTGGTAATAGGCGTCAGACCAAAAACCCTGATCCCTAGTCAGATGTTAAATTCAACATCTTTCTATTCACTTATCACACTTGAATCAAAGCAGAACATCTTATTTAAAATACATCCTAAGACATGACTATAGATAAAAGTGTATGTTGGGCCGTAGTTAATGAACTTCCTAACCGTTTTTCCTTCTTCCAGGGCTTGTTTAGTGCTGACAAGCACATTAATTCTAGTTTATCCTCATTGCAATTTATTTGAATCAATACAAATCCAATCCACATATTTACATTGTTGTATTTGTAGCATGGTTTAGGGATTGTGATGTTGAGTTGTGCTATATATGGTTGACATTCCTGTTGGAGAGTTGAAATATGCCTCTACACAGCATTTATAATTACCTCCATATTTACTGAATTTATATACGGAGAAATATTTTATTTAACATGGTGGCTTGAGGGGGGTGTATGCCATCAAAACAGTGATTTTTTTTAAATGCTCATTTTTGAAAACATGCCCCCAAAGAACCTGCCCAGCAATGACACTGTACCACATCACTGCTCTGTTAGAGGGATGCTCGGGCCCAGCAGGGGCCTAAGGCACGTGCCTGTGCCCTGGACTTTTTCAATACTAGGGCAAACCTTGGTGGGGCATATTGGAGGGTAGGGAAGCTGAATAATCCAGGCTGAGGCATGCATTCCAGTTTATCAATGTCATATTGACTGTGGATATTTGTAGTAGGTGTGACTCTTAACTCCATAAACTCAGGTATATAAAATAAGTCACATTGCTTTCTCTAAATCAAATTATATCTGAATCCAAAGCCTCATGCCATTAGGCTGGGTGGAAAGTTCAGTCTCAGCTATTTGCTCATGCAGGGTTGAGGGAGAGCCCCCCTCCCTAGGGTGCCTGAGCTTCTGAAAGGCTAAAAGTAGCACAGATATTAAGAGAGGGTGGAACATCTTCACTTCATCCATGGATGCGCACATTTTCTGCACCCTTGTGGCTCTTCAAGTCACTCATCTCTTCAACTTCCGTGCCAGGCCAGGACACAGAAACCTTCACTGAGGCTGGAGTCTTGTTGCTGAGAATCCATCCTCCAGAGGAAGTTAAGGCAACCATTTTCCATCTAGAGTTCTGCCAGGGAGAGACAGTGGGGTCGCTTCCTAGGCTGGAGAATCTCGCTTTTCCCCCCTCACTGCTTCTGCTTGTATCCCTCACAGGCACTTCCTCCACCTTCTACTGGCATAGTCTCCTCATGGAGGTTAAGCTTGTGGGGACGAAACATCAGGAAGGGGATTGTCTCGTAGAAAAGTCTGCTTTCGATTGTTATATGCCAAAATATCCTTGAGAAAAGAGAGGATAAGAAGCCTGCCTAATTTTTTGGTACCACGGTAGGCAAAAATGCAGTGAAAAACAAATGCAAGTTAGAATGTCAATTAATTACCCTGACTTTTAGCTATCTGAGAGTATCAGTCAGGGATTTTGGTGATGGAGGAGCCACCATAGCCCAAGATCTAGATATGCCCACCTGCATTATCCCACCCATTGCAGCTGCTGTGAGGGGTCTGCTCTTTGGCTCACTACTGTTTAAAGTTACCTAAAAGGAACATCTTCCTGAAAGCAGTTGCTTCCTGAGAAGAGACTAGGGGAGGAAGAAATTTCTATACCCAGTTGTGCTATCACTTGCTGCTCAGTGGTGGCTTGTCTCCAGTGCTTCTCAAGAAAATGAAGCCAGGGAGCTTAAAAGCAACAGAGAACAGCCCAGGCAGTGGACAGTCACTGTCTCTCTTTGCCCCCATTTGTCCCTCTGAGGCTTCCCCTCGTCTCTTTGAAGAGCCGGGGAAAGTGGGACACAGTGGTGATAGCAAGTCTAAAATCGCTTCATTTCTGCCACATTGAAAACTCCTCTGTGATTATTTATGAAGCAGAAAAGAAGTGCTTTGTGGGGCCAGCCTGGTAGCGCAGCAGTTAAGTTTGCACGTTCAGCTTCTGTGGCCCAGGGTTCGCCAGTTCAGATCCCGGGTGCAGACATACGCACCGTTTGTCAAGCCATGCTGTGGCAGACGTCCCACGTATAAAAAATAGAGGAAGATGGGCATGGATGTTAGCTCAGGGCCAGTCTTCCTCAGCAAAAAGAGGAGGATTGGCAGCGGATGTTAGCTCAGGGCTAATCTTTCTCAAAAAAAAAAAAAGATGCTTTGGGGGATGGTGAATAGTTGTGTGATGGCATTGTTGTACACATGATTCTTAAGGATCTTTCTTTAAAAGACCAATTTGTTGTAAGTTTGAATTTACTTTAAAAAAAAGTTTAGAAAAGACAAAGGGAAATCACTTTATTGAAAAGAAGTACAGATTGATAATCATTGCCCCCCATAACATGAGTGCTTCCATATTTTGCATTTTACTTGCCACATGAATATATATTTTAATCTATTTATGACCACAGTATGCAGATGATACTGTTGAATTCATTTTGATAGAATATGTGTGTGTGTGTCATGTTATTCTTTTCTCTCTAAACTTTTTGTTCCAGGGTAACCTCAGTCCTCTTTGAATCAGAATCCTTTTGCTGTGCTTTCAATCTGCTTCTCTCTGATATTGAGAATTAAAGAGCCCACTAGGCGTATTCCCCTCTTTATTACTTCTCCTTATGGTGAATGGTATTTAATAGGTGCTCCATAAATTGTAGCTATAATTTTTTCTCATAATTATTGAATTTAAAGTATGTTGGTGTTTTTTCCTGATAAAAAAATAGTTCATGTTAGTTTTATTAAAACATTACAATATTGAAGAAACTTAGAAACATTCATTCAGCAAATATTTATTTTAATAATGTTTCTTCGGAAATATTTTTGGATGAATGGACGCATATAAAAGAGTCATTGTATGTCCTTAATTTTGTTAAATGAGTCACCCCTGTTTTGTGTCCAATTTGAAGATCAATTTTTTTAGTATTCATCCTCTTTTCTCTCTATATTAGAAATTTCTAAAATATAAAGAAGTTTGCTTCTCTTTTGATTATTACTAAATGTCTTAGATAAAAATAATTATAGCCTAGTATAAAACAGAAGACAATGACATTCCAGATAATTTCTGAATATATAAACCAATATTTTAAGAAAAGTAACTATACTACTACAAACTACTAAAATCTGAATATATCAAAATAATTCCCTTTCAATTATATAGTTTTGCGTTAGATGTTCACGAGGAATATTAAATTTCTTCTAGCCTAGTTTTTGAAAAGAAAACCATATCCTTTTATTTTTGCTTTTTTTTTTTCTTTAAATGGGAATTCCAAAATTTCCTCTTAAACCTTACCCTTCTTGGCTTTATGGGGCTTTCCAGATTCTTTTAGATGTTGCAGTGACTCTATTTTCTCTGAACACAGTTCACTCAGTGTGGATACCTGGCATTGGGAAAATACAATGTATTACTATAAATTCAATGTCAAAGCCTGTTTCTATACAATAGGGACACAAGTTTAGTCCTCTTGAATAGCTATTAAATAGTTTGATTCTATCATTGTTTTGAATATTTTGAAGTCATTTTTTATTCCCTCTCCATTATTAGATCATTTTTGAAGCAGAACGTGGCAAGGGCAAAACCGGAGAGATTGCGGTGGACGGCGTCTTGCTGGTTTCAGGTTCCTGTCCAGATGGCCTTGTATCTGTGGACTGTTGAATGTTACTGTTGTCTTTTATATCTTTATATTTGGCTTTTTATGTCAGTTCTCTGTTTTTTGATATTACATCATAGACCCCCCCATTTTAGAAATACAAACTGAAAAATTATAATGTACCAACGGAAACATTATTGTAAGACACCTTTCTTGTATAAGATGCGCTGATATTTGCTTTAAATATAGTACCACTATGATTTCTCATTCATTTCTGAATTTATAAAATGTGGAAATGCCAGTTCAGTTTTTGCCCCCTGGTGTGATTTGTCTACATGAGTTGATGAACTTCTCTATACAACATTTCTAGAATTACAAGGAAAAAAAAGGCACAGAGCAATGTTTAACTCTTTGACTTCTATGGCACTTCTTGGAAACGATGACATCACAGATAGATTTTTACCTAAGTGGCTTAGCCTGATCTTTTACAGCCAAGCTTGCATATTTAACTTCTTTGTAATAATAATATCCAGATAATCACCTTGTGTCATGGTTTAAATTTTTCTACCAAAACGTGTTGTTGATTCTATGTTTAATTATGTGTATGGTTATTGGCTTTTCTGGAAAATGTGGGTTTTAAAATTCTTTTCTCTATGGAAATACTTTATATTCTTAGAAGTTCTTAAAATGACTTCATGTGGAAACACATGACTGCTTTATTACGCCTCATAACTGCAATGCAAATTAGCTTAAGTTGTTGAATTCAAGGCCTTAGAGCACTACCTAAAACTAAATAGCAGGTAGCAGGACTCAAAAAAATACCAATGCCTTCTTTTCTTCCAAATTCAAGAAGAGCTTTGAGTGATCCTGAATCCTGAATGTATTCCATGAGGATGAAAGCATATTCTGTTTAAAGATCCTGAGGCAGAAACAGAGGTCCAAGACAGCTCCCAAACAGAAGGTCCCCAGATACTTGCCTGCCGTCCCCTAAAGCGAAGAAGGCATTGAGCCGTCGGAGGGAGGAAAGAGAGCAGGTGGTTCACTTCCTAATCTTTAAAATTTGGAGCCTCGCTCTTAACGGGTTTTTATACTGAAACTCTTAGCGATCCTTCTTCAACAGTGTTTTCTCTAATACAACCAGCACATACAGCCTTTGAAGATGGTGGGAAAAAACACATTGTTCTCCTTTAGTGTGAACTACTTTTGACATACAAAGTCTACGCACAACTGTAGTTGTATCTGTTAGAATAATTACTAGTTACAGAAACCTCAAAAATAGTGTTTCTAGTGAGCCCAGATGAAGAACTGCCCAGCTAAGTCAAATCAGCCCATGGAATTGTAAGAGATAATAAAATGGGGGGTTTTTTTTGAGCACAAAAACTTAACCACTCAGCCATGGGGCCAGCCCCAAAATGGTTGTTTTAAGACTCTAAAATCTGGGGTGGTTTGTTACACAGCAAAAGCTAACTGATACAGGTAGTTTCTAATACTGTGGTGGAACCTGAAAAAGACCCCCTGTTTCTTCAGTGACCAAGGACATTTGAGAGCATAGTTGTGGCTTAGAATAAAGGAAGAGAGAGGGGAGAACTTACAATGAAGGACAGGGATCCAGGTTAAAGGAAGAGATGTTGAACCAGAAGTGAAATAGGGAGGCCTGGGAATCATGTTATGTATGGATAGAAAAATCCATGCAGGAAGCTGAGTTAAGTTGAATAATCATATTTCATGTTTCTCTAATATCTGTAGCAGAGACTTCTAGTTGCCTACCTAATATCTATTTTCACCTTTTTCCTTACTAGTATAACCATATATAAATATTTTTTTTTGTCAGGGGAGGCAATGGGCTCAACTGAAAAACAGGATTACTCAACCTTTCAGATGGGGGAGCCCACTGAAGTCATTGGTGGGGCTTCCAGGAAGGATCATTAAAGAGGGCTCTCAGCTGGCAGCCCCCTTTTGCCAGTTCTCTTCCTCTTTCATGCCTGCAATGTGGTTGTAAAGGCAGGAACTCCATGAGCTACCTTGTGATTATGAGGGCAAGGACCACACCCTATGGAGGAGTGCCTAGCTAGAGGAAGCCTGAGTCCCTGATGACATTGTGGCATCTCTACTTCTGTCCCAACTGGTCACTGCTTGACATTTTATTAAGTGAGAGAAAAATAAATCCTCTCTTGGCCTATCTAGGATTTCAAATGAAGCACAATCCAGACTCAGGTGACCCCTCTCCCTGAGCCCAGGGGCTGCTCCTGCCATTTCCATCACAAGACCATAGTCTTGGGAATTAACTTCTTAGACCCTTAAATACCAACATATTGTTTTGAATTCCAGTCAACCTCCTATAGTGTTAAGGAGCGGCCTGCACCAGCACTGAATCATACTTGGGTTTCCTAGGGAAGCTAAGGTCAGCTAATTCAGATATGACTTCCATATCTGTTGTCCCTGGCCACCACCCAACATGCAAACACCTCTTGTCATCCGTCCTCTCCCATTCTTATCCCCACACTGTTATGGGCTCCCTCCTCTGGACACTAACTCTCACTGTTTCTGCCCCCTCCCCCATCACACATACTCCATTGTCTGGTAGACAAACTTCCCTCCATCTTAATTCATGCCAAAGATGTCTTCTTCCATCTCTCACCCTTAGCTGAACGGAGCTGTCTCCCAGGGACGCCTCTCCCCCTGCAGCCTTATCAAATGGAAACTGCTCATCCTCCCTCACTGCATACATGTCAGGGGCTGGAGTTGAGAGTGGCAGCCTCCTTGCTCCACCCTTGTCCACAATCTCTATTTCTTGACTTCCATGTAAAAGTCACTGTTCCTTAGAGATAACAGTTAAATTACAGCCCTCTGTCCTTCCTAGCCATTGTCATCCCAACCAACAGGTGACATCTATGCAAATGACTCACCCAATATCCTGGCCTCCCAGTTCTTTGATCTCTATTCCTTTTACCATCACCTCATCCTCAGTCACTGCACCGTGGCCACCCCTTGGACTTGATCATCACCTCTAAACTCTTGAACTGCAACATCAAAGTCATTTATCTGGCTTTCTCTTCTTAATCTCCCTACACTTACCCTTTGAACTTTTTGAAACCCCCATTCCCTTGACATCATTTTCTTGCCATCTTGGGCTTCCTCCTGGCTTGGCCCTCCTCTAATAAAACATAACCTAGATTCCAAGGCCCACCATCCCTTCAAAGACACTCTTGCCAATGCCCCTCAAGGCCCATGCTCTTATGTCCTTCCACCACAGCCACCAGGCAGAGCCCCAGTCTGGATCAACCCAACTGCCTTCTCTATGCTGTCTCCAGGCTGCAGAGCACTAGTTAGAGAAAATGACACACCATACAAACTTGTCCTTCAACCTTCCACAGACCCTGAATGCTGCCCAAATTACTTACCACCAAATAGTGCTTGCCTGTTTGCTTGTATAGACTAGATAACTTTCACCAGGATGTCCCGCATCCTCCAGCCTCATAGGTTTATATTAACATGTTGAAATAACATGGTGTGAACCCCCATTTTTGCCTCCCTCTGAGGCTGAATGTCAGCAGCTGACTAAAGTGCTGAGTTGAAGATTTTGAGACCACCTCTAGGCCTTTGTCATAAGCAAGGAGGGGTACTGAATGACACTGTTTGGAGTTCTCTGCTTCATGGGTTGAGAAAAGCCTCCTTGCCATGAAGGCCTCTCTTGTCCCTCCCTTATAGACCTCAGGAGCCCTCAGATCCCGAGTGGAGGATGTGTTTCTTTCTTCATCTCTATGATGACAGGTGGGACTTGGGCAACACCTTGACCCCTTCTGCTCTGGCGCTCGATCCCTCCCTAAGACTGCACTGATCTCCAGCCTGGCCGGAAGGAGCCTGCACTTTTTGTACTCTACTTTTTTTCTTGGAGGCACAGAATACTTGTTGAATAACTAAGGAATATTTTTACCTGAAGATGTTTTCAAATATCAAGAATCCTTACCCTACTTGCAAGCTAACAAGTTGGCCTGTCACAGTTTCACAGAAATTGGTAGAAAACACGAGACTTCTGGATCAGAGACAGACTTTATTACTTAGGGACAACAGGCAGCATGTGCCTTGTGTTCACATCACTGCCCCGTGCTCCAGCCCCCCAAGTCTCACAGGGGATGAGGCAATGCAGAGGCGGGTCCAGGTGGAGGCCAGCACACAGTGAGTTTGTGCCATAGTTAAGGAACCCTGAGCTTAGGAGACCTCCAGTCTTATAAGGAAAATAGCAAACTGCCCAGCCTTGCCCCAGAAAGAGACAACATTTTTATCTTTGTGAGGATACAAATCTGCCCTCAGGAAGGAAGACACTATTTCTTTTTTTTTTTTTTTTGAGGAAGATTAGCCCTGAGCTAACTACTGCCAATCCTCTTTTTGCTGAGGAAGGCTGGCCCTGAGCTAACATCCATGCCCATCTTCCTCTACTTTCTATGTGGGATGCCTACCACAGCATGGTTTGCCAAGCGGTACCATCTCTGCACCCGGGATCCGAACCGGCAAACCCCGGGCCTCTGAAGTAGAATGTGTGCACTTAACCGCTGCGCCACCAGGCCAGCCCGCAAGACACTATTTCTATTCTCCCAGGTTGTGTGCTCTATAAACATCCTCGATAAGATGGTGCAGAACAAAAGCTGCCACTGCCTTTGTGCAGAAGATGGGCGGAAACACAAAACCCATGGAAAATATCCTCCCAACATCAGACTCTTACCTCTCGGGTCAGTGAGACGAGGGGATGACGGTGAGAAGACTGGATAGGAATCGGCTTCCTTATAAGTCCAAAACACTGCAGATAACATTCTCACGCAGATGCTACTGCTTTCTGGAACTTACTTTTCCAGGACTGCTATTTAAATCTTGTTCCAATCTGACCACAAGGTATCAGTTAGGTGATTTAATTTCTGTAAAATAAACAAATATGGAGTAAAATCATTCCACATTTTAAGGGAGAACCATAAACGTTTTAGAAAATGGTATAATTTGATACTCTCCTCCGATAGCGGTTATTTGTTTTTGACTCAAATATTCTTGCCTTTTAGAACATTTAAAGTGTTTTGCAAATCTGACAGAGCGAATTGGATAATGACTATTTAGCATCATTTCAAGTAAATGCAGTTCTTTTGGAAGGTGAAAAGCTATCAGACTGACAGTCCAAAGCACTGACAGTTTCTCCCCAAGCGGGAATAAGGGCAGGGGGAGTGGTTAGACATATGTTTGTATTTTAAAAACTGACTTTTATTGAATGTTGGTACATTGATTTTAAGGGAGATTTTTTTTAACTCCTTTGACAAGTCTGAGGCCCTCAAGAAGGCCTAGACTGGGTCAACATGTAAAAAGCCAATGTAAATGAATTCAACTTGTTTTCTCTTTAATTCAGTGAGACAGTGACTACAAATGCCAAATGGCTGTGTTCTGTCTCCATTCAAAGACTGTCCGGGCATTGTGTGGACGCGGCTTCCTTCTGTTTGGTCAGGGAGTGGGAGGATAACATGTACTGGGGGGGGGGGTTGTAAATGTGTACAAATAAGGGTTCTTTTTTTATGTGGAGAATGGGTTGTGGGTCGGAGTAGTTATTTACGACCTTTTTGGAATTCTTACGTCTTTAAACATCATATCTCTGCTTCACAAAAATTCTATCATCAACATGCACGTGAAAAAGTTCTGTAAGACGATTTATAAGTAGACATGTCTTTTTTAAAGATTTTATTTTTTTCCTTTTTCTCCCCAAAGCCCCCTGGTACATAGTTGTATATTCTTCGTTGTAGGTCCTTCCAGTTGTGGCATGTGGGACGCTGCCTCAGCGTGGTTTGAGGAGCAGTGCCATGTCCACACCCAGGATTCGAACCAACGAAACACTGGGCCACCTGCAGCGGAGCGCGCAAACTTAACCACTCGGCCATGGGGCCAGCCCCTAGACTTATGTCTTAGGGGCAGTAGTGCAGGGTGATGGTGAGAATCTGGCCTGCAGCTGTGAAGGGCTGCCCCGAAGTGGGCTTATAAGAGAAAGGTTACATATGTATACTTTTGAGTAAAAAATTATCCCATGTATATCTCTAATCAATTTGGGAGTGTAATATAAATTTTTTCCATTTTTATGTTGTCATTTTAGTTGTTTGTTGTGGTTTCCCTCACTCTGTGGCTGCTTTCTGCAGCATGAAGAGTGCTGGATTAAGTGAAATTAGGTACAAACTAGTTACCCTTTCCTTCTCAGAAATTTCTTTGAGAGCCTATGTATTCTTGTCACTGAGTCATGTTGCTCAAAACACATTTGGTATTGCCTTTTTCAGGTATAAAACTCATACAAGAGAGTCGGTGTTTATCAACTTATGGTCATGTGTCATTTATAACCAAAACCACAATTACTAACCCAGAATTCCACTCCTAGGTATATACTCAATAGAAATTCATAGTAGCACTATTTGTAATAGTCTCAAGGGAACAACTCAAATATCCATAATGTTCGTTGTGAGTAGAATGGATAAATAAACTGTGGTCTATTCATTCAGTGAAATACTACCAAGAAATGACAATGAACAAATGAATGCTACTCACAGCAACACAGATGAATTTTAATTATGTGGTGTTGATCAAAACAAGCCAGAAAGTACATACTGTCTTGTTCTACTTATAAAAGTTTCAAAATCAGGCACACAATCTATGATGGAGAAGTTGGGATGGTGTTTACCCTTGGAGGGGGTGCTAGAAGGGAACCGAAGGACGGACTTCTAGAGGGAAGCTCATTCTGTTTCTTGATGCTTTTTGAATGGGCATGTTGACTTGTGAAAATCATTGGGCAGCACACTTATGATTTATGCACTGGCTTTTCTACCTGTGTTATATTTCCTTTTTTTTTAAAGATTTTTTTTTTAATTTTTCCTTTTTCTCCCAAAGCCCCCAGGTACATAGTTGTGTATTTTTAGTTGTAGGCCCTTCTAGTTGTGGCATGTTGGATGCCGCCTCAGCATGGCTTGACGAGCGGTGCCATGTCCACGCCCAGGATTCAAACTGACGAAACCCTGGGCCTCCAAAGCCGAGCACGCGAACTTAACCACTCAGCCATGGGGCCGGCCCCCTACCTGTGTTCTATTTCAATAGAAATTTACTTTAAAAAGTAAAAGTACTACCCCCCTTTAAGATGAACCTCATCTATCTGACTTTGTGCCAATTGACTTGGGACACCTAGAGTGAATTCACCTCTCAATACCAGGCAGATGGTGAGTGAAGTTACACAGACTCATGTATAATCCAGCCACCAATTACTCTTACATTAGGGATGTCCTCTAGCCTACCATCCAGGATACCAATGGCCCCTGGACATCAGCTGGCTGCTGGAGGTGAATAGCATTGGAATCTTGAGGGGGGGGTTCAACAGGCCCAGAGGCTGAGGCCTGAGGAAATATTCCTGCTGCTCAGGAGCCTGGAACCCTCACCTTCTCCACATCTATTGGTCTTTCTGGACAGTGATAGAAGTTTCCACAGCCCCATTCCCTATCCCTGTCACTGCCCTGTTAAAAATGTTTTTCACTCATGAGTCCAAGCTGCAGTCACACAGCTCTCCTGCTGAATGTGCGATGCTTTCCACGGGTGTCCTTCATGTCTCAGATTCTTTCTCAGAGTTCTAGGAGTGCCCCCTGGTGGCAGCCTAAATGAGTGTGTGTGTTGCTGCCACCAGGCAAACAGCAGAGGGCCGTCTTCCACATCTCCTGCCCTCTCTTTGCTACCTTTCTCCCCTCCCCAGTGTCTTGTGAACTCATGTTTCTTTCTAGGTACCCTGAACCTCCCAATTCGGTCACCCCTGAGATCTTGAAGAATCCAGTCTTGTAGACTTTTCATTCTTTCCCAGTTCACCCCTATCAACCTTTACTGGTCCTATGTCCCATTCCGCTGGTCTCTGACAAGTGAAGGGAGACTACCCTTATAAGATAACTCAGGCATGGGGAATAAAGAATGCAAGTGTAACCTTCCCCAAGTAATATTCGCTCTTTTATAATAGCAGCTTCCAATGCCTTAATACAAAGGAACAAGTAGGAAGGCAATTTCAGCACCGTGGTAAGATAAGGGCTTCTCTTCTGACGGCCCTCAAGTCATACAGTTACATCAAGATGGGGGCTGTGTTAGT
Organism: Equus przewalskii; assembly: GCF_037783145.1. Lineage (NCBI taxonomy): Eukaryota > Metazoa > Chordata > Mammalia > Perissodactyla > Equidae > Equus > Equus przewalskii. Next base: position 9,973,222 of record NC_091863.1, read on the forward strand.
TAGTGTTTGACAGTAGCAAGCAACAGAAACAGACCTCAGCTAACTGACAGCAAAGGGAAGTTACAGTAAAGAAGCAGGAGTGGGCAGGCAGATGGAAAGACCGGTGATCCAGCCTTGGAAAGGAGCTGCAGGGCTAGAAGCAGAACTATGGGAAAAAGCCATTGCTGATCAGGACACCACCACTGCCAGAATGACCTCTCACCATGTTAGTCTCCACATTACTCTGCTCAAAATTCACATTTCAGGAGGGGTGTGCATTTGGCTCAGCTTCGGTCATGTGGCTGCCCCTTGGCCGGGGCAGATCTGGGCACCTGACTGGCTGTTCAGAAGGTGGGCTGAAAGCTGGGTGGCCCAAACCTACCAAAGTCCACCACGTGGACCCCATCATGTAAAAGCTGGGATTGAGTATATGTAATTGTCCCAGCTAACAAACCAATCTAAATGACTTACTCTTGTCATGACAAAGGAGTTGACATCTTCATTCTCCTCAGCAACTAGAAAACTAGGTGATGTTTGGGTCAGGTTTGAAATGAAGAACAACCAATAAAAACTATTATATGAGCCAAATGATGCAGCACACACAATGTGTTAGATTGTTATGGAAAAAAAATGAGGCCAAAATGGAAAAATGCTTCTCCTGGGTACCATAAATCAGAACAGTACACTTCTGGCCAAATGTGTCTCCCCATGAAGACTTAGAAAACCTGGAATGAACATGGTTATCCTTTATATTGTGGTTTTTGATGAACGGCCCCTTCTGGCAGCTTGCGCAGGTCATATGATGAAAGGAGGCCTGTGGATGGTGCATACAGTGTCACTCCATGAGAACGAGCCTGGAAACCTAAAACAAAGGAAGCACACAGACCGATGATTTTTACAAAAATGACCTTACAAATGCTCTTACAAAATGACCTCCCTTTAAAAGAAAAACCTGAGAACCAAAACGAAGTGAAGCATTTCATGGAGCAGTCCACACCTCAAGATCACTGGCAGGCTATATTCCTCCTGCTAACAAGCCACTCTGACAAAATGAAATCCCAGATGGTGGGCTTCGGCTCAGATTTCTTAACAGCAATGCAAAAGGCAATTGAGTAGGCAGGCAGAGGTCTTTGAATAGAGTTGGCATCCTTTCATCCATTTTTGGGGTACTTTTTCTATATTTTTCTGATTAAATGGAATTTTGAGGCATTCTCAGTAACCAAGTAATATAAATGTTGTTTCATTGCCTCTGAATTTCCATCCTGTGATATGCACAAAAAACGTAATTGAAGCCAGACTTGCTGGTCCTTCATTTCCCTGCTAATCTGTTGCCATAATCTATTGTAGAATAATTTATATTCTAGAGAAATGACAAAATGGACTAATCGTGTGGGAAAGGAGAACAAGAGGTATGGAAATGATCTAAAGATTACTACAGGTACAAAAGGATGTCAAATGGGACTTCTCCTGACTCAGTTTCACCCAGGGCCCCAAAGCTGAGCACAGTGTTAGGTGCCCACTGGTTCTAAAGAGACATGCTAGACCATCTACACAGGGCTATGTGGAGAACCCCACACTACTTCTGCCACCCAGGGCCCCTCACCCCTCTTCAGCTTATGTACAGGAGAAGGCAAGAGTGGAAGAGAGCTATTAGAATTCTGGAAGCTTCCTTCTGCCTTCCAGGCAAGTGGAGGGGGACTTTGAGAGAATCATTCAGAGAGACTGACAGGTGCTCCTGTCATGAAAGGGCACAAGAAATGGTGCTTGACTCACCAAAAAAACTCAACGGGTGGAAGCCAGCTCCGGCTGCCTAAGATTACCCATGACGGCAAAGAAAGCGGCTGCAGCGGGAGCAGTCTCTGCTTCTAGGACTTGGTGGGGGGCAGAGCCGCTGGGGTTTTCCCATGCGCTAAGTGCACATCAAGCAAGTGGCTGGGCTTACGTTGTTCTGGAAGGACCTCGCCCAAGAGGCCTGTCTGCAGGTGAAGTGACCCAACAGAAAAAGGCTCAGTGACACATGCCACCAAAAGCAGGAGCTGGTGGTCAACCAGACAGTGTATCATCTGAACCAGAGGATGGATGAGTAGGGGCCCCCAGCAAGGGGCGGTCTCCAAAAAAATCCCAAAAGTGAGCCCACAAAAAGAATTAAACAGGCAGCATTTGGACATGAGCACGCAGAGAGCAGCAATACGAGGTAATATCATTAATTGTATTAGTGTCCTGTGGTTGCCATAACAACCTGGGTGGCTTAAAACCACAGAAATTGATTCTCTCACAGTTTTGGAGCATGAAGTCCAACCTCGAGGGGTTGGCAGGACTATACTCCCTCCACAAGCTCTAGGGGAGAATCTTGCCTTACTTCCAGCTTCTCGTGACTCCAGGAGTTCCTTGGCTTGTGGCTGCATAATTTCAATGTCCACCTTTGTCTTCACATGGCCTTCACCTCTGTCTCTGTGTCTTCTCTTCTGCCTCTCATAAGGACACTTGTCATCAGATTTAGGGCCCACTGGGGTAATCCAGGATGCTCTCATCTCCAAATCCTTCATTATATCTACAAAGACCCTTTTTTCCTGAATAAGGTCACATTCACAGGTTCTAGAAGTTAGGAAGTGAACATATCCATCTTTTGAGGGGGCCACCATTCAACCCACAACACTAATCAAAAAAGGCCTTTTCATCACTTCTTCCTCCCCCTGCCCTCACCCTGGAGAGACCAGAAAATAGTGGAGGAAACGGAGAAAGGATGCAATAAGGCGAGTGAAGAAACTGATCCACATGTCTTTGCCTTTGCTGTTCCGGAGTTACAGATCACACCTGAGCTGAGGGAGGGTCAGAGCTTTGAATTGGCTGAGTAGTTGAAGTTTTCTTATTAGATTAGATGGGCTTTTTAACGACCTAAAATTGTTTATTTATACCTGAAAGTGACTGGAAAAGCTGTGGGATTTGCTCAAGCCTCAAGTACCAGACCCAGAGCAGCCAAAGGGCAGGGAAGAGAGCCAACAGGGCTTGTTTCAAGGGAATGGTGAGGGAAAAAACCTTTCTTCTTACTTATCACACAGAGCCCAGCCTTTTTCAATAAATTTGATTCACAGATGTCCTACTTTGTTCTTGTGATAGAAACAATCCTTTAGCCACAGGCTTTTGAAACTAAAGTCTCTTAGATTATATTCAGCATAGACCTGCAGTATTTCAAATTTTTAACACTGAGTTGCTGCTGCTTCTTTACTAATTACAGCTTTAGTCTTGGTCTTGTCTTCCTTCCTTCTAGGTAAGGTTTATTACATTGTTGAGTCACAGAATCACCCTGCTTCCTAGCAGCATCCAATCCAGAGCAAAGCTCTGCTTTCTTGAACCTTCTTCCAAGTTACCTTATAGCAGGGGATCAGCACAGAAGGCTGCCACATTCTCTTAGTTCTACCATCGTTTCGTTTTTATTGGCCCCAGCAGGGAGAGAATGTGTACAGGTCAGAAGTGCAGGATGCACGTGGCTACTTAATGAATGTCTATTACTTTCATATCAACTGATACATGTTAGCCGTGAAATAAACACTTGTTGGATTAACTACTGCGTTTAATAAATAGATAATTCACTTTTTTTTGGTCTATATTTAGCTGAGCGCTGCTTGACTGGAAGCAGAAAGGGTACGTTGTAGAGTAGTTCAACTACCTTTGCTGCTCAAAAACATAAGGGAGTTCGTTTCTTTGAATTCAGGCCCTTGCGCCGGACTGTCGGCCCCACGCCCTACGCCCTCCCCCTGGGAACTGCAGCGAGGCGTCCCCACGGCCGCTGATCGCTCTGCGCAGGCGCCATTTCCCTCACACGCATGCGCTGGTTCCCAGGCCCGTGTTCTCTAGTCTGCGAGCTTGGATTGGTTGAGCTTTCGTGGTCCCGCCCTGAGGCCCGGAAGTCCTCTCTTGGCACGGGGGCTGCCGAGGTCTACCGGGTTTCGCCTGCCTTTGTTGGTGAGCCTCGCTCCGGGTTCGCCGGAGTCTCTGCCTCGGCTGAACGGCGGGCCCTTGTCTCCAGTGAAAGCCCACCCCTGCTCGGGGAGGCTCTCGGGGCGCCCTGGGCCGGGTAGGCCGAAACGTGCCCTCCCCTCGCCCCTCCTCCAGCCAAGGTCGCCGGGGTGGGCAGATCCCTCGGAGCCGCCGCTGCTTCTGTGCTTGGTGCTAGGCTGTCACCCCGGGCCGGCTTGCAGCACGCGTTTCTTGTCACTCCGCCCCACCCACTGGAACCCGAACCCGGGCCAGAGTGGGCCCTTGGGCTGGTCCCTTCCCCTCGCTGCACCTTTGCTAGGGATCATTATAACGTGAACGGGCCCCAGCGCAGTTTCGAGTGGCTGTTCAGAAACTGCGACGCCCCTCCCAACATTTGGTATCATTTCTCTCCATAGAGGAAGGGGCTTTCTGTGTAACCGGAGAGGTGTATGTGGGTTAAGGCTAGACACTTAACATTTCTCTTTAGATCTTAGATCTGAAGATCTAAACAGATCTAGGTTAGCGCTGATTTGTTACCACCTTTTGGAAATTTCTTTCCTTCTCAGGGTTTAAGTTAGATCTGTGCAACTTGCCTATACTGTAGTATTGGTTAATATTTACAAGCTTTTATGTGCATTCAGTCAACAGATATTTAGGGCCTACTCTTGCTGGCCCTGCATAAACTGTTTTTGATATGTGTTCAGAAGCTAGGGATATAGATGTGTATCTTAGCATTACCTAGATTAGCATATGCTCTAGTACTGTGGTGTTCAATATGGTAGCCACTGGCTACATAGGTGTGGCTAGTCCGAATTGAAATGTGCAGTAAGTGTAAAACACAGTGACTTTTGGAGAATTAGCATGAAAAAGAATGTGAAATATCAATAATTTGTTTATATCAAGTACATGTTGAAATGGCTGTATTTTGGATACACTAGGTTAAATAAAATGTAATGAATTTTGCCTGTTTATTTTTTAATGTGGCGACTAGAAAATTTTTAATTATATCTGTGGCTTGCGTTATATTTTCACTGGACAGCATTGCTCTAGAAAGGGGTCAGCAAACTATGGCCTGCAACCAAATCCAGCCTGCCAGTCTTTGGAGAAAAGATTCACTGGAGCAAAGCCATACCCACTCATTTATGTAGTATCTGTGGCTGGTTTTCCTGCTACAAGAGCAGCAAAGTTGAGTCGTCCATACAGAGATTGGATGGCCTGCAAAGCCTAAAATATTTACTGTCTGGCCTTTTACAGAAAAAGTTTGCCAACTCCCGCTGTAGAACAATTCCTGGTATTGTAGATATATGTCATTGTAGGCCTGTGTAATTGTCAGGCAGTCTTACTGTGTGACAGGTATAGTTCTAAGGACATTGTAAGGACTCTCATTTAATGCTCATGTTAATTATAGGATGTTGGATTTCTCCTGTTTTGTAGATAAGGAAATTTGAGGCACAGAATGGTCAAGAAACTTACCCAACGTGCTCAATACCCCTTATTTTTAAGAATTGTACCTTCTTTTATTTATTTTTGTGTATATGTGAGGAAGATTGCCCCTGAGCTAACATCTGTGCCAATCTTCCTCTATTTTATGTGGGATGCCGGCCACAGTGTGGCTTGATGAGCGGTGCTAGGTCCGCACCTGGGATCCAAACCTGCAAACCTCGGGCCACTGAAGTGGAGCACATCAACTTAACCACTATGCCACCAGGCCAGCCCCAGAACTGTACCTTCTTTTTTTTTTTTTAAGATTTTTTTTCCTTTTTCTCCCCAAAACCCCCCCCCGACCCCAGTACATAGTTGTATATTCTTCGTTGTGGGTCCTTCTAGTTGCGGCATGTGGGACGCTGCCTCAGCATGGCTTAGATGAGCAGTTCCATGTCCGCGCCCAGGATTCAAACCCACAAAACACTGGGCCGCCTGAGGCGGAGCGCGCTAACTTAACCACTCGGCCACGGGGCCAGCCCCCATGTACCTTCTTGACCCTCCTTATCCCCAAATTGCTTGACTCCTGGAGCCCACTGGATTAGCCCACAGTAGGCACCATGCTTTTTTTTTTTTTTTTTTGAACTACAATTTTTTAAATGATGTTTTTTAAAGATTTTTAAAATTATTTTTCCTTTTTCTCCCCAAAGCCCCCTGGTACATAGTTGTATATTCTTCGTTGTGGGTCCTTCTAGTTGTGGCATGTGGGATGCTGCCTCAGCGTGGCTTGATGAGCAGTGCCATGTCTACGCCCAGGATTTGAACCAACGAAACACTGGGCTGCCTGCAGCAGAGCACGCGAACTTAACCACTTGGCCACGGGCCCAGCCCCTTAAATGATTTTCTGAACTGGGATTGAGATGAGTTTGGTCTCCTGTGCAAGAAGCTGAGGGGCACTGGGCATAGGTGCAGTGGGTACAAGCAAGCTGGTCTGTAGTGAAAAGAAAGGAAGCTCACAAGCAGAGAGGGGAGAGAGCATCCTGGATGCTCTTCCCTCATTTAACAAAAACTCGTTGTTGAGCAACAGTAGGCCCTGGCCAGGTGTGCGTCAGGGAATGAAACATTCTTACGGTCTTGTGGGGAAGGTGGACAATAAAAAAATTTTTAAATATAAGCACCATGAAAAAACACTGCAAATATTTGATGTTTTTAACAGGTTTCCTCGCCTGTCAGATAGAGATAAGCCGTATACTTGTCTCAGGGTTACTGTGAGGATTGAGATGACGTGAGTATGTCTGGCATGTAGAGTTGCTCAATAAATGTACGCCGCCTTCTGCTGTTCAGAGGTAAGTGAGGGAATGAGGGAATGGGGAATTGGGTGCGTCATGACACTTAAAACATTGCAATTACCAGTTGCCGTTTGTAGAGAAGGGTCTCAGGTGAGTTGTGCAAGCAGGTGTTTTTAATATTTCCTGATTTAATGGGCCTCATCTGGCAAAATCTGAAGTCGGAGAGATTCGGTGTGTTCAGTCTAGGAGCTGGATGGGAGCTGTCTGTGGGCTGCCGGCAGCATAACTGGGACGGGCCTGCTGCGGGAGGGGAGTTAGGCCTGTGTGCACAGAGCAGTGGTGGCAGCTCCAGTTGAAATCCGAATCATCTGGAGAGCTGAAAAAATACCCAGGCTCACCCTCAGAGATTCGAATTCATTCTATCTGGGATGAGCCCCGGCATTGTTTGTTTTTGTATTTGCTGTGTAGTTCCTCCAGCTGATTCGGATTTGCACCAGGATTGACCCTCATGTTGAGAGATGGGCCAGGCTCAGGGAGCTGCTGGAGCAAAGGCACAGAGCTGTGAAATGAGCAGTGCCTGTCTGTGGTTCAGAGGGGCCACGGAGGAGGCTGCAAGGGTGCTTGTCATCACCTGGCCGAGGACCTTGGGCTCCATCCTGAGAGCAGAGGGGAGCCTCTGAAGGGCTTTACGTGGGAAAATGAGGGAATATCTTGCTGAGATCTGTGCTAGAGGATGTTCTAACAGAGTGGTGTGAATTGGATTGAGGGCAGTGAAGAAGCAATTAGAGCTGGCCAGATGCTGGAAAGCCTAGATTCAGTTTCAGTATTCCTCCCATCTGTGTGCCCTAGCAGGCCAGTGTCTACCCTTGTAGAGACACCATGAGTGTTGTAATTGGCCAGTTTCTTGTCTATATTCCTTCCACTGGGCTGTCGACCACTTCAAGAGAGAGACTTTCGTGTACCAGATCTGTAATATTTATCAAATGAACTATGTGGAATGCTAAACTGGACACACAGCTTACTTTGTCTTTTTATGGCAGTTCTCAAAATTTTGTATCCCAGTTGCTTCCACATTATACCCTCCTAGGGGCATAAATGCTGTGTATCCACATGATTGTCCCACAGGGGGAATAGAAAGTTGGACAGGATTTAAATGCTGTTTAAAATATGGAGAATGGAAGACAGCATGGCACTTCCTCAAAAAATTAAAAATAGAATTACCACATGATCCAGCAATCCCGCTTCTGGGTATATACCCAAAAGAATTGGAAGCAGGATCTCGAAGAGGTGTTTGTACCCCCAAATTCATAGCAGCGTTATTCACAATAGCCAAAAGGCAGAAGCAACCCAAGCGTCCATCGACAGATGAGTGGAAAAAGAAAATGTGGTCTATCCATATAATGGAATATTATTCAGCCTTAAAAAGGAAGGAAATTCTGACACATGCTACAACGTGGATGAACATTGAGGACATTCTGCTAAGTGAAATCAGCCAGTTGCAGAAGGGCTTGGACTGTGTTTAGGGTAGTCAGACCATAGAGATAGAAAGTAGAATGGTGGTTGCGGGGGGGCTGGGAGAGAGGAGAGAGGAATGGGGAGTTGTTTAATGAGTACAAAGTTTGTTTTGCAAGATGAAAAGAGTTCTGGAGGTTGGTTGCACAACAATGTGCACGTGCCTAACACCACTGAACCATACACTTAAAAACGGCTCAGGTGGTAAATTTTATGGTATGTGTATTTTACCACACTTAAAAATTAACAATAAATATGGAGGAGAGGTAAATAAAAGGAGCTAGGAAATGAAGTGCAAAGTGCTTACACATGAATACATCGAGTTCTTTAGATTTACATGAGTAAAGAAAAAGTTTTGCTGGTGAGACAAATTGCTGCTCCATCGCACTGAGGCCCTGGAGCTACAGTTCAGTTCCCCTTCAGAATCCCCTTGAAACTCTGACCCTTCCATGAGAAATTCTGACCGGAGTTAAATATTGCCTAACCTCCCTGCGGGCTCACTAGACCAGTCTCTTATTAACTACTTTGCCAACATCCAGCAAAGTTCAATCTTGATTTCTGGGTAGTGATGCATATAGAATGAATATAGAATGCAGGCAGGGTGAATATTTCTTTTTTGTTAGGAAACTTTCCAACAAGTGGGAGAGGGCTCAAGGGTCTTAAGCAGCCTGAGGCCTTATTGTGACATTGCAGCTTGACTTCCTCCAGGTCCCAAGATCTCGGGCAGACAATTCCGAGAGAAATGTTTAGCAATTCAGGGCGTGTATTTTTTCTTTTTCTGTGCTGTCTTGCCTGTTCTTTGTTTACAGAGCCTTTGATTTTTAGGAAGATCTCTTTTACTGTTTTCAGTCTTTAAAGATGGAATTTTAGAAAGGAAAAATAATGATTTTGAAGTACTGACTCTTGATAATTAGATAAATAGCCTCTTAAGATCCTGAATTGATGGCCCACTAGGAGACTGTTAACTGACTTAACAAAAGAAAAATGACTATCCAGGTTTCTACATTCCAGCACCCTCTGGTGGTAAAAATGCGAGACTCAGAATCTTGGCCATCTTTGAGCTGTCCCAGCAGGAAACCAGTAGGAATCTCATAGTTGTGGCCAAGGGTACATAACGCTTCATGTTCTGGGATAGAATGAGGGGAGATTCAGCTGTTTTAGATTCAGAGGAAATTGTGAAAGCTAATCTGAATGCAAAGCCACAGGTGATGTAGCACCTTTTAGAGACGATATTCTGGTTCCAGAGGGAAGGTAGAAGTTGACCGATCCATTTACCATACTGTTTTTCAATAGCAAATATGTTAAATGTATATGGTTTATCATGAAATTATATTAGACTAGTAACTTTTCTGATTATGAAAATAATACACACTCATCATAGAAAATACAGAGAAGAGTAAAAGAACACACAAAAATCAACTAAAATCTTGCCATTCAGAAAATACCAGGGGGCTGGCCCCATGGGGTAGTAGTTAAGTTTGGCATGCTCTGCTTTGGCAGCCTGTGTTTGCAGGTACAGATCCCGGGCGCAGACCTACAGCACATGTCAGCCACGCTGTGGTGACGACCCACATGCAGAATAGAGGAAGATTGGCACAGATGTTAGCTCAGGGCTAATTGTCCTCAAGCTAAAAAAAGAGGAAGATTGGGAACACAACAGATATTAGCTCAGGGCGAATCTTCCTCAGCAAAAAAAAAAAAAGAAAAAGAAAATGCCACTGTTTAGAATTCTGTGTGTCTATTTTCAGCCTTTTCTCTTCTTGTATGATTTTTAAATAAACTTTGGATCAGACTCTATATGTTGTTTTTAAATAGCAGCTTTATTCAGATATAATTTACATACCATACAATTCTCCTGTTTAAAGTGGACCCCTCGGTGGTTTTTTGTCCCTTCGCAGTCGTGCAGCTCATCACCACAGTCAGCTGTAGAAGAGTTTCACCTCCCCCCAAGAACAACTCTGCCCCCATTAGCAGCCACTCCCCTTTTTCATTTCGCTCGCTCCACCCGAGCCCTAGTCAACCACTAATGTATTTTCTGTCTCTGTGGACTTGCCTATTCTGGACATTTCATATAAATGGAATCATACAATATATGATTTTCTGTGTCTGGCTTCTTTAACTTAGCATAGTGTTTTCAAGGCTCCTCCATGTATCAGAATTTCATTTCTTTTTATTGCCGAATGACATTCCGTTGTATGGATATACTAGATTTTTTTATTCATCAGTTGATGAACACTTGGGTTGTTTCCACTTTTTGGCTATTATGAATAAAGCTTCTATGAACATTTGTGTGCAAGTTTCTGTGTAGACATATGTTTTCATTTCTCTTGGGTAGATCTGCTGAATCATATGATAACTTTCTGTTTAATCTTTCATCTACATAGTTTTATATCCTGATTTTTTCACCTAATATTATGTTATGACTACTTTCCCATGCCATTGAATATTCTCCAAAAACATGATTTTAAATGGTTGTATTATTACATCATCCTGGGAGTGTACTATAAGTTTTTAACTATTTGAGACCTTCCAGTCTCTTCTAAGTTTGAAGAAAATTCTTACATCTACAGCTCCCACATCTCTTATTTCCTTAAAGTAAGTTTATAGAAGTAGAATTCCTGACTAAAAGGACGTTATGTTTTACGGCACTTATCATATGGCTTCTAGGAACACTGCATTAATTCTGTGATCGCTTCAGTGTTGTTAGCCTGTGTATGTGCAGGAATGATTATTTAATATCAAGTGCTATAAAATGGGAGACTATGGATTTTTTCTTTTTAAGATTTTTTTTTTTCCTTTTTCTCCCCAAAGCCCCCCGGTACATAGTTGTATATTCTTCGTTGTGGGTCCTTCTAGTTGTGGTATGTGAGACGCTGCCTCAGCGTGGTTTGATGAGCAGTGCCATGTCCACACCCAGGATTCGAACCAATGAAACACTGGGCCGCCAGCAGCGGAGCACACGAACTTAACCACTCGGCCACGGGGCCAGCCCCGAGGCTATGGATTTTTGAAAAGACAGGGCCCCTGCCATCAAGATGTTTATGTTCCCATTTAGACCAGACAGGCAGCTATAGATCCAAGGGCTTAGGTAGGCAAGATTATGTACATTATGCAGAGAAATAGAAATAGATAAAGGAAACATTTGCCTGCCCAGGCTGAGATTCACACAGACGTAATCATCAAGCAACTTTTTACACCTAAAAGCTAAAAAAAGAAAGAGTTAATGGAACCGAACTCTGGCCTAGGGACCAGTTAGTCCAAAGTCGTAAATCATCTGGATCGCTTAGTCTCAACCTTTACCCCATTGTTCAGACGACTCAGATGTCAGCACAGTGTGGCCTCTTGACTTTTGGGGCCCGTCAGACCTGGCTCCGGCTGCCTCCCAACCTGTGCTATCTCACGATTTCTTTAGATTCCTTGAGACATTAGCATCCTCTTTTTGCCCTGGTTCTCATTCTTTTATATTCACTTGAAGATTATAAAATCAGCAAGGAGTGCAGTTGTATAGCTGCACAAGGGCGGGAAATAGTCCGGCCTCGCTCAGCCTGACCCGGTTGTTGTTGACACTGGCATGATTTCGCTCCCAGCATGATCACCAAATTCCATCCAAAGGAATTGACTAATCTTCATCTGGAAAGATCATTGGTTTGTGAAATGAGAGATGCAAAAAGCTACAGCAGACCCTCCAGCAGGCTTCTAAGCACCTGTTCGTGCAGAAGCCATTTGCAGTGCTGCTTTTGCTTTAACTGCTGAGGCTCAAACTTTTGAAACTAAATCACACACATCGCAGATTCCATTTTCTAACACGTTGTACCCGTTTATATTACATAACTCTTTCAGAAAACACCGCGGAGGTAACTGGCAGGAAGTGCTATGCTACTGTCAGGAAACTGTGACTGGCAAGTGCAAGCTTCAGAAAATGGAAACCTCTTTTCTCTTTTCTTTGCAGCTGTCAAGATGTCTGACAAGAACCAGATAGCTGCCAGAGCTTCCCTTATTGAGCAACTGATGGCTAAAAGGAATTTTGAGGATCTTGGCAACCACCTTACTGAGCTAGAAACTCTGTGTGTGACTAAGAAGCATCTCCAGGAGACAGATGTGGTCAGGGCTGTGTACAGAGTCCTCAAAAACTGCCCCACGGTGGCTTTGAAAAAGAAAGCCAAGTGTTTGCTGAAGGATTGGAAAGCTCTGTATAAGGATATTCACTTCAAACCAAGGGACAGCCCTCAATTATTCCCTCTGGGTGGAAATAAAGAAGAAAATTCAGGCCTTTCTCATGACCCCAGTCAGGATGAGATATTGGGCGTCTCCAGTTCTGATTCTCTGCTATCATCCCAAGATGTTATGGCCAAAGCCACTGAAATGATTGTGCCTGAAAATAGCTCCAGTCCAGTGGAACCTAAGGAAGGGCATTTCAGGGGTGGTGACCCTGAATCCACTGACAGTAGATCCAGTGAGTTGCTGGATCCCGCAGTGCCCGTGAGAACTAAATGCACACAGCTTCTTTATGAAGCTTTAACTAGTTCTTCCACACATCAGCCTAAAGCTGATTTATGGCAAAACTTCGCAAGAGAAATTGAAGAGCACGTTTTTGCCCTTTATTCAAAGAACCTCAAAAAATATAAAACTTGTATCAGAAGCAAAGTTGCCAATCTGAAGAACCCCAAAAATTCTCACTTACAAGAAAACTTGCTGTCTGGGGCCCTGTCTCCAAGAGAATTTGCTGAAATGAGTGTCATGGAAATGGCAAGCAAGGAACTGAAGCAGTTGAGAGCCTGCTACACAGAATCTTGCATACAGGAACATCACCTTCCCCAAGTGATGGAGGGCTCACAGACCAAGAAAATAAAATGCAGGCGTTGTGAGAAATTCAACTGCCAAGTCACTGTAATCGCCAGAGGAACACTTTTCCTTCCAAGTTGGGTGCGGAATTCAAACCCAGATGAAGAAATGATGACCTATGTAATTTGTAATGAATGTGGGGAGCAGTGGTACCATAGCAAGTGGGTGTGCTTATAATTGTAAATATATGTTCTCTTAACAACAGATAATGAGTGATGCATTTTTTGAGGGGACGTGGGTGCTGAGGTCTTACTGGTTTGGTTGGTTTTTTTGATTGCGATATTGACATATTAGTTTCAGGCATACAACATAATGTCTCGATATTTGTATATCTTGCAATATGATTACCACAATTAGTCTAGTCAACATCCATCACCTCTACTTTCTTAGCAATTTTCAAATATGTAATACAGTATTATTAACTACAGTCACCATGCTGTACATTACCTCCCTAGGACTTATTTATAACTGGAAGTTTACACCTTTTGACCAACTTCACCCATTTTGCCCACCCCCTAACCCCCTGGAGTGATACCTTTTATTTGTACAACCCCTTTATGCTCACTTTAAAAATCTTATACACACTTTCTCTTAAAGATTGGCACCTGAGCTAACATCTGTTGCCAATCTTCCTATTTTTTCCTTTTTCTTCTCCCCAAAGCCCCCCAGTACATGGTTGTATATTCTAGTTGTTGGTCCTTCTGGCTTTGCTATGTGGGACACTGCCTCAACATGGCTTGATGAGTGGTGCTAGGTCTGTGCTCAGGATCTGAACTGGTGACACCCTGGCCCACTAAAGCGGAGTGCGTGAACTTAACCACTTGGCCACAGGTCGGGTCCCTCTGCACACTGTTCTTAACCCGAAGAAGAAGGAAAGAAAGTCATTTGCCGAAGTTCACACCACTATCACTGAAAGTCGATAGTTTGCGGAGGGAGAGTGGATGATGATTTGTATTGTGCTTTGTGGCCGCGTAGTACTTTGCTATACTCAGAGTATGGTTGAGAGCAGCTCAGCATAACCTAGGAGGCTGTTAGAAATGCAGACTTTCAGGCCCCATGCCACTGAATCGGAATCTGTATCTGCATCTTGGCAGGACCCCCATGTGATCCTGTTCAAGACAGCTTGAGAAGTGCTGCTTTAGCAATAGGCCTGTAGCTCTCAGTAGTGGCTGCCTGTTAGAATCATCTGGGGAGCTTTGAAAACCTACTGATGGTGAGGGCCCACCCTAGAACAATTAAATCTGAAACTATGGGATGAAACCCAGGCATCAACATTTCTTAATTCCTCAAGTTATTTTTTTTTTTTTTCCTTTTTCTCCCCAACGCCCCCCGGTACATAGTTGTGTATTCTTCGTTGTGGGTTCTTCTAGTTGTGGCATGTGGGACGCTGCCTCAGCGTGGTCTGATGAGCAGTGCCATGTCCGCGCCCAGGATTCGAACCAACGAAACACTGGGCCGCCTGCAGCGGAGCGCGCGAACTTAACCACTCGGCCACGGGGCCAGCCCCGATTCCTCAAGTTATTTTAAGATGCAGTCAGGGTTGAGAACTACTCACAGATAGGCTCTCGATCCTTTTCACAGCTCTAAGAAAAGCATTTTATTCTGTACACTTTACAGATGAGGAAACAGATTCAGAGAGGTGCCATGACTTGCCCAAGCTACACAACAATAAGTGGCTCAACTTGAGCTGCTCCCAGATTTTCTTCCTCCAAATTCACTGTCTGAGACCGCCTCAATATTGACTTCTGAGAAATGTATTCCTGGAGATGTGGGACTAAATGAATAGCGTCTTGAGGCTCTAACATTGAGTAACTAGAGCTTTGTTAGTTTCCCCTCTCTTTTCTCTTCTCACTTTACAGATCTCCCTTGAACCACGAAAGTTACCCTATAACTCACCCCACGGTTAGAATTTTGTTTCAAGTCCTTGTGCTTAGTCAAAGGAGTCTTGTGGTTTTTTTCTTCGCACAAGTTCTCCAGGGTATAGAAACTCTTTAACATTTGGTTTCTGATGTTGAGGAGTCTTCATGTTCTCAAGGGCGTGTGTTTAGGTCTATAGGGGAAGAAAAAAACCCTCCTAGGCTCTCTGGCTGGGACTCTGCAAATTAGACTGACAAAAGACAGATTAACAAGAGAAAAATAGTTTATTAACATGTGCAGCATGATACATCCAGGAGAAACTCAGGGATGAGTAACTCGAAGGGGTGGTTAGAACTTGGGCTTATATAGCATCTTAACAAAGAAAAATAAATTTGTAGAGAAGTAAGAAGACAAAGGAAAAGAGCTTTAGGCTTTTAGGGGCAGCAAACTGGGGGAAGGTAGATATATGGGGGAGCCTAATGGAAGATGATGGTTGTTTAGTAAGGTTTGTTTGTGTAGGCTCTTCTCGCTGCCATCTTGTCTCCAGTGATAAGGTTGCCACCCTCTTCCTGGTAGGGAATTCACAAGGGGAATTTCAGGCAGGTGGGGGAGTGCAGAGAGCTGATCCTGTGTCTGCTGTTTCTCAGTTGCTTTCAGCTCAAAATGATCCTTATGCCAGAATGGCGTATTTTGGAGTGGCATACCCTGAACCCCTTTAGGTCTGAAGTCCCAATTCTGCTTATGTAAAAACAGGTATTAATCGCTCAGCGGAAGTCGATCGCTTCAGCCTTTGAATCTACCAACATTTCTCTAATAAATAAAGAGGAAATGACTTCGAGGCCTTTGCAAACAGTGTTTAACCAGTCTGTATAATTGTTTAAACACAACAAGCCTTCTGTGTGATTATAGCTGACTCATCCTCTTTAAAAAATTCATAGAATGTTAATGGTTGTTATAGTTTTAACAAGTTTACTTCTGAGTTATCTACAAAGCTACACATTTTCACCAGTTCTTTTCTCCTAACTCTCCTAACTTCTTCTGTCGGTGCTCTTAAGGCCTAACCGTATGTATACCTAACTTGCCTCGTGACAGAATTCTCCAAAAGGTGCAGAACACTAAAACGTGTTTGTATTTTCAAGTGGTTTTGAAGAAATCGGTTTGAGGCCATCAAGTGTGAATTCTATTTTGACATCTTTCTCCCTGTGGCTTCCCAGGGCTGCTTATTGCGATATAACATCTTAGTCTTTTAAAGAGAAACTTGCCAAGTCACCTAAAACTTCCAGTTTCACGAAATGTGGTTTCATGTGACTTGGAATGATCTTAAAAACTATTCAGTGGTTATAAAAGAGCGCAGCACGTGAAAACCAAGTGTGATTAGTTCATGACAGTGTTTATTTTTTGGTTTGGGGTATTTTTTAGCTGGGGGGGTTTTTGGTAGTTTTTATTTGTACTGGAATTTTGCAAACTAAATTTGCAGACAAATAAAAGTTGAAATGGAAATTCCTTTACTCTCCAAGATATAAAAATTTGGGTAGTCTTTCTCACTTCATATCAATTTTGTGACTTTTGCATCTGGAGATAAGAAAAGAGTGGGGTTTTTTCTTTTGGTCAATGAGACAGCATTACATTTTCTAACTATAGATAATAATTCTTGCACATCCTATCTCTTATCCCCTAAGAAGAAAGGATTTTTCTTTAAAATTGCTCATGGGGTAAAGGATCTTTCATTTAATTTAAAATCATTTTTACGGGAACAGCAAGTGCAAAGGCCTCAAGAGGGGAGGGTGCCTGATACAGACAAGGTACAGCAAGAGGCCACCAGAGCAGAAGCGCAGTAGCAAGGGGAAGAAGAAGGATGAGAGGTGAAGCCAAAGAGCCATCGGTTTCCCGAGGGCCCTGGTTGGTCATGAGAAGGACTTTGGGGTTTTTTCCAAGCCTGATGGGAAGCCACTGAAACTAGGGAGTTGGTAGTGATAAGATTTGACTGACTTTTAGGAAGGCTCCCTTTGGCTGCTGTGTTAAGTTACATGGGAGGAAAGCAAGGACGGATGCAGGGACACCCGTTAGGTGGCCATAGCAATGGTCCAAATGTCATATAACTGGTTTCAAACAAGAGTGCACAAACACTGGTCTCCCTGTATCCTAATAGTTGAAGTGCTTGGTGATGGGGTTTAGGACACACTACCCAAAATCTGGCACCTTGGCATATTGAATATTTTTAGCTGAAGGAATTTGAGAAATGGCGTGTGCAGGAAGGATTCTCTGACCTCGACCTTCTCCCCTGAGACAGGTCATAAGAGTCTCACATGAGAGGTAACCCCCCACCCCATCTCCGAGGAAAGGAGCACCCTTGTCTCCGCAGGTGGAGGGACACCGAGAGGACTCAAGGAAGAGGCCCTGCTCCGTTTCCCCCAGTTTGCTCCCCTTAGCTCATACCCTTTTGTCCTGTCACAGTTTCCCACGAATTTCCACTCTTCACCAAACCTAGTATAAAAACACTCAGGTTTAACTGTTTCTTTGGGTCTTCATTTCCTTGTGAAGGCTCCCATGCCACATAAAACTTAAATTAACTAAATGTGTATGCTTTCCTCTTGTTACTCTGTCTTTTGTTACAGAGCCCTAGCCGAGAACCTAGATGGAGAGGAGAAAGCAGATTGTTTTCCTTCCCTACATTGGCAATTTTGCAAATGAATGTTTCATAAAATACAACCAACCTTAAATTCCCTACCTGTGGTCCATAGTAAAAAATAACAAACGGCACAGAAATTCAGCACAACACGGTATAGCCTGGATCCTGGTTGCCATGGTCACGGGGAGTAACTGCATAGGACAGAAGCGTCAGTTGTTATACCTGACTGTAGCAGCGCTCTCTTCGTGGCTTTTCCCACATCACTCTCCTTTTGTCCCTGTTACTTTTTTTTTTAGATAAAAAGTTGGATACAATTGCAGCTCTGTCTCTTCGCGGAGCACTTCCTGTGATGAGAGGCTCTTTTCATTCCCAATTACCCTTTCTAAATACCAGTCAGGAAGCCTGCAGCTGGTATCGCTCCACTGCCTTGCAAGGCTGGGCCTTCATCTTTTAGGTCAGATTGCTTTGTTATTTATAACTTCCCAGTAAATGCAAAAGATTTTACTAAAATATGTTTATCTCTCTCAGAGGTATTTACTGTAAGTACCTAGATTATAGAAGGTGCCTTCTTGCTTTCAGAGGAGCCCACAATCCGAAGGGAGAACCGAGGACAACTTCATATAATCCTATTTGCATTATTATTTAAAATTAGATTTCCAGAGATGTTTGATTATGTGTTGTCAGAAATTCTATGCAGTAGTGATTGCACATTGCTTTACGCTTTGCCAGGTGCTGGGGGCAAAGAGATGATCAAGACACCGTCCCAGGGGCCGGCCTGGTGGCGCAGTGGTTAAGTGTGCACATTCCGCTTCTCGGCGGCCAGGGGTTCCCTGGTTCGGATCCCAGGTGCGGACGTGGCACTGCTTGGCAAAAGCCATGCTGTGGTAGGCGTCCCACATAGAAAGTAGAGGAAGATGGGCATGGATGTTAGCTCAGGGCCAGCCTTCCTCAGCAAAATGAGGAGGATTGGCAGCAGTTAGCTCAGGGCTAATCTTCCTTAAAAAAAAGAAAAGACACCGTCCCAGGCCTCGGGACCCACAAAATGCAGGGAAAGCACCAATGCGAGGTAGCTAGCAATCATTTTACATTTTAAGAGCTTTGAGAGAGACACCAACTGAAGAGGCAGGGGTGCAGGGGACCTGGGAGAGTCTGGGAGGGCTTCACAGAGGCTGTGACCCTTAGGGTAAGTCTTGAGATGAAGTTGGCCAAGCAGAGGAAGAGGGCAAGGATGTCCCATCACCATATTTGCTAGATTCCTGGCACTTTATATACAGCATCTCATTTAAACTTCACAACTACCCTGCCAGCATTTTAGAGGTGAGGAAACTGAGGCTGAGAGAGATTAAGTGACCTGCCCAAGGATACACAGAGACAAAGCCAAGACCATCTCATAATAAAACAGGTGGGGGGTTTATTGCATACCAGTTTGCTTCCAGAAACCTCCAGGCTTCCTGTTAATTCCACGCAAGGTACAACTGTTTTTAAGTTGTGGTTTGTTTTTGCAACGACAGGAGCATGTGGTTTATAGACTCCACCTTGGCCTGGTGCTGTGCGCTTCTCCCTCTGATGGAGAAATCAGTCAGGAACACCTGACATGGGTTGCCAGCTCTCCTGACACAGTGGAACCTTCCCAAACCTTCTTGTGGCACCCATGTGGTTTATTTGGTTTTCTGAAAAGTAAGTGATTTTTAAAATACTTAAATTTTAAAATATAAAAACATACAGCTTTTTAAGGGACATTTATATGTTGATTTTTTTAAATAAATTTAAAGACTGTAGATATATAAATGCAGTTTCAAATACCATTTCCTATAAAATATAGTGGCCTTTATATCTTCATTCTCTGTATGTGTGACCTAGGGAAACTATATAACACAGATAGCAATAAATTATGTCCAAATAGCCAAGCTGTTTTGCATCCGTTGTTAAATTATTGCAAGCGTCCTACAGAAAAGTAAAAAAAAAAAATAGAATTAAAATAAATTTATCAGACGTATTCTTGCTTTCTTTTCAAATATAAACAAGGTACAAATAAGAGTAGGTCCCAAGTAGTCATTAATCTTTTGCCAGTGATGACACATATTTTTTTAAAATCTAAGACAGCCATGGAAAAGTTACAGATCTAATTAATAAGCAAACTAAAATGTTGCTCATTGAAAACCTATTTTTGGACTATATTCACTTTCAAAATGTATATAAAATAGAGAGAGTTCCCCAGCAGCTGCTTTCAAATCATCAAAATGATATCATAATTTGCTAAATTTATCTTTGTGGATGGAAACGAAAAATTAAGACATTTCCAAGGGTGCCCAGTGAGGCCCGGGTCATCTGGCTGGATGCCACCTAATGTGCCTGTCTGTGAATGACACAGAGCTGCAAACCAGTTTCCATTTTCTTTCTCCACCCACAGCAGAGCCAGGGCTCGGCCAGTCAGTGTTCGGCTTAGCTCTGGCCCACGGTGGGGAACCGTGCACACCTCTGGCGGGGCAAGCTGAAGTGGACGTTCCCCCATGTTTGACAGAAAAGAACTGCCAGGTTTAAGTGGACTGTGTCAGCATCTCTGAGTGCACCAGGCCGCGTCGTCTCATCTTTAGTGTCTTCTCAGACTGAGGACTTCCGTCTCTGCAGTTTCGTCTTCTTGCAACAGATGGACCTTACTCCCAGCTTTGCGAAATCTCACAAATTGCTGAGCAGAAAGCTGCCAGACATTTTCGTGGATTTCAATATCATTTAAAAATGAGACAATGACTAAAGAGCACGGGGGTTCTTTTGGGCTGAGGAAAATATTCAAAAATTGTGGTAATGGGTGCACAGCTCTGAGAACGTGCTAAACACCATTGAAGTGTACACTTTAAATGGGCAAATTGTGTGTTCTGTGAATTATATCTCAATAAAGCTGTTATTTAAAAAGGCAGATGAAGTGAGGGAAGGAATTGGAGACAGGAGCTGTATCGGATCTTTATGTCAGTGAGTCACTCTGAACTGTTAGTGTCCCAATTAATTCATACATATAATGCAGAAATAATGGCAGTCTTCGTCAAAGTGGCCTTCCAGGAGTCGCCCCCGCCAGTTCCCACTGGCAGATAAAAGTGAGTCATCCAGTGGCCTCTGTCCAGGCAGTTGGCTGGGCCCTGGCCTTTGCATTACTGCATAGAAGGCCCCTCCGTCTTTCAGTCCGCCAGCAAACAGGCTAAAGCAGCAATCCCCAATCGTGGCCCCTTATGTTTCTTCTCCATTTCTCAAGCCACAGATCTGAGCTGCACTATCAATAATATCAAGTCCCTGGAACATAGAAAATCCTCTAGAATCAACTCAGCAGTTGACATTTACGTTCCTGGTTAGATCCGTACTCAGAAAAGAAACAGTTAATAACTGCTGATAAAATCAGCCCTACACTCTCGCTCCTCACAGCGTGGCCCTGGGATCAGCAGCAGCAGCACCAGCAGCAGCAGCATCTGGGAGTAAATACAGAAACAGGGGCTCCATCCTAGACCTGTTGAATTCAAATCTCCATTTCCACAAAGCCCGCAGTGATGCCTTCGCATATTGCAGTTTGCGAAATACTGTCCTGTCCACAGCAACGGGGCCTATGAACTCTGCCTTCCCGCTTCTACCTTTGGAGGGAATGCCCAAGCTCCTAGCTAACACTGGTCTCTCCACTTGTCTCGGTCACCAACCAACTCCACCTTTCGTGTTGCTAAATCCAAGGGATAATTCCCAGCCCTGAAACCTATCAGCAACATTTGACACGCCTGCCTTCTTCTTGAGAACACTTTTTTCACGTGGCTTGCAGTAGGTTATGCTCTCTCTGGTTTTCCCTCCTACTGGCCACTCTGTTTCAATATTATGTGCTGCTTCTTCATTATTTTCCTGACCTCTTAACTTTGGAGTGTCCAGAATTTAGTCCTTGGACACCTTCTCTGTCTACACTCACTCCTTTGTTGATTTATCTAGTTCCATGGCTTTCTATACCATCTATATGCTGATGATTCCCCCTCTTTATCTTTTTATTTAAAAAATTTTTTTTGGTGAGGAAGATTGCCACTGAGCTAACATTTGTGCCAATCTTCCTCTATTTTGTATGTGGGACGCCATCACAGCATGGCTTGAGGAGCAGTGTTGTAGGTCCACGCCTGGCATCCGAACCCGTGAACCCCAGGCTGCCAAAGTGGAGCACATGAACTTAACCACTACGCCACTGGGCTGGCCCCTCACTCTCTTTATCTTCAGGCTTGCATCTCTCTTCTGAATTCCAGGCCCATAAATCTGACAGCCTAATGGAGAACTCTACTTGGATGTCTAATAAGCATCTCAAACTTAAAATGTTTAAAAGCAAGCTTCTGAGGCCGGCCCCATGGCTGAGTGGTTAAGTTCGCACGCTCTGCTTCGGTGGCCCAGGGTTTCGCCGGTTCAGATCTTGGGCATGGACATGACACTGCTCATCAAGCCATGCTGAGGTGGCATCCCGCATGCCACAACTAGAAGGACCCACAACTAAAAATATACAACTATGTACCAGGGGGCTTTGGGGAGAAAAAGGAAAAATAAGATCTTTAAAAAAATTAAAAATTAAAAAAATTAAAAGAAAGCAAGCTTCTGATCTTCCTTCCAACTCTGCTTCCCCACTTAATGGCAACTCCATACTTACATAACTTGAGCTAAAAACCTTGGAGGCATGATTGACTTCTCTCTTTCTCTTACATCGAACTTCCAGTCAATCAGCAAATCCTTTTGGCTCTATTCCAAAAATATATCCAGAAGCCCAACTTAAAAATGGGCAAAAGATTTGAATAGACACTTCACCAAAGAAGATCAAAGAAGATACAGGGATGGCCAATAAGCACATTGTTAGTAATTAGGGAAATGCAAATCAAAACTACCGTGAGATACCATTTCACACCCAGTAGGATGGCTATAATCAAAAAACTGGAAAATAACAAGTGTTGGGTAGGATGTGGAGAAGTTGGAACCCTGGTATGTTGCTGGTGGGAATGTAAAATGGTGCAGCCACTTTGGAAAACAGTTTGGCAGTTTCTTAAGAAGTTAAGCAATAATTCACTATACAACCCAGCAATTCCGCACCTTAGTACATACCCAAGAGAAATGAAAACATAGGTGCACACAAAGACTTGTATGTGAATGTTCATAGAAGCATTATTCTTAATAGTTAATAAGTGGAAGCAACCCAAGTGTCCATCAACTTGTGAATGGATAAACAAAATACGGTCTATCCATTCAAAGAAATACTATTCAATAATATAAAGGAATGAAGTACTGATATATGCTATAGCATGGATGAACTTTGGAAACATTTGCTAAGTGAAAGAAGCCGGTCACAAAAGACCACACTTTCTGTGACTCCATTTATATGAAATGTCCAGAATAGGCAAATCCATAGAGCTAGAAAGTAGATGAGTGGTTGCCTGGGGCTTGGGTTGGGAAATGAGGAGTGACTGCTAATAGGCACAAGGGATCCTATTGGGGTGATGGAAATGTTCTAAAGTTGGATTGTCGCGATGGCAGCACAGCTCTGTAAAACTCTGCACAAACGCTCTAAAAATCATTGAATTATGCACTTAAAATGAGTGAATTTTATTGTATGTAAATTATACCTCAATAAAGCTGTTAAAAATATCCAGAAATTTTGACCACATTATGTTCTTTGCCGCCATCCTGGGTCTCAGCCAGCATCATCCCCCATCTGGATGACCACAATACCTTGCTAACAGGTTGCCTGACTTCCTCTCTTGTCTCCTAAATATACTTCCAACACAACCGCCAGAGTGATCCTGGGAAATATGCAAATCAGATCATGTCTCCCACCTCATGCTCAAAATTCTCAGTGGGCTCCTGTTTCTAAGAGAAAGGCAAAGTTCTTACAGTGGTCTTTAAGCCTTCCCTATCTGGCCCCTCTGCTACCTTTCCCAGCTCCTTGCCTGCTGCTTTCCCCCTTGCTGTATCCTGCACTCATTCACACTGGCATCCTTGCTGGTCCTTGAGTGTGCCAGGCACACTGTGCCAGGACCTTTACACTGGCTGGTGCTTCTGTCTGGAATGCTCTTACCCCAGAGTCCCGATAACTTACCTCCCTCAAGCCCTAGCTCAAATACCAACTCAGGCAGGGAGGCTTTCTCTGGCTGTTTCTGACATCCTCTGGCACCCTTTCGGATTTTGTCTTCGTAGAGCTTATTCACCATTTAAATACAATGCTTTGCTTATTTATATTGTTTATTGTCAGTTTCCCACCCCCCACACTAAATTGTAAACTCCATAGGGTCAGGGATTTTTGTCTTTTTAGTTCACGGCTCATCCAGAACCCCTAGAACAGTTCCTAGCACATAGAAAGCCTTCAACAGATATTTATTGAATTAACACATTTAAGAAAACCAGAAGATCCAAGAATATGACATATCAGTACATAGGTACATTTATGTAAAGGATTAAAAACAAGTTTAGAGGGAGTGATCGTAGTTTACAACAGGCAAAATAATTTGAGAGTGGAAAGAATGGAGAACTGGATAAGAGAGAACATATTTTCCCCCAGAATATTTTTGAGTTTTTCTTCCCCATGTAGTACCACTGAGTGAGTTTTGTATATACTATAAAGTCTTAGGTCATATATGCTCAGACTCTAGTTATAGATAATTGTCTGGTTGTCTTATAACCTTTCCCTTTCTTGTGTGCTGTTTTGTATTTTAGTGTTCAATGGCATTGTCAGTAGAAATAAATAAGGAAAAGGAGATTAAAAATAAAAGTCGATTTGTTCATTGGTTTACTTGCCAGAAGACCCTGCAAGTATTTAATAAGGAATAGAGTTGAAAGAGTTGGGTAATTTTGTGGTTGTTGTTGACTTAATTATCTATGCGTTACCGACTGTACTTGGCTGTATGTCAGTAATTCTAAAAGTGGCTCTTCAAAAATAATCATCCCTAAATCACATATATAAACACTATTTGCAACTTAGGAGTTTTTTTAAGCTCATGTGCATTTCTTTATTTTCATTACCATTCAGTGGTTTTTAGTGTATTCACAGAGTCGTGCTACCATCACCATTATCTAATTTCAGAACATTTCATTGCCCCAAAAAGGAACCCGGTATCCACTGGTAGTCAGTCCCCATTTCCCCTCCCCCCAGCCCCTGGCAACCACTCGTCTACTTTCTGTCTCTGTGGATTTGCCTATCCTGGACATTTCATAGAAGTGGAATCATGCAGTATGTGGCCTTTTGTGTTTGGCTTCTTTCACATGCATTGTTTTTTTAAAACTCGAGAAGTAAACCATATTTTACTAACCAAAGACACTGTCCCGACCTTTATTTAAAGGGCAGCTTTAACTGAATTTACATAAATAATTTAACATTTACATCTATCACAATTACACTTCTTCAGACTTTTGTGTCAGTAATTATTTTTGATCAACCACATGCAAAACTTGACATTTTGAAAGCAAAAAGCCCCTACTCTTACCTACAAGATAAAGGTCATAAGATTTTTTTTCTTTAAGAAAAAGGAAATATGGATATTTTCCCCTAGTTTCTTAATTTAGTTGGCAAAGATGAGTTCAATCAAATTTCATCACTGTAACCATTGCCTTTAGTGAAGACTGATAGCCAGCATCTTTAGTAAGGACTAAAATTAGGAATTCTTAGCAACATGTTAGGTCAGTTTTTCCTCCCCCGCATGTCTCCTCGCTAATACACATACCCTATGGTATAAAATTATTGTGCATTTGAGTTGTATGGCTTGTTGTAAAGTAGTCCCTTCCTCACGCAATTCCATTTTCTCTCTAGGCTGGGGGGATTTCACGCTTAGCTCATCCCATGAATTTTCTCTAATTTATCTCTCCTCTATTTTATCACTGCTTTATATTGTTTGTGGATGTTTTTTTTCCCCTTTAATTGTCCATCAAGTTCCCTGTGCACATCTTAGTTATGTTTGTATCCCTCAAAGCCCCAAGGTTAACTTTGGGCATAAGAAATGCTTAATGCAATTTTGTAAAATAGATTTGTACTTAAAGTTAGAGTGGAATTTCAATATAAATCCATACATGTTTCTGTTCTGCATATTCCACCCCACACTTTGGAAGCACTGCATCTGACTTTAATAAACTTGATCAAATGTTACTATCGTTAATGTTTCAAACCCAATCTCCAGAAAAATAATTTATTCCAAATAAATTTATTTCATTCATGTTATGGAATTTGAAACTTACCAAATTAATGAAACAAAGCCCTGAGTCATAAAAGTTGTGTCAGATTGTATTATTGTTCAAATATTTGATGACCCAACCAGTAGGACAATTCTAGAACACCACACCACTCAAATCAGATTTGCCATGTGACTTACAGGGCCCCTCTTTAGAAGGACTGTACATCCCAATGTGTGATTTGTTTTAGCCAATGACACATGGGAGGAAATGATGACTGTCACTCCTTGGAGGAAGCTTTAAGAGCCAGCAGGGGTATTATTTTGGTCTCTTTTTTCTCAACCAACGAGACCTGCAATATAGTAGACAGGGGCTGTTTCGTGAGCTCAGGTTCATCAGCTTGCGCCCAGAGGGAAGGTGACATGGAATGGAACTACAGCTGACTCATAAGAGACATTAAGGTGAGAAATCTTTATTTTTGTAAGCCACTGAGATTTTGAGGGCTCTTTTTTTTTTTTTTTTTTTTTTTACCACAGCACAGCTTAGCCTAAGCTGACTAATACAAAAGTGTTGAGAAGTGTAATTCCATTTACCTGCATTTATATTATGAATCACAGTAAGCTTGCACTAGATGATCTATAAGACACATTCTAACTTTGTACCATTCAGTGTTTGTAGTTGCAGATAAAGACATCAACTGCTTCTAACTTAGAAAAGGAATTTCTGGGGCTGGCCTGGTGGTGCAGCAGTCAGGTTCACATGTTCCACTTTGGTGGCCCTGGGTTCGCCAGTTCAGATCCCAGGTGCGGACATGGCACTGCTTGGCAAGCCATGCTGTGGCAGGCATCCCACATATAAAGTAGAGGAAGATGGGTACAGATGTTAGCTCAGGGCTGGTCTTCCTCAAAAAAAAAAAAAAAAGAATTTCTTGGGAAGATGTTGGGTAGCTCTTAGAGGCAAGGGTAGAGTACTGAGTTTGAACAGTGGGCAGGAACAGCAGGAATTGAGA
The DNA here is from genome assembly GCF_037783145.1 of Equus przewalskii. Taxonomy (NCBI): domain Eukaryota; kingdom Metazoa; phylum Chordata; class Mammalia; order Perissodactyla; family Equidae; genus Equus; species Equus przewalskii. The sequence goes on from NC_091863.1 coordinate 9,999,884, forward strand.
ACATGAATGGCCTGCTTAAGGTGCTGTCACTACTAGGTATTAGATACTGCCACTGGCCTCATCCCCACTGGCACATTTGTGGTCACTAGATACCAGAGGCCACCACTACTCCTGCCAGAATGAACTCTGAGCTCTTCCAGCATCTCTGTGTTGCTTGCCAAAGACTCAGATCTTCAAAGAGAGTATCTGATTGGCCAGTCTTGTGTGTCGTGCCTGTATCCTTGTTGCCAGGATTTTGTAAGAGCAAGTATCTATAAGTATCTGGCCTTTGGGGCTTTTATAATGAAAAGACTCACAAAATAGTTGGCTACCTAACTATCAGAACGGCCTTCAGATGCTAAGCAAAACCCATTCCCCCGCCCCCCCAAAAAGGCAAATAATCCCCAGAACTCTCAGAAGATAAGAAAACCTTACAACTCCTAATGTGTATTTCTCAGTAAGTCATGCTTCCCTTTATGGGGGTAGAACATAAGCAGTGTAGTATACATAATTGTATTCCAATTAAGAATTTATGAGACGAATGGACATATTCTAGTCCAGTGATGTCCAATAGAATTTTCTGTGATGATGGAAATATTCTATATCTACACTGTCTAGTGGGTTGGCTATTGAGCACTGAAAATGAGGCTACTCTGATTAGGGAACTGAATCCTGAATGCTATTTAATTTAATTGATTTATATTTCAATTTAAGTAACCACATGTAGCTAGTGGCTACTATATTAGACAGCACAGTTTTAGTCCTTTCAGGCACCACATTTAATTTTCTCCATGAAGGTCTTCACATTTCTCTTGTTAGATTTATTCCTAATATTTTATAACTTTGTTATTGAAACTGGTATCTTTTTTTGATTTATATATCCTATGTTTGTTGGTTGTATAAATGAAATTTATTTTTGTTAACCATTTTTTTATCTAGCTACTGTCTTAGTCCATTTGGGTTGCTATAACAAAATATCATAGACTGGGTGGCTTGTAAACAACAGAAATTTCTCACTGTTCTGGAGGCTGGAAGTCCAAGATCAAGGCGCGGGCAGATTCACTGTCTGGGGAGAGCCCACTCCCAGGTTCATGGATGGTCCTCTTTTCACTGAGTCTTCAGGTGGTAGAAGGGGTAAAGGAACTCTGTGAGATCTCTTTTATAAGAGCACTAATCCTATCATGAAGGCTCTGCCCTCATCACTTAATCCCCTCCCAAAGGCCCCGCCTCCTGATACCATCACATTGGGGGTTAGGATTTTGAGGGGACACATACATTCAGTCTACAGCAAGCCACCTTGTTAAGCTCTTTGAATGATAAGTTTTCTGTAGAGTCCTTTGGATTTTCTAAGCATATCGTCTGTGTTTAATACAGTTTTGTTTCTCCCTTGGCATTCCTCATACTTGTTTTCTTTCACTTCTGTGTGCTAGGACCTCCAGTGCAATGTTGAAGAGAGGGGTTGCAGAAGACATCCTTATCTTTTTCCTGTTTTAAAGGGCATGCTTATAGATTGTAACTATTAAGAATGATGTCTGGGGACCCAGCCCAGTGGCGCAGCGGTGAAGTGCACATGTTCTGCTTTGGCGGCCCGGAGTTCACCGGTTCAGATCCCGGGTCTGGACATGGCACTGCTTAGCAAGCCATGCTGTGGTAGGCATCCCACATAGAAAGTAGAGGAAGATGGGCATGGATGTTAGCTCAGGACCAGTCTTCCTCAGCAAAAAGAGGAGGATTGGGAGCAGATGTTAGCTCAGGGCTAATCTTCCTCAAAAAAAAAAAAAAACAACAACAAAAGAATGACTCTTGGTAGAGGATTTTAGTAGATATTCTTTAAGAGGTTAAGGAATTTCCCTTCTGTTCCTGGTTTGCTGAGATTGTTTATCACGGATGGGTGTTGAATTTTATTGAATGCGTTTTTTTCTTCATCTATTAAGTTGATTGTATGTTTTTTTCCCTTTAAACTGTTGATGTTAAACTATTCTTGCATTCCTGAGATACATCCAAATTGTCATGACATTAAATTCTATCATTTTGTTTTCTCTTGATTAGTAGTCGCTTTTTGCTGCCTCTTCGCATGTCTCATATTTTTTGTTGCATGCTGGACATTGTGTATAAATGAAACATAAATGCTTCAGATAATGTCTTCCACCACTGGGGGTTCTCTCTGTCCTCTGTTAGGCAGATAGGTATCAGGGATTTATCACTTTCATCCAATCAGAGATTGAGTTTAGGCTGAGCCTCGCTAGTGCTGTGGCCTGGAGCCTGCACCAGCTTGGATTATTTATGCCTGCATGGATGAGGATGATGGGAGGAGATGAGAGGATAAGAAGCTGGTTATGTGAGCGCAATAGTGGTCTCAGCTCTTACACCGAAAAGTTCAAGAAAGCTGTTAATGGGCATTGTGTACTCAGACACATGGCAACAGGGAGGCAGGAAGAGCAACACTTCAGCATTACTGTCCTGAGTTCTAGGAGCAGCACAAAGTTTTAGATGTGTCTGTGTGGATTTGGAGAGTTTCTGTCTGAAAGAAGGAGTTGCTGAAATAACTAGATTTTTGTCTTGCCCTAACCATTATAGCCTAAGGCAAGGATTACATTCGGATGCCATACAAAGTATTTCTAAAGGTTGCTTAAAATCGCTTCATTAAAAAATTTCCACTTATTGCTTAAAAGAATATTGTAACATGGAATTCAAAATTTAAATCAAAATTCCCAGAATCTTGCTGCCCTAACAGTTCAACTGTCTTGATTTTCTTGATTGCTTTTCATTCTTTTTTTAATAAACACTCATATGCACAAACACCTACACAAACACACACAAATATACCTTTTTATGTAATGTAACCATGGCATGCCTGGAATTTTCCTTCTGCTGCCTTTAAAGGTGAAATTCAGTTTATGAGTCACATTCATCAGGAAATCAGCAAATGTATCAAATTCCCCACTTCATTCCTGAATTCTAATGCCTGTTAATTCTGCCATCTGTAATTACTCGAGTTAAGCTATGTTGAGAGTGTGAGCAGCATATTCAACATGCGCTTATTATTTTAAGAGAATACATTACATCTAATTTTGGCTAGGGAAACAATTATAATTTCAGTTTTTTCATCAATTACGATGATTTTATAATAGTTTGCATCTTTTCTTTATTCAGAATTTTGTTGAATGCTGCTATGTGTGAGGTTCTTGGTGAACTGCTTTCCCACAGCCCTTCCCACTGCTCCTTGCTCATCTGTTTTGTTTTTTTTTTTTGAGGAAGATTAGCCCTGAGCTAACTGCTGCCAATCCTCCTCTTTTTGCCGAGGAAGACTGGCCCTGAGCTAACATCCATGCCCATCTTCCTCTACTTTCTATGCCCTGAGCTAACATCCATGCCCATCTTCCTCTACTTTCTATGTGGGACGCCTACCAAGCATGGCTTGCCAAGTTGTGCCATGTCCGCACTCAGGATCCGAACCAGCGAACCCTGGACCGCCAAGAAGCGGAACATGCGAACTTTACCGCTGCGCCACCAGGCTGGCCCCTGCTTAATCATCTTTAGGGCTCAGCATGAGTCACCTCCTCATTCTTGCCTTCTCCGGTACCATTACCTTGTATTCCCACCAACTGCTTCTTGTTTATTTCCTTCCAGCCCCTTAATCCAACTTGTAACTGTACATTTGTTTAGTTGCTTATTGAATGTCTCCTCCACTCTTCTGAGCTGTCCTAGGAAAGGGACTGAATTGATTTTATTCAACAAGGTAAGGTCATGATATAAACACAGCTGGTGGATGGGAGCAAAAATGTAGGGAAGGTGCCTGGGGACACCCCCTGAATTTCTCCTGCGTCTTGTCTATCTCTGTATTCTCAGTTCCTGGCATAGTGTGCGTACTCACTATGTATTTATTTGTATTAACAAATACACTATATATTTGTATGTATTTGTATAAGTATAAGTATGAAATGACTTTTCCTTTTCTGCAAATCTTAAAACCACTCAAGGGGAGGGAGAGAGTAGATGTGTGTCTATGCTGCAGGCATTGGAAGGGTTTGGGCTGGTGTGGTGGTTACTCACTAACTGGGGAGGTGCCAGGTGTGTTGACTCCTGCCTCCCATGCTCTATCTCTTCTGACAGTGGGCAGGCTGATAGAAGGAAGCATGTCGGTGGCTTATGACATCCAGGTGCTCATTCAATATCAGCCACTGGACAGAATTCATGGGACCCATGAAAGAATATATGTTCTATCATGATTGTGGGTCAGACTTTCCATTTGATCACATCAACCTGAAGATTACAAATTCTGAAATTTTCTCACTGACGATATATAGATTAAGGGTGATGCTACTATTCCTTTTTCTTGATTCACTACTTTTTAAGATAAGCAGTGAAGAAATCAGATTTCTGGTATTTCCTCATATATTGAGATTTTATCTGACTTAAGGATCAGGATCAAAAGTTCTGGGGGGCTGGCCCCATGGCGTAGCGGCTAAGTTTGATATGCTCTGCTTCGGTGGCCTACGTTCGTGGGTTCAGATCCTGGGCGCAGACCTACACCACTTGTTAGCCATGCTGTGTTGGCAAATTACATACAAAATAGAGAAAGATTGGCACAGATGTTAGCTCAGGGCTAATCTTCCTCAAGCAAAAAAGTAAAAGGAAGATTGACAACAGATCTTAGCTCAGGGTGAATCTTCCTCAGCAAAAAGAAAAAAAATTTCTGTATTAGTGTAGGAAACATGCTGAATTTAGTTTCAAGACAAACTGGAAGAGTGTGACATTGGCTTGAAATATTGAAAATGTATATATTATATAAATATATAAACACATATAAATAAATATATTAAATAAATATTTCAATTCATATTGAAAAGTTATATATTATAAAAAGTATTTCCTTCACCAAATTGGGATTTTCCTCCATATACTATTTGTTAATGTTCTTTTTCACTTAACATTATTTATTATCTATTTTCACTCTGACTTTAAAGCCAAATATAATGGATTTTGAATTACTTTTTATGCTTTTCTCCTTTCTTAGCACAGCTATATAAGAACATCTATGCAATATTGTGAACAAATCTCTTATTTTGGCCAATGACTTGGGAAAAATACCAAATTTCTGATTGTTTAGATGTTATTTAATGGTCAAATTGCCTACCACTGAGTTCTGTGTTTTTCCTTGTATGTGAAAAGTATAATCAATTTAATTATAATCAGTATTTATTACACCTGCATCTGGGGCTCTGTTACTTGTAGTTTCTTCAGAGATACCAGAGGTGATTTCTTTCAGACTCCAACTCGAAATGGGGTATTAACTCCCAGTGCTCATAGTAATAAGTTGGTGTCATTTAAGGGAAGGAATTGTAATTGAACTCAACAGGTCCACCTGTTGGTGTGTGCAGAGCTGAAAAGCACAACCAAGGCTGAAGTGGGTGAAGAAAAAAGGTTTATTGCTTGCACAAGCAATGGAGAGCACTGGGGATCGCTCCCAAAGCAGTGCCCCCCAGCTTACTGCAGCTGGAGACTTTGCAGAGGATATGTTACAACTGTGTAACAACTGGGCCTAATCAGGGTGCATGTGCAGGCCTTACATAACGAGTTCAATGCCATTACATAAGGGACTCAATGCAACATGCCATTACATAACAGGTGCAGGGGAACTTTTGGACACTTAGAGCTGGAGCAGTTTACAAGGGTCCTGCTGCAACCATGTTGGTAGGATGGCAACATCTGCAAAACTGAGGACATCAACTTCCGAAAAATAGCACATTTAGTTTTCTTCTTGTCTGGAAAACATTTGACAGACTATGTTTAGTTATGGATCAGATTTTCATTAACCCTTTCCTTGCCTGGTTTCTGGTAACAGAATCTTTAATATCTAGCAACTTTGACCTCTTTTTCCTCCATGAGTGATGCAATACAAGTTTATAGAATATAAAGACGAAAATTCTAATTAGTTGAAGGGAGTCAAACTAGGTCAGTTCTTCAATGTTTTTTGTCAGTAAACAAGTTCGTGGAGCAAGAGAGAGAGAGAGACCATCTATCTAACTTGTGTCAGCTTGCTAACCACACACATCCAACAACAAAAATCTCCCCAAACTCCCCTTCCAGGGAAAAATCTTGTGACCCACACTCCTCTTGCATTGTCAAATCAATTAGGTAAAGAAGTGAATAGTGGAAGGGACCAGAATATACAAATATTCGTGTGTCAGTTGGCTAGTGTCCAAGTAATAGTTATTTCAGAAAAAGTACCTTTCCTCATTCTTTCTTCAAGTGCTGACTATAAGCTACACTCTGATATGTTTGTCTGCCTCATTTATGTTTTGGAACAGCCTAAGAATCAATTGTAGGATCTTCTGAGAACACTTTTTCGAAAACTTTTGGATTTCTTAAGGCTTACCACTTTAAGTCAAGATAGAATAATTCCATAAGAGCACTCGTTAATAACTGGCTGGTATTAGCAGTTGCAGAGATAAATTCCTATTCCATCACTCCTTGACTATGATTACGACATACGATTTTTAGGTAGCATTTCCTTAGTGACTCTGTGGATTGCTTGTGGCAATTTAGTACATGACACTTTATGTATTTTTTTCTTTTGGCAAATTAACTAATGTTCTTATATGTTTTATTGCAGAATTTTAATTATTATGTGTTTTAAAATAAAGGAATGAATATTTCTCCCCCTCCCTATTTTCAACAGATTTGTATTTCATAAACCTTTACTCATATTTCCCAGGAGAAGTATCCTGCATGGATAAAAAATAGGTTTTTTTCTATAAAAGAAAAATTCATTGAAGCTCAGACTAGAACTCACTCTTTATTACTCATTTATGCCTCATTTTCACTAGTGTTCTAAAATTGTCTCTTACACTTGTGAGAAACTCTTTCAAATATAACCTTTCTAGAGCGGAATGAAAAGACTACATTAGATGCTTTACCTGAAAATGACTCCCTAAAGAGCAGGAGATTATTTAGTGATTGCGGTCCCAGCAAATCATAACACTGAGATGCTTCTCTTGGAAAATAAAACTAAATCTAACCCACAAAATATATTGAGAGGTCACTAAAAGTCCCTCCCGTCTCCAGGGGCCTGTATCTTGTAAGACCCATGCGCTGGACCCCATATACAGAGAGGAATTAAGAAGAGCTTCCTCAATACCGCCTTTTCCCGCTATTGCTTCATATTTAGAGATGACAGAGGCAGTATTTAGCAAGATTAAGGAGAAAATTTAAATTATAAGAAATTCCTGTTATTTCACAATATCACAGCTGTTTTCATTTTTCGTTTACCCGTTTGTCCTTTGCACATTCGTTTTCTCATCGTCATCACGACAATCTGTGATTGTGCTTATGCGACCTGTTTATTTCCACTTTACGTAAACTTTTAAGGAAAACTATTATTTCGTGCTGTCTCTCTCCGGAACGAAGGCAGAGGACAGCAGGAATCGCCAACCCCAAGAAATACCGTGCTTTATTGAAGGCGGACAGGGGGTCAGGGAGCGGGTGAGGGCGCGGCGGACCGCGACCTCGAGGCTCCGCCTCCCAAGGGCCCCGCCCCGCCGCCCTGGGCTCCACCGCCCAGGCCCCGCCCCGCTGCCCCGGGCCCCGCCCCGGCCCGTCGCCATGTTGTTTCCTCGGTGCTGGACGGCAGCAAGTGGAGTCGCGCCCTGGCAGCGCTGCGTTGCTGCCGCCGCCGTCTTCTGCCCGCCGAGTCCTCAACCCTCTCTCTTTCCTCCCTGCACCCGTCCGGGCTGGCCCGGAGCTCCCCGGCGTCTTCCGTGTGGCCGCGAGGTGAGCGGGGCGCGGACTCCCGTCGGAGTCGGCCGGGGACCAGGGCGGGGGGCGCGGGCGTCAGGGCCTGGAGGGAGGCGTGTGGGCCCCGAGGGCGGCTGGGCCTCCAGCAGCTGGGGCGGGGGGCACGAGGCCTGCGCGGGAGGGGGAACAGCTTGTTGTTCGCTGCCTCGTATTGACTGACGCAGGAGGAAAGAGGGGTTCCCGCATCCACACACCCGGGGAGGGGGACACACACACCCAAATACGCGAGAGACGCCCAGACATCCTGGGGATACACACACGGGGACAGACACACACACACACCTGGAGAAAGGGAGATCCACAAACACCCCGGGGCACGCGACCCCCCTGGGAAAGAGATCCAAGAACACCTGGGGACCCACACACACCCAAACACCCGGGGAGAGAGACACATACACACAAACACCCCGGGAAACACACACGCACACGGAGAAATGCACACGGAGAAACACCCGTCACCCGGGGGCACACCGGCACGCCCCAGCCCACCCAAACCAAACCCTAGCCTCGAATGGTTAATGTCGAGAAGGCGAAGGCGCTCACGCAGTTTGATTTTGGCGACCTCTGACCTGCTGCCCAGGTGAGCATTTGCCACTATGTTGTGACCACTCGGGTGAGGAGTTTGGAATGTAAAGCCACTCCTAGGGACTGGAGGCGGTTTGGGGCATTATCTGATTCCAACTCTGGCTAAGGTTTCAGAATCGTGTTCCTTTCTTTCTTCCAACTTAGTACGTAGAGGCAAGATGAGAATTTAAAGTGCAGACCAAAGGGCTGTGGAGGTATTAGTTGGTTTTGTTGCTGTTTTTTCTTTTTAAGTGATGACACATCCCGTGACCACGGTTCTTTTGAGGAATGATTTTTCTGCTAGTTTCCAAATTGTCACGTGACTATATCTTTTTGTAGAATTTCAGCGTCCTGATAATAGACAGAGTTTGCTTTTTAAAAACTGAAATTTTTTTTTACATGTTTGTCTTTCTGTCTCTGGCACCATTGTAATAGAAAAATCCCTAAATTTCCTGTAATCTCAAAAGCTGTTCGTTAGACAAGGCTGTAGAGATGAAGGAAATTCAGAACTGTTCAGTCAGGGACTTTTAAGAAGTCTGTTCTTAGTTTGTCTTTTAAAGCTAATGTTGAGGTCATCATCACTATTTGTCTAGGACTCTCAGTAACTTATTGAGATTCCCAAATCTAGGACAATGGTTTGGCAGTCTGTTGCTTTTTTATTTTTGTGTAGACATTGTAGTAAATTCCCCTTGTTTATATTAAGAAGTTTCTGGCATGTTGACTTATTTATTTTGGAGAGTTTTGTGATTTGGGAATATTTTTGGTCTCTCATTTGTGAGGTTAGAGTAACCCGAGGAAAACGAAGTTGAACATCATTGGCCTTGACTCCGAGCTGGGTTCTTGGAGAAATACTTGGGAAATACTTCAGTGCTAGTCCCTCTTTTCCAACCTGTGTCTACTCTTCGTTTCTTTCTATCTCAGCTGCTTCTTCCGTCTAGACTGCGGTACTCTGGGGGCCTGAAGATAGGTTCCTTTGGTTGTAGAGCTTAATTTTTAGCCTCCTGTCATTTCTTACCAATTCTTGGGCAGCCGCTCTGGCACTGGATGTTGTGTGCATGTAAATCCTGTACATGTATCATTTCGTTGAATTCTCACAGCATTTCTGTGGTATTAGCTCCATTTTACAGATGAGGAATTTGCTGGGGCGTAGGAGAGTTAGATGTTGCCCATGATCAAACAGGTGGCGAGAGGGCCGCCAGGATTCCACGAGGCCTGTGTGAGTTGAGAGTGGTAGTTCTCAACTGGGGAACGTTTGACAATGTCTGCAGGCATTGGTTCACACCTGAGAGGGAGTGCGGCTGGCATCTGGTGGGTAGAGGCCAGAGAAGCTGCTCAACATTTCTACCACATACAGGACAAGTCCCACACGACAGAGTTGTCTGGCCCAAACTGTCGCTGGTGCCGGGGTTGAGAAACCCTGCTTTACAGCAGTCTGTTTCAGCTCCTCTGTAGTTCTTCAAATGCGAGGTCGTCTTCCCATTTAGGATACCTCCTTGTCATTTTAAGAAAGAGCGGGGAGGGTGGGGGGGGGTGGGGGGGGTGGGGACGGGTCACTTTGAGAACTTGAAGAGATCTCCCTTGACAAAGACGCATATTCGTTCATTTGAAAGACGAAGAAATGAGCAAATAATTTCTGATTACAGAATCTTTTTTCTTTCTTTTTTTTTTTTTTTAAGGCAAAAGTGTCAGAGAGTACTTGAGAGTCATTCAGAGCCGTTGAAGTAGACTTTGGGAGTTTGATTTCTGTATTATTCCAGTTGTCAACCGCATTTTCTGAGGAGCCTGTCAGGCACTGATATGAAGGTGCTGGTGATAGGAAGGGCAGGAGGGAGCCCCCACCTCCCCGAAGCTTGTAGTCTAATCATAATCATAAGATCAGGTTCCCACTTTGTCCTAGAACAAAATTTATCATCCTGGCTACTCAAAATCAGGGGCCAGGTGTCATTAAAAAAACAAAACAGCTCCACACCCACACACTGGGACCTGTATCATGGCATTTACTGTGGGCAGATGTAAGTGAAGTAGGGAAAAGTTGGTGTGTTTGTGATAGCTTTGTAGGTTGACCACATGTGACTCTACAAGAATCAAATCGAGAAGCCATTCTTGTTAAGCATAAAATTCTTCCTTAAATTTAGCTTCAATAGAAAATAGTTATGCATACGTTTTATTATTGAAATCAAGAAATAAATGATGAGGGCTGGCCCTGTGGCCGAGTGGTTAAGTTCGTGTGCTCCACTTCGGTGGCCCAGGGTTTCGCTGGTTGGAATCCTGGGTGCGGACGTGGCACCACTTGTCAGGCCACGCTGAGGTGGTGTCCCACATGCCACAACTGGAAGGACCCACAACTGGAATTACACAGCCATGTACCGGGGCTCTTGGGGAGAAAAAGGAAAAGTAAAATCTTTTAAAAAAACAAAAAAGAGGGGCTGGCCCCGTGGCCGAGCGGTTAGGATCGCACGCTCCGCTGCAGGCGGCCCAGTGTTTCGTTGGTTCGAATCCTGGGTGCGGACATGACATTGCTCATCCAAGCCACGCTGAGGCGGCGTCCCACGTGCCACAACTAGAAGGACCCACAACGAAGAATATACAACTATGTACTGGGGGGCTTTGGGGAGAAAAAGGGAAAAAAATAAAATCTTTAAAAAAAAAAAAAGAAAAGAAATAAATGATGAAATTTTTTTAATGACTTTTGCATCATTTTCTTGTCTTTCTGGCATTTTCCGGCCTGTTTTCACCATGCCAAAGACTAGGCCCTTCAGTATATGTACTGCTTCATTCTGGTGGCAGATGTAACTATTGGGTGAACTTTGGGAGGGAGTGATTGAGAGGAGGAATCAAAAAGGGTTGGCTCTCTTTAGGAATTGCCCTGAAAGTGTTATTCATGCCGTCAACATGGCACCTTTTGTGGGTAGCTTGGCTTTTTGACTTATCCTGATGGACGCTGTGTTCTTTTTTTTTTTTTTTAAAGATTTTTTTTTTTATTTTTCCTTTTTCTCCCCAAAGCCCCCTCGTACATAGTTGTATATTCTTCGTTGTGGGTCCTTCCAGTTGTGGCATGTGGGACGCTGCCTCAGCGTGGTTTGATGAGCAGTGCCATGTCCGCGCCCAGGATTCGAACCAACAAAACACTGGGCCACCTGCAGCGGTGTGCGCGAACTTAACCACTCGGCCACGGGGCCAGCCCCACGTCGTGTTCTTTTTTAACGAGTGGATTTCTCTGCCTCTTATCAGGAGTTGTCTGCTAGAGGGTATAGGGTGCTAAATTGTACACCTAAAAAGGATTGCTGTCGCATGAGATCTAACAAAGGGATGTGTGTTCTTTCCTTACTGGAGGGGTTTTATTCTGGGAAGCGTCAAGAAGAATTGATGCAGGAAGAACATCCACTGGCCTCAAGGAGTCTTGCTCAGTCTGTAGTTGGCTTGCTACTCTGGCCAAGTTAGGTCACCACATTTCTTTCTTTGTATAATAAGACGGTTGTACTTTAAAATCTATGAGATTATACGACACTAAGTAGAGACATCAAATTATTGGCTTCCAAGTAGTTCTGCCCCAGGCAATTTGCTGGTTAAGCAGCAGGAGGAAATAAGCCAAATAGCAGTGTGTGTGTGTGAGTGAGTGTGAGTGAGTGTGTGTTAGAATGAAACACGTCTCACTTGAAAGCTAACTAGGTAATAAATTGGTTAGTCAAAACCAAGGACAAGAAAATAGGGCTTGTGACTAAGTAGGTCATCACAGAGAGCGTTTAATAAGGATTTTTCTGGTGGGGGGTGAATTCACAAAATGCCTCAGGGAGTTTGGAAAGCTGTGATGCAACTAAAAGGTCAGGAGACCTGAGGGAGGAGACCTGGGGGACCCAGGTGTGTAGGTGGAGGGAGGCCTGGCTGTCTGGGCTGGAGGCAGTCCCCAGGGAGCGTGCCAGGAAGCCTGGGGCTGCCTGGGCTCCGTGGATAACTTGGAGGAGAAATCTCTGTTTCCCAAGGTGAATCTTGATATTGTACATGTTGTGAAGTTGAGCTCTGGGTATTTCCACATTCTGGACTACTTTCTGTTAATTTGTTTTTATTGCAGTAGCTTTGGTTTATAACATTATATAAATTTCAGGTCTACATCGTTATATATTTTGTTTTCTGTGTAGATTACATCATGTTCACCACCCAAAGACTAAGTACAATCCATCACCACACACATGTGCCTAATCACCCCTTTCACCCTCCTCCTTCCCTTTTTGTTAGTTTTTGACCATGGTGGGTACAGGGTTTAGAATGCCGTTGCTTATCATGAACGCAGAGAGGAGGACTAGATGTAAAGGAATGTAAGCAAGGTAACAGCTAGGTCAGCATGGGGTCAAGAGAAAGAGAGTTACGTATTTTGGAAGAAATATAAAAGTGAAGCAGGCAGTGGAGGCTTCACATTCGGCTTCACCGAACCCGGCTCATTTCATAGCCGGAAACCTGGACGCAGACTCGACTTTTGTCGGAGGCCTGACGCCTTGCAAATGTATGCTGTTGTTTGAGGGGAATGGAGAAACAGTATGGAACAACTTGATACATTCATTCTATGGCTACATTCATTACCCAAGTGTGGAGGATAGCAGAGCAGCGTAAACTAACGAACTGAACTGTTAGTTCAGTGTAAACAGCACTGTTTTAATTCCAAGTTCTTGTGAATTGGATTAGGTTTTTGGGTGCAGAGGCTGATAGCTTGCAGAAGATTAGTTCTCATAAGAGTGGTTGTGTTATCAGTGTTAGATAAGCCTGAAAAAAGCCTTACAGATTTCTATTTGTAGAATTTGCTCTGGAGAACCCTAACAAGTAGAGTGTTTAAATGATTGAACAAGTTCAAAACGTGAGAACTCACTGGGCTACAGTATATAGCTAAGTGACTGCTCGAGTCTGTGCGGTTTCATGCTCGCGTATTCAGTCAGAGCAGTGATTAGATAAACACACCTGAAAACATACATGGTTTAGTTGGAAGTTAGAACAGAACAAAGAACCGCTTGAGGACCACACGTTGGGGAATGCAGAGCATTTTCTGGAATGAGTTCCATTGGAGCAAACAGCTGCCACCCTCATCCTGTTCCACATTAATGTTTGCACAGTCCTTGACTTTTATTACATCAGGCCTGGAAAAGCCAGCTTCGCAAAGATAGGATGTCATCGAAAGGAATGTGGTGCGATCTAATGTTGAAACTGTGAACTCCCTCGAGCGCCAGTTTGCCCGGTGTCCTGTAAACGTCCAGTATCTGTGTGGTTCCCTCAGAAATTTAAAAAAGCCTGCCCTGCCTCTGTTTCCTGTGCAGACTTTCCCATGACCCCCCTCCTCCCTGTTGTCTGTAGTATTTCATCCCCATTTTCTGCTGCACACGCTTTAGGAAGTCAGTCTGCTGGTGGAGGAAGGGGCCACCGGGTGCAGGGGCGGTGGTCATGGGGTCTTTTGGAGAAACCCTTGTGCTCTCAGCCTGGGCTGGCCTGGCTCAGTAAGCATCCAGTGCCTGTGTGCTCTCTAGGGCCTGTGCCTCTCCAGGTCTGTGGTGGGAATTGGTTTTCTCATTGTGAGCCACTTCTCCCGAGTTAGGTTTCTTGTCCCTTCAGTTTGTCACTGCTGGACCATTTGCTTTCCATCTTTTCAATATTGTTGCCACTTCTCATCTACCATCAAGAGTTGTTCTCTCTTGTACTTTTTGGCTTTGTAGATTTCTTATACCTTTTCTGTCCTTTGGTGGGAGTAAAGGAAACAGGTTTGACCTGCCCTGTTTAGTTGGACCGGGGGAAGTTATTTAATCTTTGTAAACTTGTATTTATTGATCTATAAAATATGGATGATAGTGTCCAACTTGCAGGTGATTTGAAGGTGCCTTGTGCCAGATACTTAGTAGATATTTAGTAAGCAGCAGTGGCTAATGTTACTATGGTCATAGCATTTGTTATTTGAACAAACAAGACAATGGCAATAGGTAGGGAGGGAAGTGAACACGTTTCTTGTGTGGGTGAATAAAGTGGGGAAGACAGGAGACAGCTTTTGGAAATGAGGAAAATAGCTTGGGTTGAGATATGTTGAATTTGAACTGCCATCAGGATGCCAGATGAACATATTATAAAAGGGATTGGAATTCTTGTCTGGCCCCCAAGGAGTGGCAGGGCAGTGGTGGACTTTAGTTTAGCAATCACTGGGTTTTATCTCAGAAAGATATGGTTTGGCAAGAGCTAAGGGCTTCAGCCTTGTGATATACCTACTTTAAGAGCTTGTTAGAAAAGGGAGCCATCTAGGTTGCAGAAAGCTAAGAGTGAGGGAGAGAGGAAGTGGAACCTATTGTCAGAGTTGTTTTATGGACGATTAAGTAGGAGGCATTTTCACGGTCACTGCCTGGCTGTTTAGACCTAGTAGAGGCAGTAATGGTGGCCAAGTCCGGACTAAGACTTGAAGGTCCCACCTCTGCCTCCAGCTAGAGGTGTGATACTTTGCAAGACCCTTTCCCAGTTGGGCCTCCATTACTTTATTTGTTTAAAAAAAATGCCTTGAGTACCCTTCTGAGATTTTATGTCCTGTACATCCAGGCAAATGGCTGTATCTGAGAGAATTCACTCTCTACTGGGTGGGCCTCCAGTGTGGACATTGGTCAGCCATGAGGGTGTTTTCTAGAAGCATACACAGTGAAGTCCTAAGAGAAGCAGTCTTGTCTTTATTTACTTGAGGGTTGCGTGTACCTTAGGGCATTTAGACGAGGGCTGAGGAGAAGCCCTTGGATTGGCTATTAGGAGGTCTTTGGTGACTTCTGCTGACCTTCATGAGGATGGAGGGGTTTGGAGCCTGGGTGTAGTGGGCGGCATGGAGAGTTGATCAGACATAGAGGTGAAATGGGTAGTGATGGCAGAGTAAGTTTGAGCTTGGAACGCTTTTTGTAAGCAGTCAGTTTCAGTACCTTGGTGGGGGCAAACTGGGGCATTGTTGATGGAAAAGTGGGATGAGGTGAACTTTCTGGAAAGCTACCTGCAGTTCTCTTACATTTCTTCTCATTTTGACCTGGTGACAACTTCCCTGCAGAATGGGAGCTTCTAATCTAGTTGAGTCCTATATACCAAACATAGAGCTGTCTTCTTGAAATATATCGTTTTGGGAAATCCCCACTCCTCTTACTTTCTCTAGTAGCCAAGAAGTTCTCCTTTGCTGTGGCTCCATGCCTCCTGGGCCATGTTTGCATACTAGCTCTCCCCTGAGTTCTGTGTGAGTTCTCCAGCCCTTACCCTTTTCTGCTCCAAATAAAAGACGCCTGGTTTCTTACCGAACTTGAAGAGAGGGGTCAGACCAATGCTCCCTTAAGTTACAGCAGATCGTTGCAGGTCATATTTAATTTGTGTTTTGCTGCTTCAGTATATTTTTCTAACATGTATATTCAAATTCATTTCTTTCACAATGCATTCTTCTTCCTAAAATACCTAGCTGTAATTCCCAGGATTCCTATCTTGTGACCTTTATCCGTTTTGCATTTTAATTCTGTCCCCCAAAGTGCAACCTTAAACTGTCCCCCTTCTTTTTATTATTGTCATGCATTTTAAGTGCCTTTTACAGGTGAGTTTCTTATTACAGGTAGATTTATGCTTGTTCCTTTTAAGGGCCTCATAAAACAAAAGAAAGAACAAAATGTTATCCTCACTTCCAGGATTAGCAGTTTCCCGTGAGTAAATGTGTTCACTGAACCCTCACAGTTTGTGGTCAAAGTGTAATATTAATGAAGTCTCACAGGTGAGGGAGAGAAGGGAAATAGTGCTGCCACGTAAAGATGAAAGTCTCGAGGGTGTCATGAACCACACAAAGGGATCACCCGTAACATATGAATGATGTGGACATGTATCGACCATTTCTTGAGGTCCAGATTCCTTTAAGAATCTGGTGAAACCTTTTTTACTCCTTCCAGAGAACAGCTGAAGCCCACACGCTTCCACCCATACACTCATCCTTATTGTACCTGAGATTCTAGGAGGTGCATTTTCCCCCTGCAGCTCCTTCATGGCCTCCCAATTAAGCGCGCTCTATACCTGCACTGCCCAGTACAGTACTCATGTAGCAGTTGAAATTTAAACGAATTAAAGTTAAAAATTCAGTTCCTTACTTGGACCAGCCACATTTCAAGTACTCAGTAGCCACATGTGCTTAGTAACTAGTGTATTGGACAGCACAGATGGAAAACATTTCCATCATTGCAGAAAGTTCTGTTGGGTCATGCTGCTCTGTACTTTCAGAGTGGTTTAAGAAGGTTTAGTTCCTTAACCAAATCTGTTTTTTCTCCTCTCTCCTTTCCCACTCTCTCCACCACTATTAATGATTAACTAGTGTACTTAACTACAGAGGTGCCCTGTTTTAAGCAAAACTGAGAGTATATATTTCTTAAAAGTTTAATTAGATGACTCATCTTCAAAAAAGTATACTTATTGAAATGGGTTCTTTAAATAGGGCGAGCTGCTCTGACATCGTGACAGTGTAGTTTCATTGACAGTGTTCTCCATCTCTAGTTGTCTTTCTGTGGGACAGTGCTCAACTAGATAATTTATTTCACCTGACAAGTTGTGCTTCCAAGCTGGTCTCTTCCTATGGTACTTTGCTTAATTCTTTCTTTTTTTGTTGTTGACTTCTTGTAGAAATAGCACCCATGAGACTTAATGACTTCCTTGACTTGCTTTTTACTCATACATTTCAGCGAGACAACCAGGAAGACTGGAAACAGAGTGGAACTAATTAGGCTAAGTGAGACACGCTGATATTAAGATATAAGGAAATAAATACAGCTCAAGCGAAAATAGAAATAATTTAAAGATTATCCATGCTTTTTTTCCCTTGGTTAGTGTCTTTGAGTCTCAGTTTCTCAAGCTATGAAATGAAATGCAGTTAAGTGGTATGTCTCTAGTTAGGATACTTGGGGTAAATGCAAAAGGACTGTGTGATTTTGAAAAAAAAAATCTGTTCCTAAATTTAAACCAGGAGTGATAAATTCAATTTGAGGTTTTGGAAGTGAGAACTATAGTCAGGGGGTTACAGAGTAAGTGTTTCAAAATTTGAAATTTTGAGAAAAGCAGTTTAGAAACGCAGCCCACTCTCCCTGTGGTGGCTTATTAGAGGAATGTTGTTTTCACCATTTCCCAGCTCCCTGTGGTAGTCCATAGTACTTATTTTAAAGTGGTTTTCTCCTTAGACTTGCAAGTAAGAATCAATTTTTTTGTCCCTTCCCACACATTGTAATAGACCCCAAAAATAGAATGGGGGAAGAGCTGATTGAATAGAGAAACAAAGCATTGTAAGTGCCTAAAATACAAACAGAAAAATAAGAATAGAATAACAAGACTAAAGGGGGAAGTAATTTACTCTTTGTTCTTAGTTTAGGATTTATTTGGTTCCTCACCATTTGTCAAGTTTGGTACAAGATATTATAGAACAAAAAAGGACAAATGAATGGATCGAATTAGGTGTTGTGTGCCCCTCCCAGGGAGCTGACATTGTAGTTAGGAAATAGACACCTACGCAGCTGACGGTGGTGAGAGCCTAGGTGAGTGAGAGCTGTAATAGACGTGGAAATGATTATGAGAGTGAAAAAGAGAGGAAGGTTAGGTTTCTGGGGGTGGCCATAGAAGGCTTCTTGGGTGAGGTGATGGGAACTAGGCCTTTGGATAGCTAGGCTTTTCTTAGCTGTTGAGGTGTAGGGAGGAGCCTCTCAGGCCACCATAAGGGCCTGAGCAAATGCTGGACAGTAAATGCCTTTGATGGGTGTGGGCATGGTGAGTCGTAGGGATATAATTGGGACAGGCTTGTAAAGTAGGGTTGGATATCTTTTTGAATGCCATGCTCAAAACCTTATATAATAAAACCTTATATAATGAAGAAATAAACAGTTTAGTTATCTGTAAGCATGGAGGCAATTAGATCCATCATCAATAAAAAATGTCTACCTTTAATCCATACAAACATTCCTGTTAGAGATTTATATTTTCCATGCTTGGCTGTGCCTTCCCCATGGTTTATTGTAGTGGTTGGCTTTGGAAGCCAGCAGGGGCTTGGAGAGGGCCAGAGAAAAGGGTACTGCTGATAAACTGTCCCTAAACAATTGGTGGTGCAATGAAAGTATACAGTAGAAAAGCTGGCAGATAGTGTTAGGAACAGGAAAGCGTTGATACGCAGTGTTCTCTTTTCTCTTTAGTTTTGAGGTATCTGCTGAAAACATGGTTCATTTTCTTTCCTGCCGGTGACTACTTATCCAACTGCCCATTCAGGTTAGTGTGTGCCATAGACAACATGCGTGGGTGCCAGCACATGGTACTGTAATCCTCAGGTAGGATCTACTGGGCTGTACCTGGTTTATTTAAAGGGACACTGCTGAAGGCACAAGGAGATCATTTGTGGTTCTATGTAAATCTAATTTTGGGGTCTTACTGCTAATTCTTAGGCTATATATATTTATGTGTGTGTGTGTATCTATAAATATCTGAATTCTTTAGATGTAACTCACATACCATAAAATTCACTCTTTCAGATCTATACAGTTCAGTGGTTTTTAGTATATTCACAAAGTTGTGCACTACTAATTCCAGAATATTTTTATCACTTCCCCCACCCCCAGAGAAACCCAGTACCCATTAGCAGTCACTCCCCATTTACCTCTCCCTGCCCCTTCTCTGGAACCACGAATCTACTTTCTGTCTACGGATTTGCCTATTCTGAACATTTCATATAAATGGAATCATATAATATGCGAGCTTTTGTATGTGGCTCTTGCTTAGAATGTTTTTGATGTTCATCTGTGCTCTATCAGTACTTCACTCCTTTTTATGGCTGATTGATCTTCCCTTGTGTGGATATGGCACATTTTGTTTATCTGTTCACCAGTTGATGGACATTTGAGTTGTTTCCACTTTTTGGCTATTATCAATAATGCTGCTATGCATATTCATGGACAAGTTTTTGTGTGGACATATGTTTTCATTTCTCTTAGGTATATACCTAACAGAGGAATTGCTGGGTCATATGGTAACTCTATGTTTAACTTTTCTTTTTATTTTAGATTGGCACCTGAGCTAACAGCTGTTGCCAGTCTTTTTTATTTTCCTTCTTCTCCCCAAAGCCCCCCCAGTACGTAGTTGTATATTCTAGTTGTAGGTCCTTCTGGTTGTGCTAACTTTTTGAGGAACTGCCAGGTTGTTTTCCATTATCATTGCCCCATTTTACCCACCAACAGTGAATGAGGGTGCCAGTTTCTTCACATCTTCATCAACACTTGTTTGTCTTTTTGGTTATAGCCATCCTAGTGGGTGTGAAGAGGTATCTCATTGTAGTTTTGATTTGCATTTCCCTACTGGCTAATGATGTTGACCATTTTTGCCCATTTTTAAATTGGGTTGTTTATTTTATTGATGAGTTGTAAGAGTTCTTTATATATTCTCGATATAAGTCCTTTATCAGATGTATGGTTTGCAAGTATTTTCTCCCATTCTGTGGGTTGTCTTTTCACTTTCTTGACAGTGTCCTTTGAAGCACAAAAGATTTTTACTTTGGGGCCGGCTCCGTGGCTGAGTGGATAAGTTCGCGCACTCTGCTGCGGCAGCCCAGGGTTCGGATCCTGGGCGCGGACATGGCACCGCTCGTCAGGCCACGTTGAGGCGGCGTCCCACATCCCACAACTAGAAGGACATGCAACTAAGATATACAACTGTGTACAGGGGGGGTTTGGGGAGATAAAGCAGGAAAAAAAAAAAAAGATTGGCAACAGTTGTTAGCCCAGGTGCCATGCCATTAAAAAAAAAGAAGATTGGCAACAGTTGTTAGCCCAGGTGCCATGCTATTAAAAAAAAAGAAGATTGGCAACAGTTGTTAGCCCAGGTGCCAATCTTTAAAAAAAAAGTTTTTTACTTTGATGAAGTTCAGTTTATCTATTTTTTCATTCGTTGCTTGTGTTTTTAGTGTCATACTGAGTTTTTTTTAATGTAATCTGACTTACAGAAAAATTTAGGAAGTGATTATCCTTGAGGTCTGGTGGACAGCAGTATTTGAAGAAAATTTAAAAGAAAATCGTTTCCATTTCATTTTAATTGCAGCAGTCAATCAAGCTAGGCTTTAAATGAAAATGAAACTTTAAAAAATGCTTTTGATATTAAAAAGATATTATGACTTTGCAACCAAATCAGAACTTTGAAGATTGAACTTGGTATTGATCATTTTAAGTTTTCTTGTACACTTTAATATAAAATTGTAAACTTTTACCTGGTGTGATCATGGTGTGCATACTATTTGGGTTTACCACTCAACAGTGTATTTCTACAGTCCCACGTCTCTGTGTCTCCTGAAGGTGTGCACAGCATCCCCCAATTAGGCATTCAGGTCATTTCCATTCTCCCTACTGTGAACAATCTCGCGAATTTTCATTTTCTTTCTTTTTGAGAAAAGATGGTTTTAGAATAGTATGGGGATGTATTTTTTGGTATAGCCTAGAAAATTGACAACTGGGGGAAAAGTATGGGCATTTTTTTAAAAATTATTTTTTCCTTTTTCTCCCAAAGCCCCCCGGTACATAGTTGTGCATTTTTAGTCCTGGGTCCTTCTAGTTGTGGCATGTGGGATGCCGCCTCAACATGGCCTGATGAGTGGTGCCACATCTGCGCCCAGGATTCGAATTGGCAAAACCCTGGGCCGCTGAAGCAGAGTGCTTGAACTTCACCCCTTGGCCACGGGGCTGGCCCCCAAGTATGGGCATTTTTATAATGGTATAATACGTTTCCATGTAGCTGTATCTTTTTAGAGAGCATGTTTCGTTTTTATTAGACATAGTAAGTGTGCTGATTTCAGTATTACCTCTGTGCATAGAGGTACGTGCAGGTGCAGGACGTGTTAGGGGCACAGGGGCAGGAGCTTCAGTGGGAGACGAGGTCTGGCTGCATCTACAAGGGCGAGCAGCAGTTAGCCAGGTAGCAAGAGGAGGGGTTCAAAGGGAGCGAGGTGAAGCATGGAGCCACAGAATGTCTTACTGCAGGATCAAGTATGAGGCCTGAGAGCTGTGATTTTCAGTCCCAAAGCCAGCTGACACCTGAGGTAGTTGAGAGGGATGGTAAGGGCATCCTTGGAAGCTCTGCCTGACACCTTCCTCTTCCCCTGACAGCAGCCAGTTACAGAAGGACTCCATATCTGATCAGGTTGCCCGATGCTGAAGCTATTTCAGGCTTCCCGTTACTGTGAGGGGATAGGCACAAATCCTTCTCGTGGCTTCTAAGGCCTTGCCCACTCCGGGCGTCTGCCTCCAGTGCCATCCGCACAGCACTCTTCTTTTTCTCCAGGCTCCAGGTGCTTGGGCCTACCTTGGGCTCTCCCAGTATGGGCCACACTACCTTGGCAGGGCCTTGGCCTGGCCTGGTCCCACTTCCTGGTTCCAGCTCCCTCCCCTCTTCCCACAGTTTTCTCCTCCTGCTGCTGAGCTTGCCTTGGGTCAGAGTTACCTCCCTGCAGTGGAATCTGACCTTGGTGAGGCTGCGTTCTAAGGACAGCATGCAGCTGATATGATCCTTGAGACATTACTTTGGAGCAGCGCACACTGGAAACTGGTGTGAGGACTCTCACTAACACAGTGGAATGCAGCCCAGCTTTCCTGGGGGCTGGAAGTGACCACTTTTTCTTTAACTGAGTGGCCAGTGAAGTTGCTGGCTGTATTAGAGGATCGTGTTGTATGAAAATGAAGTCCCCCTGATGGCTGGACTCACGCAGCTCCCTGAGCTGCTCCATGAGATGCTTACGTGGGGCCTGGGCCCGACTGAGGGAGCCGCAGGCTTACACATCGATCTCTCTGTCGCTGAGGGAGACTCGGGGCACGCTACCCTGCACTATTTAAGCTGTTCTTTGGTTTTGGATTGAGTGTGAATTGTTGTTCTCTGTACCATATACCTCTCATTTGTAGGCCTTGCCACAGTTGTAAGGCACGTGGGTTTTGTGCGGCTTGTCACCTCCCCCAACTACAAGCTCCACAAGGCAGGGACTGGGTGTGGCTTGCACCCTCAGTGTCTGGCACACAGGAGGCGCTCACTAGGTGCTTGTTGAAAAACTGCTTTCCTGCCCGCTCCATGGAACGCTAGGTCTCTGGGGAGATGCTTCAGAGTTCTGCAGACATTTGATTTACAGTTCATTTCAAACATCTTTAAACTATCAAAACTCTAATAAAACTTAGGCACACTCAGATGTGCTTTATACGACCTGCCAATGGATTGAATACTATTAGTTCCGTCAGGTTAACTCATTTTTGTGCAGATCTTGAAACAAAGCAAGCAGTTGAAAGACTTACCATTGCAACTACTTATTTTCGTTATACCTGCAGGGGCAACAGGAAAACCCTCAGAAATCACTGTGAAGGCAGCTGAGCCTAGTGGGTTAGGTGCTGGGCTTTAGAGCAGTCAGTCGGCTGCATTCACATCTCACTCCCACCTTTTACTAGCTCTGTGACCTCGAGCAAGGTGTGTAACCTCTCTGAGTCAGTGTCCTCATTTGTAGTGTAGGGCTAATGAGAGACTTGTTGTGAGCAGTGAATGCAGCGGAGCAGAGTAAATGGCTTACAGGACTCAGTCAGTGTTAGCTGTTGCAGTTGTCGTTGTTATTGTTATTTTATCTTTAACCCCAAATGTCACGATTTTGAAGAGTCTCTTTTTTGGATTGGTTGAATTTATAAGTTAAGTCCCGCAAAATTTCTAAGTCCCACAAAAATGCCCTGTGCTTTACAAAAGCAAGGGAGGGGAGTTGGGAAGACCTCTTTGGTTTAGCCAGAGAGAGGCTAGCACAGCTCCGCACCGTCGCCACTGGGAAGCCTTCACGTTGAATTTATCCTTAGGGCTAGGATCCTTGGCTGCCTAGTGTCTCCTGCATAATTCTCTCCTTTGTTCTGCTCAAGACTCTCAGTGAAATGTGACTTAAGAAATAGACATAAAAGAAACCTTTCCATAAAACTGCCAGTGAAGCCTTCTTCATGCATTCATTCCACAGAAACTTTCTGCGCTCCTGTAATGAGCGTGGCACTGTGGTGAGTGTTGTCCACATCCCAGTGAATCTTCCCAACTGCCCTAGAGATGCGTACTGTTGTCCTCGTTGTCCCGGGAGCTTCAGGATGTCAAGTAGCTTGCCCAGGGTCTACGTTCCTGGCCCTTGGCAAGAGCAGCTTCTATTTGGTCACGAGAAAGTTTTCCCCTCTGCCTTGGCTGCCCAAAAGCTTCCCCACTCTATGTCCTGCCTTGGCCTTAGCCCAACTCTTCCTGTGTCGTGCTGGTGTCCCTCCTCCACGTGGCTCGTCTTTTTCCTTGTTTGTCTTAGCTGCATTTTATTCTATAGGATGTGATTATTCTAAGCCACTCAAAATTTGGGGGCCGGCCCCGTGGCTGAGTGGTTGGGTTTGTTCACTCCGCTTTGGAGGCCCAGGGTTTTGCCAATTTGGATCCTGGGCGTGGACATGGCACCGCTCATCAGGCCACGCTGAGGTGGCGCCCCACATAGCACAACTAGAAGGACCTACAACTAGAATATACAACTATGTACCTGGGGGGCTTTGGGGAAAAGAAGAAGAAAAAAAGAAGATTGGCAACAGTTGTTAGCTCAGGTGCCAATCTTTAAAAAAAAAAATTGGGGCAAATTTTGAAGAATGAATGAAACATTTTACATTTCATCTTAACAAAATTTTACAGCTGTCTGATTGTGAAACTTACAAAAGAAGGATGGGCAGGTGAGAAACTGAAAAAACTAGGATTAAAGTGTACTGTTTGATTCTAGAACTTTTTTTAGGCTGAGAAAGGTCATGGACAGCTTTCAGGTATAGTTTTCCTTTTAAATTAAGAATCTAGCTGCTAATAGAAGTCAGATATTTCTTTCACCTTTTAATTCTTGTTTTTACTATTAAAATTATAAAAACAAATTCAATATACATTGGCTAAGGTGAGCTTTCTAATTTTTTCTTTCCAGATAATGATGATGCTTGAACTGAATAATTAAGGTAAGATTTATGACCTATGGAGTGTGCTTTTCTTACACAGATTTCTTTGTAGAATTTAGCTGAATTGCTAAAGTCATATTTTAACCTTGGTGAACATTTTTGCCTTTGGGCAGTCATTGCAGACTGCAGAGTATAAAAGACTTCACATTGCATTTGAAGGTAAGTTCTGAAAATAACATGGTAGGATACCTTTATTCATTCAGCTTACACTAAAGAAGTTTCAAAGGGTTTTGCCGTTTTGAGATAAGAAAAAGGAAACATTTTTAATATCCATAAGCTAATTATGGTTATGTTAGTGTTTAGATTGCATGAAGCTAGCTTTTGTTAGATTCAGTGGGAAATAAGATGGTTTGTATAATTACCCATATCACCATATAGGTTTATAGCCAACTCTGCAGTTAGAATCAAAGAAATGTTTGTGTGTTTATTAGTTTTTAGCAAATGCCAACATACTCCCAAATAGGATGTCTCAGAGGCCCCGAATTATAGATGTGAAATGTAAAATATTGTACCCTGTTTCCTGGTGTATGGGTCTAGCATACCTCAAATTTGTTTGATCAGAATAATGGCACAAATTAGGATATTCCACATTACTATGAAAGAAGAAAGGAACTATCAAAGTGTCCTGATAAGATTATGTGACAAATCCTGAGGAATTTCTAAAACTTAATTTGGTAGATGTGTGCAACCAGTCATCTGGGTGGAGGTTGTTAGACTGCGTAATCTGCTTTATAATTTGATATAAAGAACCTGACAATTCAGTGCTGTCCAATACAGCTTTGTCCAGTTAAGGCAGTTAGAGACTTATCAAAATACTGGGATATATGATAGACTGGAATTAGGCACATCTGTTACACCCTCATGACACAGCACGGAACTTTTGTGTTTATGTATCTTAAAAATTCTGTGAGAGGAGCAACCTTGGGCTGGGGGCTGCTGGGGAAGGTTCCCAGTGCTGGTGATGAGCGAGCTGAGCCGTCCTGAGGGCCCAGCAGTGAGTTAGGTGAAGGCGGGTGGCATCACCAGCAGAGGCAGCAGCGTGTGCCAGGGCAA